>NC_138919.1:7101517-7557303 GCF_965231255.1 Vanellus vanellus
GGGGTCGTGCCCATAACGTCTTCCCTGCTATCCCAGAGCCAAAAAGCATGTCTCAGCTGCAACAGTACAACAGTATCCTTATTAACATTTACCTTAAGACAGGTCACACACACACAAAGTGATTCCACTTTCCTAATTGTTATGGTTTGAGAAACCCACAACAATTTATTGTCGTTTAGACAATTATTCTATCACCCAGTGACCCCTCCCCACCTGGGAAGGGGAATCAGGGAAAAACAAGGAAACCAGGGGGTTGAAATATAAATAAGTAAGACTAAGTAATTAACATTAATAATACTAAAGAACTAATATTAATCCCAATACCAATATAAAATATATAAGGATTATACTCAGCCTATTCTATCAGTATGAAGCTGTGCACTCCCAGCAGTGGACAGCAAATGTCAGACACTGTGAGTGCTATGGCTTCAGGAGGAAGGGAAGGGCTCAGGGGTTCCTCACCGGGGCAAGAAGTTCTCTGGATCGCTGCAATCAAGGAAGAGAAAGCACTTCACAGCGAACTTTCTAATTTCTGCATTATGGTGATGTTCATGGTATGAAATAATCCTCTTGGCCAGCTTGGGTCAAGTGCCCAGGTCTTGCTCTTCCTCATCCCTGCACCTGGCTAAATTGAAAACACTGAGACCTTGAAACCCCCATACCATAGCTGGCTATAAAGTAAGTATTTTCACAGATTCAGACACTAGACACTAAAAGTGCAGTTTTCCCAAGCATTAGTAGAGAAATTAATCCTGTGTTGCTCAAACGAGGACACTAATGAAGCCTACACAAGGCAAGATGGACTGGCATCTCAACACTGTGCAACTTCTAGCATGAATGTCTAGAAGAGAGGAAAACATGCAGGATCGAAGATATGAGCAATGGGACACCCTAAACATAATAAACAGGCAGAATACAAGTCTTAACCTATTTGAACACACAGTATAAAGTGCCAAGTTAACTGTTCTGGAATCACGCCTTTTCTCCGTTATGCAAGGACCAGTCTTCATATGCCAGAAATTCATTACCTACCAAATTGCACAAGTTCAAAGCAAATAAGGCAAACAAGAAAAAGCAGAGGCCTAAATCACATTTATCCTTCAAAAGCCAGAGTGTCTTTTTTGGAACAGCAAGTAGTCCCATCTAATAGTGCTGTGTGACACTATCACCTTGAGATTTGACTTCACAGTAACTCATGGGTTTTGCTCATGTTGCTTAATAGATCTTTTCACTTGCTTTGAGACTTACTCTGAACTGCTTTGTAAAGCCAGAGGCCAAATGTCACTGATCTGACTACCCACACTCTACCTACTAGTTCACTCTCATTCAGAGGTACAATCCTGTTACCTCCTCTTCTTCCTCCCTTTTTGTATTGCCTCTGGAGTTAATCTGAATGTATGGTAAACCATGTCACCCTGCTAACATAGAGCAAACTACTTAACATCTTAGGTTATTTTTCTGCCTTGTTAGCAAATTCATCAGCACATCACATCATCAGACCAACTCCAGAACTGACAACAAAAGCAGGGAGGGAACACAGCCAAGTTTTTGTCTAGTTGGGGGGTAGGGGAGAACTACTACTTCTTCCTTCCTCCCAGCAGCAGCAAGCTATTAGATCAGCTTAGCCATTCATGCGTTTCCAAAACAGCTATGATAAGGTAAGTCAGCATTACGACAGCCGAAATTATCAGTTTGTCCATCACATGGGTGGTGGCTCTACACTGACCCAACAAAGCTGACTTGGAAAAAAAAAAAAAAAGCACAATGCACATCCTGTTAGTCAGCTCCCTGAACGAGCTCTGCATGGATTATACAGGTGCCCTTTAAAGAGACTATGAGACTGCATCATATGGAGGGAAGGGGAAAGGCAGAACCTCAGCAGTATTGACTTGAATTAGTTTAAGCTGTTGTGTAACAGCAAGTATAACTACTTACTTAGTAGCTTAAAGTGATTAGAAAATAAAGACTCGAATGAATCAGATTCTGTCAGACAGGATGCATACATAAAAATTGTATAGATTATCTCAATACACACTTAGGCTACCCTCAGGCTTGATGTTTAATCTTACCTAACATATGGTATTAAGGACGTGTTACACTGTGCTTTCTGGATGAGACACAAGTCTTTCAGTTCAGGCCTTCATTTTAAAGAAAAGTGTGTCATCCACTGCCATTTCCCAAGCCAGAAGCCCCAAGTTTTAAATGGCTATCAGATATTACTGCCAGAAGAAGAAAGTTAAAGACTGAAAGATTAGATGACCCAGAGCAAACAGCTACAGCAATAAATCAAAGACACAAAAACTTCAGAAAATGATGAGAGGGTCAGGAGAAGTTCTTCAGCCTGGAGTACATCAGATAGTACCAGGCTTCCCCAAGGAAGGCAGCCATAAAAACCTAAGACAGAGACCATGAGACTCAAATTCTCACTGTGGCCATGCAAGCCAAAACAACTTGAAGACTTGCTAGGACATCAAAAGCTAGTGACTTTTCCCCAGTCTGCCAACATCATCATGAACCACCATGTTTAAGCAAGACACTGGGCATTTGGTTTTCAGGAACACTGTGAAGTCCTCTCATTAATAAAGCTGCCACATCCCAATCGTTACTGCTCATCTGTACTGTGTAAAGATAGCATACCTAGCCTCCAATTGAAGGTGGCCAAACAATCCCAAACTTATAATTTAAAAGACTTTTACTGATTATACTCTTAATTTAGGTGAAAAAGGTACAGTTATTTTGAAATTTATGCACCTGCGTAGCATGTGTGTTTATCACAGTTTACTGGTACTTGCAAAATGAAGGCAAACATACTCTCATTTGCTTCTATCACAACACTGAAAGATATTGGAAGAAGACAAAACAAATGAACAAAACATATGGAAAAGCTTGGAAGCTGGTCCCTAGAAGAACGACAGATCTGTAGAGACAAGCATACCTTGAAGCATGCCAGCATCCACTACTGGGGTAACAACAGCTCCCAGGGCTACCATTTGGGAAGATGTAAAAGAAGTGATGTAAGTGCACTTACACAGACGAGGAAAATAATTTTTCATATTATATGCTAGGAGTGCCCAAATAGAACATGAAGGAGTCAGAATTATACAGAGAGAACATAACTTATTTCTTTAAGTTGGCATAATAGCATCATGAGATACTTGTACCATTTTTCATTAGTATTCTCAGTGGTCATTCAGTCTTGGCACAGTGCAGTTCATTACTGCAGTTCAAGGAAGGGCACGCGGTCAACAAAAACAGCACAATGAACTCTCAGTTATTTTTATACTGAAATCTCAAGTTTGTGATCCAGACAGTGCTGATTTTAAGCCACAGTTAATTCTGCTACTCTGCAGTTCCAAAGTCCACCTTCCATAATATTAAAAACAAACAAACATACACTTTTACTGTAATAGGTCAGAAAAGGTAGTTTTGTTTGTATCTCATAAGCAGAAAAGAATGAAAGTATGTCCATAGTATGCTGCAATGCAGAAACCCAGCATAATGCCTTTTGTTCAGGAAAATGTGGCCAATTACTCTGATTGTAGACATCACGATGTTTCTGACTTCACAAGAAAATACTAGCCTTTCGGGATAACATGAATTTTCTGTGTGGCATCCTATGTGCATTTAAGTGTAAACTAGTATGAATAGTTACAATTTGTATTAAATTTTGCTGAACTTATTTCCTTCATCGTATATGTACTTGAGCTGTAACTTTTTCAAATTTGGCTGCTCCTGTATGAAGGAAGTTTGGGGATTTTTTCCTCTGAAGATAAAGGTAATTGTCAAATACCATGATTAATCAATGAACTGGTCTTTTTTTTTTTTTTAATAGCAGTGGGATCCAAGAGTCACTTTGCATTTAAAATTACAGTATAAATTTACTGTAATAACTATTGATGTTTATTTAGTTAGGTCTGACTGCTGTCTGCAGCTAGCATGGGGAAAAAGAAGCATATTAATACAGCAGTTACAGAGTATACCCAAGTTTGCACATGAGAACTGATACTCCTTGCAAGTATATTTCATGTAAGTTCATATTTTAGCATGGTAATGGCACAGTTAACATTCATGACAGAGAGGATTACAAATATCAAGTCATTAAAGACTGTAATGTGCCAAACAGGGTAATATGCACCACAGAACATCTAAAGAATATGCTGGAGAGCTCTATGAACTATATATATTCATTTTTAAGTTATTCTTGAAAAAAGAAAGGAAGCTCCAGATTATTTCCAGAAGGAAAGTGGAGGGAAGCTTAGTGTTGTGTTTTTATGAAAGGCAACAAACAGGACTTTTCTAGGGAATCATAAGTAATTTTGCCCGGAAGTGCTGTTAAAGCAAGTCGTGAAATTATGGAAGGTAATCAATAAACACAAAAATAAATCAATTAAGCAAAATTATGCTACTTAGCACAATTTCAAGGAAGGTTACTTAATGTGACCACTAACTTTCTGATACAATAAGTTTTCCAAAGTTTTGAAATTAATATCTATACCCTACAAATTTATGTAGGACATTTATTTATTAAAAATAATTATTTTCACTTTTTAATCTGGCTAATCAATACAGTTTTTTTCAATTAGTTGTCCCTTAGATATCCCTGTTCTATTTCAGACCTGTATTAAGGATTTAGACAAAAAAGTTAAGAGTTGGTTAAGAGCACTCTGCCACTACCTCTTGACTTATTTCCCTTTCATTTCCCATCTCTCGTCTTATTATATGACACTTGCTGCTTGTTAAAAACCAACAGCACTAATTCTAACTGAGATACTTGATAGGCAAAAGCATTATGTAAAGATCTGTACTGGGCTACTGTACTTTTCTACTTAACATTTAAAGTTTACTTTCTTTCTCCATCTTCCTCCCCCTAAGAGGTAAAGAGGAAAAATCAAATACATTTTCTTATCAAAGGTTCACACTACACTGAACTGGACTTTTGCAGTTAGTGCAATTTTTTCCAGTTAAGAACAGCTGGATATCTTCTTTTTAGTAATACTCTAAATGTCTCCTAATTTTAGAACAAGACTGTATTCCCAAATAAATCTTCATATATTTGTCTTACATCTGACAGCTCTTTATCTGGAAAGTATATTTTTACAATTTGGGTAGATTCACAATTATTAGTCACATCTAAGCATCCACTTTTGCTCTGACATATAGATGCTGGCAGCCATACAGACTCTTCCTGCAGACACTCATAGTAAAGTGCTAAAATATACAAGCCATAAGTGAATGTGGTCAATCTGATTTGTGTCTCATCCACACTTGCGCAGCTCATATGGTAGTGCTCAGAATCAATGGCTGATCACCCTCCCTACTACTATACCAAAGTCTCCACTTCAAGCCAGTTAAAAACAGAAGTGCATGATATACTTTCTGTTAGAGATGTGGAGTTGAGGGGAAGAAGAGTTACCTGAGTTCTGCATGAAAGGCTTTTATTTTCCCATTTTTTTATTGCCCTATGCTTTAGGGAAACAAGTTTTTCTCTAGCTCTTAGGAATATTTTACTTAGCTCCATGGGTTATTTAAATCTGTTGGACAATGACAAACTTTAGCATAATGTACCTTCAAGAACCGCTTAAAGATAATTTTGAAAAAAGTCTCACATGATACTATGCTATTTCATACATCCTTTTGAGTGTCTTTTTTAAATAAAAGCTACACAAAATTATAACTTCTATACAAAACTATTCCATTATCATTTTATCCCTTTCCTCCCACACAAGAAAATACCTCAGTACTTCTAATTTCAGCACAAGAATTGGGAAAAATAAGATGTAAAGGTTCATCTGAGTGATTGTATTTCTTTCAGGATGATGAATGCTGCCTTCAGTCCTGGTAAAGAGAGTACTTACTAGTACCTTCAATCTTTGGGCAATTCTGCTAGTTCATTCCTGACTGTTAAGATCCTATTTTGCTGTAAATATTGTTTCATAACTAGCACTCCCTATATAAGAGATTAAATTTATCTTATTTGTTGCAGGGTGGCATTTCTTTTGAGCTGTTTTTCAGTAAAACAAGAGGATGACTCCATTTAGTCCCTGCTCCCAGCCTTTGAAGAAAAATCTTGCATCCAGCCCATGCAGCAATTGCACCACCTGATGGAGCTCTTAGTGGAATCCCAATTATCCTGCAGATTTTTACCAACAGCATATCAGAATATACCTCCAATTATTACCCTGGCTAAACATGGCTTCAGAAAATTTTTGAGCTAAATTCAATTTAAGAATAGAAGTGTATGTACAGAATAGCATGTAGTAGATATTGCTTATATTCTTGATGTCCTGCTTGCCATTACAGTTGGTAATCAATTAACATGAACTTGAAGCACAGCACATATGTTCTGCCACATGAAAAGATGCAGTATGGAAGCTCTGTGTACTAAGGCATGCATAATACAAGGCAAGACAAGACAATCCCATGACCTGCATTTAAAAAGTAGAAGTCAAGAATACACATTCTATACCCTGAATTATGAATACAAGGTTCATGTGATTTTAAGCCAATTTTTCCAGATCGGTGTGTAAATACCACATCACAGCACTACTCCATATATCCATACAGCGTTCATCTGCTCTTCCATGGTGCAAACCAAGTCTGTTTCTGCTGTCAAAGACAAAGAACACAAAGCCACGTAACTGAAGCCACAGCAGACAACCACTCCTGGCTAGTTGTTTTGTTCTGTTCAAAAAGCATTAACATTTTGAAGTGTTTACGGACCCAAGCATATCAGACGTATCTTGCTTATCTATTTCCACAGTATATTAAGCAAAATTAAATGAGGTCCTTAGACAGTAACCTCACCACAAACTAAGAATTAAATCAACTATTCAATGTCAGCAGTATTGCAAGCAACCTCCCAAATCTGAAGCAATTCATATCAAAATCTAAGAGTGAGGATGGTAGAGGACAAAAATTCCCATTTTCTGACAAGAACAAAGAACTTAATGCAAAAGTGACAGTACCACATCCAGCATTAGTCAGCACACGACAGGACAGCCAAATTTTCAAATTCAATCAAAAGAAAATGTATTTACATCAGAAACTTTAGTTATTTTGCCTAAGTCTTTTAGGAGCCTTCTATAACTTACTGTTATCAGTGGCCATTTGGATTCACCCACTGTCAGACACCACCACTGTTAAAGACTGGGTGCAAGAATCCAATTCTTTCCTTCTATCTAAATCTGTTTGTTCTGCAGGCAACCTGCAAGTGCCTTTCTGGATGAAAAGCAGTTAAATATGACCTTGAGTACTACTTTTTTTAATTAAAAACAGTACTACTATTTTTAATATTGATTTGGAAAATGTAAAGAGCTACCTGTGACTACTGTTGTAAAATTAATTTTCTTTGCTTCAGGATTATTATTTTTTTTTTTTTTTGCAGTGTAGGTGAATTATAGTAGCATTCAGGAACTGCATTCGATTTTGTTTAAAATGTTCTTTCCATCCAATTCATGTACTAAGATTGACCTTGTTATTGTTTCTATTTTTCGCTATGGAGCAGGGCAGACCATTATAAATATGTCAGAATTCTGGAATGAACGGATGGTGTTGGGGCCTCTGAGGATCAGCTTAACTTAATAAAAATGACCTTAAACCCTAACTTCAAGACTCAGGTTTGAAAATTGGTCAGAGCTGAAATTTTCACTACAAAAATGGCAGTAACTCTGGGATTTGGTGTCTGAAGCTGGAGAGAGTGGTAACACTGACTCATTAATTGATAGCTTATGCCTACATTTTTAGTTATGTGTATTTTTGTCACTCTTCTTTCACATTTTGTGACTGGTTGAACTGACTGGAAACTGACAAACTAATGCAAATTCAAAATTCTCTGGCACTTTTTTAAAACCTTGCGATCACTAAAACACTTGGCTAGAAAGATCATATAAAGGAAAAAAAAATCCATTGCTATTTTTAAAGACATCTCTAAAAAACAAGCAAACAAAGAAACAAAAAGTGTTTGGCTAATCAAGATCAAAAAAACATGTATAGTAGGAAAGGATGCAAGACAATGTGGATTACTGGTAAACAAATTTCTCAATAGAAACCCTCTAAGAACATGTTCAATAGGTCTCATAACTTTTAGATAAATAGAGAGGAGAAGACAATGAGACATTCTAAGCCTGTTAAATGTCACCTCTTCTCCAGAAGATGGAGCATCATGCTAAAATATTACAAACCAAAAAGCCTAAGTGAACTTCAGAAAGTATAACATTATTCCATAGATCTTTGCCCGTTTCACTTCTGCTGAAGTGAACATGGCGTACAGGGCAAGCACAACACCTCAATGTGCTGGGAGAAAAGAAGAGGGCCTGGCAGTGCTCGAGGTGGTCTGAGCCTGCTGTCACACCTCATCCTTCCAGCCAACTTCTGGCACTGTGGAGTGGGCAAGGTGCTGCGCCAAACTTCCTTCTTTTCTGATTTGTCAGGGATATGATCATTCTAGAGGGTAATAAAGCAGCTCCAGTAAGAGCTCCAACTACTCCTATCACCTCTCCAGAGCTTCTGTGGGCAGGTTCACAACCTAATGGTCTCATAAGGCTTCAAAAATCATTTGGAGCAGAGCTTCTGGTTTCCTTTCCTTTGAAAGTAATCTAATTTATACATGCAAACGCTGCTTTAAGAACTGAACCAACACAAACAAAATTGAAATAATCAGGGCGTTCCCTTCAAAACTGCACTACTGCTCTGAACTTAATTGCTAATGCAGACAGAAGCCAAAGTCTGAACTGAAGTAGGTACACTGAGAAGACACAAGTCCTTTTACCTCCCTCCAGAGGACAGAGAAGAGGAAAAGACTGTGTAACAGATTAAGATGAAAAGCCAACCCAACTTCAACTGATATGGGCTTATAAAACTTCCATGTGATTTTAAAAAAGTCTTTGAAACAGCCACTGAAATAATGTATTCAATTTAATAGTGAATTACGCAAGTTTATCATGCAGTGGGCCCAACACAGATATAACATAGCATACGAGGTTGCTAGTCCATAAACTTGTATACTTAAAAAGAAACAAGTTCTGAAAGCAACAACTTGAATATTCTTCTCTGTTCTATTTAAATTTGTAAATCAAAATAGCAAGTAAAAGGGTATTGTAGTTCAATCCAGGAGGAAAAAAATACAGCATAAACTGTGCCTTGCAAAGAAAATTTAGCAAGACAAAGTTTATTTTGAAAGGCTAGTAGTAATATTGAAAACTGGCAGGTGTTCAAAGCCTAGCCTGTTTCTTAGAGACTTTGTTTCCCTAGTCAGTCTATCATATACCCAAATTGAACAAGTCCAAATACTGGCTTGTCAGCTTAGCAAGCAGAGTTACACTTCTGCTGCTTACAAATCCTTTCTAAAAACATTTTCTTATTAGGTAGAGTTAAAACACCTCTATCTTGTCTGTTCCAGTGTTCCTTCCCTGATTGCTAAAAATGTCAACCTCTCAGCTTCCCTTCCTAGGGAAAAACTGCAAATCACATTAAGAATTATTAGGCTGAATTGGTTTAGGTTTCACTGATAGGACTTCCTTCTTTTTATTCATGGGTTCCAGCAATGTTAATCACATAGCAATATAGTTTCTGAGCAACTTTTCTATAAACAGATTTGCTTTTAACAGAAGTTATATGCTGAAAAATAATCAAGTAGACCTCGATGGCCTTGGTCCACAGAAACACACTTTGGTATATGAGCCTCTTAAAGCTCCAGACCATATGTAACAATGCTGATGTTAACTGTTTGCTATATAATCCTAGTAAGAAACTGTCACTGAGTGAAAAGAACAAGCCTATGTAAATATTTTATTCATTTTACCTTTAGCCTGAAAGTAAAACCTACTGTCTAAATTCAACCAACTTGATGAAGAAGGAAGGGATTACAGGAAGAGAAAGAAACTGTGGGATGAGTACTACATATATTTTAAGCTGAAATACAGGCAGCCTGAAAATAGTTTCTTTTATTACCTGGAGATATCAGGCAATCCCAGATATATGTAGTTCTCTAATAATTTGCTCATCCAGCCTACTGATAACCTATTTGTCAAAGGAATTTCTAAACCTCTACTATACCTAGCAGAGCAGAAACAATGCATTTTTTTGTAGTTATTTTTGGTTTGTAGCTATTTTTTCACAGGAATAGCCAAGGTAAAGTCACATGGGTTTCTTTGTATGTGTGGGTTTTGTTTAATAGTCACCGAGGAAAAATAAATTACATTTTACACTCTAAATACACTTCCCAGGGAAATGAGAATCTCCATGTAAGATTGTAGTCTGACCAATGATGGAGCAACTAGAGAAACTGGAAACCTAATAAATCATTTTGATTAATTAAAATCATGCATGCACCTTTCAGAGAAAGATAAAAATAAACCCCAACCTCCTCTGTATTTCTAACTGTGGGTTTGTCACTAAACCCGTCAAGACAAAAGATTATAAATTCACAAAGGTCATCCATCATTCCTCTATGCTGCTACTTTTCATCTCAGGATAAAACAACAAAAAAAACTCTGAATGCAAAATATGACATTTTTAAGTGTCCAAACAGCTTTTCACCCCAACTGTATTCATCAACGCTACTCACAGTAGACTGCATTTGAGAATCTCAAATAATTTTCCTTCCAAAAAAGCTTCACAAGCTGCTTGTGAGCTAATAAAATACTATGCATAGTTATGAATGGAAGACAAATATGTCCTCAGATTTACATAGTCTCTAGATTACCATTCTAATTTTCATTAACAGCTTTTATATAAATATATATTAAAAGATGTATAAAATTAATGAATGGCATAATTTTGGAAAATGAAACATTCTTGAACCTTCAAAAGAGCAACAAACTTAACTCTTGACATTCAAAAGGCAGCATCAAGTGACATTATGTTCTTCTGAAACTTAAGCCCTGTCTGTCCTCCTCCCTGCAAAAACACACAACAGCAAAGCTTGGCCTGTAAGAGTAAGTTTCTCAAAACTTCTCATGGAGTTCTAAGGAAAGCTTATGCCACTTAAAAGAACACCAGATAAATCAAAACTAACATGAAATTACTCTGAATATCAAGGGCAAGGCTGAAGCAATGAAAAGACTGGGCAGTCCTAATTTTTCAGATGGTGAGGGGAACTGTCTGAAAAACAAGACTCCTACATACAAGGAGAGAGCTATACTTACTCCAGTGAGCTTCACAGGACAAATGTTAGACCTGTTTGTTATAGGAGGTTGTTCATGGGATAGGATTTGCCATTTTGCTGCACTAGAATAAAAAAATACCCAGCTTGAACTGAAAATCAGTATATAATAATTGCATATATTTATTTCCAAGGAGCAATAAACACTATTTTAGAAAGAAAACACAGGAAGTATAAGAAAAAATGTATTCTGACTTGTCATGCACAGCAAGCAAAGCACCATCTTTCGTATCCACATCAGCCTTTCAGTAACACTCATTTCTAACAGGACTATTACTGAGGAAAGAAATCATTCCTACCACTGGGCTTTGTCATAAGGAAGTTATATTCTCTTAATTCCTGCATAAGTATCTCCGAAAACTTCCTTCCAAGTGCTGGGTCCCTTCTCCCGGATCTCACAGCTGGGGCAGAGCCCATGAAGTTGGGCTGAAGGACCAGCCATGTCCCCCGCTCCCTCAGGGGCGTGAGGAACCAGGGCCGGCCCGCCTCGGGATGAGCCTCGACAACACACGCGTTGCTGACCAGATGTGACAGAAAATAGGCACAAGGAGACTCCATTTAGCGTCCAGTTTGTGACACGGCGGAGCAGGCATTCACTTTTCAGTGATTAAGCCGTCTCACGATCAGTCATCGCCGCGGATGCACCGACATTTTAATCATTAATTCCTACTGGTAAGGAGTAATGTCTATGGCTACAGCAAAGCTCGAATTGGTAACCAACCGCTCATGAGACTGCCTGGGGAAATCGGCGGAGTCGCGACACGTCCCGGGCGCCGATGGCGGGAAGCGCCCGGCCGAGTGGTCAGGGGCGGCAGGGCGCGAGCGCCCCTCAGGCGGCGGGCGCCCCTCAGGCTGTAACGGTCGCGCGGGGCTGGTTCGGCGCCTCAGCGCTTCGGCGGGATCCCTTGCGGGATCCCTCCCCCAGAGCGAAGGGGAAGGCCCGGGGCAGACCGCTCTGGCTGCCCGGGGGGTTCCTCGCCGCCCTTCCCCTCCTCCTGCCCCGTGAGGGCGGCGATGGCAGCGCCCCTTCTCCCGCGGATGGCTGTTGGGGCGGTGCGGGGCTGAGGGAGCAGCTCGGGGCAGCGCCGCTTCTCCCGCCCGGTGAGTGCTCGGGGCGCCCCGGCCCGGCCCCAGCGGGCTTCCTCTGGCGGTCAAGCGCGGGTGGGAGCGGAGGAGAGTGAACCCGTGGTTGCCCGTCACGTCGCCGGAGGCCGACGCTGTACCCAGGGCCACGGAGCAGCGCTCGCAGCTGGCTGCGGGCCCGGCCCGTCCTCTCCCGCCTGCCTCCCCGCCGGGGCTGGGCCGGTTCTCCTGCGCCTGCCCTGCCGCCGCGGCAAAGGGGAAGAGAAGCATCTGCCCGGCTGCCCGCCCCGCCGGGGCCGAGGAGGGATTTTGGCAACTGTAGGGTCCTGCCGAGGCACTGGGGCAGGGGACCGTGAGGACAGCGAGAGACGGGGAGCACGGGCAGGTGGCAGAAGCTCGGTTTGCAGCTCGATGGTGAGCCGTGGCCCATGCTGTCAAAAAAGATTATGGCATGGGATCTAACTTACACCAGTAAGCTCTTGTGAATACCCAGGCGTTTTGTTGTAACTGAGTTGTAACAAACTTCTAAAGTGGATGTGTTCACATCGGCATAGGACATATAACTATTTCTGTATGGAAGGTGAATAATGTACTAGTACGTAAGTGTTATGTGTGATTTTCATAAAAAATAAAATGCCTGTAACTGAAATAGGTAACTATAAATGTGATTTTCAGATACAGGTTGAGATGACAAGAGTCACTAACTGCTGGAAAACTGATGAAATGGTGACAACAGGGTGGGGAAAAAGTTGTCAGGGGAAAAAGCGTGCAATCCACTTATTTTGCTTTTTGTTGTCAGAGGTTAGGGTATATGCATCAGAGACTGAACAAACGCTGTTCAGATGATTTCAGTAAAATCTGGCTGGCTACACAGCAGAAAGGAAACAAATGAAGGAGCGCAGGGAGAGCAAGGCTAAGGAGGGTGGTTGGCTGTAATGCTGTGATGTTAGTTGCAGTTGTAGAAAAAGTGTGTTAACATGATCAGTTTGGCTTGTCTTTCTTCACTCCCATTCCCAAACCCAGATTTACTTTGCATTGTTCACGCTGAGCACATAACGGTTGCTTCACAGGCCTGGTCTAAATGGTATGGATATAGGCTGTATAGAATTTAAGCATATAGAATAGAATCATAGAATAATTCAGATTAGAACAGCCTCCCTCAGGAGGTCACCTAGTC
The DNA here is from genome assembly GCF_965231255.1 of Vanellus vanellus. Lineage (NCBI taxonomy): Eukaryota > Metazoa > Chordata > Aves > Charadriiformes > Charadriidae > Vanellus > Vanellus vanellus. The sequence continues at coordinate 7,114,939 of NC_138919.1, forward strand.
CAACAACTCAGTCATAACCCCTCAGCATGGGACATGCAAGCCTTCTGACACATTGACTCTACCGTGCCATTTCTGCAGGCCATAAGTGGACTGACCCAAAAATGCACTGCATGGGGCCTAAGAAAGAGCTCAGTCAACTTGTTTTGCAGTGTAGGTGTGGTGAGGTTCAGAATTTGCTAGCTCTGAGGCAAAAAGCCAATCCGTGTTAGTTGTCTGAGGAGGCAGGGATCTCTACTTTTGTGCCGTTTGCAAAAACAGTGTGGGTATAGCATGTGATGGAAAATCTGAAAACTGTAGAAGAAATAGAGAAAATTCTTCTATTTTTTTCAGTGTTGCTAAGATGTTACCTCACACAGTGTGTTCACTGCATTTCAAGAGGATGTGCTGCAAGTGGCACACATCCAGAAGAGAAAAATGAGGATATTTAGACATGTCTGCAAAGTATGATTTACAAGAAAATGCTGAATACATTGGAAAATGGAAGACCTGATGAAACATTGATCTTCAATTGTATAAGGGGGCTTCTGTGCAGATGGAGGGAGTAACTTAATGGTCCTGGAGGATAGGATGAGAGGTAACAGGCTTAAATTGCCAGTTACTTGTGAAGCATAAACTTGTGAAGACTGAAACGTGTGTTGGGGTGGTTGTGGAATTGCAGCTTGTGTCGAGACTTTTGACAAATGCTTGCCAGGGATAATACAGGTATCGTTTATCATACCATGGGTTAGGGAATGAGCAAGTGACCTCGTGAACACCAAGAAGCTCTCAGTGCTTATCTTTGTCTTCCTCCTAACTTCTCAGTCATTTTGTGTTGAATCATGTGGAAAATAGAATTGTATCTAGCTGGACCACAGAGATAGGGGCTTCAGAAAATGAGGAACAGGTGCCTTTTTACCTTTGAAAGTGAGATGATAGGTAAACCCTATTAAGAGTATTTTTAACTAGCTGAACTTAAATGCAAGCAATGGAACCAATACAGGTGCAAGTTTCTATCAATCGCATATTTATCTTTACTATGAACAAAGGTTTTCCGGCAGAACTAGTGAGTGTTCTATGCTGACCTGAGCATGACTGAGAAGCCTGAAAAAACACCATTGAGCACTGTTAGTGCTAGCTCTTTGCATTTTGTTTAGTGTTCTGTCCATTGTAATCTCTGAAACTAATGTGGGGAACACACTTTGTTAGGGATGACAACTTGATGACAGTGTTTTCCTGCTCTGAAACAAGAAGAGATATTTAAAATAGGATTTAATAAACTGCCATAATAAATGTTTTTTAAAATATTGTGCATGTGCAAAACCATAAAAAATAAAGACTTCAGATAAGAGTTACTCCATGTATTTGGTTTTAAAATCCAGTTCTTTGTTGTAGGGCACGAAAGACGGAGTTTTTGTGTAAATGCTTGGGAGAAAAAAAAAAATCTCTAAGTAATCAAAGCCAAGTAGAAAAGCTGAATAAAATAAAGAATACTTCAGCAGAGGAGATTTTATATGGCTTGCAAACTAAAGACCATTCTCTTCAGACAAGTACCTTAGATATAATCTGCAAAAGTAAGGTTTGTATCAGAATAAAAGTGTTTTCTGAATCACATGTGCTTTCAGTACTAACTGAAAAACACCACCAGTGCTCTGACTAACAGAACAGTGGCTGACACAAAATCTTCTTTTGGTGTAAATGTTGATCAAAATATTACTCAAGTGTCAAAAACCTGTGCCTTAGATAATTTGTATCAAAAATTCAGATGCAAAACAACTTTTAAATGCTGGATGTTTAAAATACATGCTTCATAAAAGATGTAATGATGTAAACATACCACCATCAGCACCAGTTGAAGTGCAATTTTGCTTGACAGTGCATTGATCACATGAGAGGGAGTGCTTCTGTGGAGGCTGCAACTGACAGTGATAGTACCGGTAAGAAAACTAACAATGCCATTACCATCCTACAATAAGTGAGCATAAAACATGGGACAAAATCTGGAATGAAAAATTCATTCCAGTGTTAAAAAAAAATACATGAAATAATTGCCTCAAAAAAGAGAAAAGAAGATTTTGCTGGCTTAGTTGCTCCCGTAAAGACTGCGAGAGACAGAAAGACTGCAGGAGGCAGAGTGTGTAAAGTGTTGGGTGGAAATGACAGTTCAAGTATTTTGGAAAATGATGATATTATGCTGCTGGATACACTGTGTGAGTCTTAGAATAAGTCAAGGAAAATACAGTTATAAACTAATTCCAGAATAATTATTTTTCACAGTTTTTTTTCCCCCTAGAGAAATAGGAGATTAGAAAGTCCACTCTTCTGAAAAGATGCCCTTTAAGTGAATATTTTCTTTGCTGAACAAATTATTGTAGTTTATTATTTGAAATTCTCTGCCCTTTAACCAACCTATGCTATGGGAATATTTGTAGCATTTTGTTAATAGTCATTTTACCTAACATCATGAAATGTCTTGACCTATTGTGAATACATAGGTCAGGATAGACTGTGTTCAAGCATCAGCAACTAACTTACTAAGTCAGGTTTAGGGTTTACTAGGCAGAAGGAGTTGCTGGATTTGGGACTTGCAGTTATAAGGACTGATTTGAATCAGTACCTTTATTCACGTTTGTGATAGAACGTTAACCCTACCGTGGCTTAACAAGTACTTCACATTGTCATCAGTTAACAACTTTGTATAAAATACATCAAAGCAAATCTGAAACAAGAGAGGAGTGAATAAAATGTTTACAGATTAGTTTGGAGGTTTGAGGCAAAACCAAAGCAGTTTTCTCAACTTTGCTTTGATTTTGTATTGCAGCTGACTGTAAGCTTTATTCCTAATTTATGTTTCTGTAATACCATGTTTATGCACAAGGGAGTAGATTTAAGCAAAACACCTCTTTTCAAAGATGCTAATGATAAGTTTGGTCTCTTTCAAGAAGTTTATTAGTTAACTTTAAAAAGGCTTTAATACTAACTTTATTTGGAGTGATTACTAGTTCCTTATTTTTGTGACAATGAAAAAGTAAGTATTACTGTAAAATACAGTCATGCAAGCCTAGCTATTAGAAATGGAACAGGCAAGTTATTGTGGGTCTTTTTGGAATGGTGAAGAGGGAAGTGGTTTCAAACCGCTGATGGCCTAGAGAATTAAGATATTGTTAATCACTGGTTTGTTTAACTTCTTGTTGTCTTAAGAAAATTACACTTCATAGCTTTAAAAGTGCAGTACAGCTTTCAATAAGAACTGCAATAAGCACACTTCCTGCAAACTCACATGGATTTTGAGTTTAAATAAGTAAATGCTATTTTGTCATACATTTTAGTTACCATTTTATAAATTCAGAATAATTTTTTTCTCTTGAATCTTTGAAATGCTCATGAAGTATCTTTTACCACTTTGTACTGTGTTGAGTAGATCATATTTCATGGATACAAAAAACTATGCATGCTTTAAGGGGAAACTTGCTAGGATGGAAGAGACACTGAATTTCATAGTTACCCTATTCTGTTGCTGAGTGCTTTGAAAGTTACTGTTCAAAGAAAATTAAAGTATAGCTAGACAATTAAATTGTTTTCTCAGTCATTTGAAAGGTATTTGTTATATGCAGTTGTAGTTACATTGTTTTGATTGTGTTTGCCTAATAGTACTCTGTATCTTAATATTCTATTTAGAAAAAAGTAAGTTTTTCACCTTTTACATTGTAATGGTAGCTCAGTTGCATTTCTAAATGAGTAGAAATGCAAACTTTCTTGGTGGCCAATGTCCTTCCTAGCCTTTTCATATTCATCTCATCAGTGTTTACATTGTTAAGGGGTGGGGAGTTAGGTCCAGCCCTGTCTGTTACTTCAATAACTTCATCGACTGCTGGTGCTACTGCTTGAGTGATGATCAGTGGAGTGAAACAGAAATACTGTGTTCTGTTTGGTTGTGGTGCAAAACACATCTTGTACAGTCATAAAATACTTGTTAAATTTATATAGCATCACGGTAATGATGAGTCAGGAATACTGTTCTTTTTGGTAAGATAAGTACAATCTTTAAGTTACAGGTACAAGTTTCTTCCTTGACTACAAAGTATTACCTCATTAGAACCTCTAGAGAATAATTTCCTCTATGACATTTTTAATTTTAATAAAAAGAGGGGTAGGAAGAGAGACATTTCATTTGCTGGTAGTAAGAAAGAGCATTTTTAAAATGAAGATGATTCTGACATGCCTCTGAGGCTAGCTTCTCAGCTGATAAGGCTTAAAGAATACCTAATCCTGGGAAGGTGCTTTCCATGATATGTCAAAAAGCTCTTAGGTAAAAGAGCAATGAGAGGCACTGGCCCAGAATAGGGTAGGAAAAGCCTTTGGGCATATCTCAGTGTTGAATATTTCAGCAGAAAAGGCATTCCCTTCTTTTATTTGCTTGTCTCAAGGTAAGAGAGCATGTTGTTGTCACTGGGGGAAAAAAAAAAAGAGGGTAAAATAGCTCTCAATAAGTATCTCTAATAAAATTTAGTAGTGAGAAAATTAATAGCAGCAGCCTTATCTTGTTTCTGTCCCCCTCTTCCCTCTCTCCACGCTTTTGCCTGAGTTTTTGGTTTCTGTTTCTTTTTTGCACAAAATACTATGTCCCAACCCTATTTCAAGATCAAACTGCTGCAGCATATTTAAGGAGGATTTGCATGATACAACTCCTCCCTCCACTGTCCTCAGCTGTAATTATTTATATTGCAGTATAGAAAGAAGTCTGAAAGGTTGATGGTGGCTTTTTTTTTTTTTTTCTCTCCTCAGGGAGCACTGAAAGATTTCTGATTATTAAGATTTCTGATGAAATCAAGAAAATGAGTATTTGTACAATGTCAAAAAAGGAAGAAAGTCTTTTGGGAAAGGTAATGTGCAGTGATTTGAATGTTTGAATTGTTGTTTTATATGTGTTTAAAAACAGATAGGATCACCCTGGTTATAACTTAAGGTATATTTGTGGCGAAGACTGATGATTTAGATTAATAATGTTGGTAACTGTCTTTCTAGAGAGAATACAAATGGGTGTTCGGAGGGGAGAAAATACTGAAGTTATTTTGAATGCATTCTCTACTTATGCAAAATTTAAAATATTTTGATTGCTATATAAGACAAAATTTACATATGAATGCATCCAATTCTTGCATGTTTTAGGTGAAGTAACATTTGCTTTCTGAGTGGATCTGACTATAACTTTTTGAAAGTGTGTCAGATTGCAAGTGTGCTCCTGCGTTTGATAATTTGCTTTAGACAATATGGATGTATGCTCCTTCCAGAAGATAGAAACAGGAGAAATTACTCAGAGGGATGATGATTTTCTTTTCCATTTGTGGAGAATGTCTGAAAATTAACCTTTAGTTCCTTTCCACTTTAAGAGAATATTTCTTTATCAGCTACTACTGTTTGAGACCTAGAATAAGGAGCGTAGTGTCTAAAATGGATTGGAGTCTGAACCCTTTACGCAGCTTCAGTTAAGGGAAAAACTGCTAGTTGTACTCCGTTGGTCCTGAACAAACTTCGAAGTCAAAGAACTAACAATGAAACACTGGTCAGCTGTCTTGAAATTGCTGTAATATTCCCACTGTGTTCAGTAGGAAACATGATTTTATTATTTTCTGGGATTTTCATGAAATGCATTGTCACGTGGAAAAAAATTATAACATGTGACTTGAACTCCAGTAGTTCAACTATGTTATACTGCTTAGGCCATCATTAGGACAGCTGTATATCACTGAAGCATCTGAATTCCAGCACTTTTTTCCCATGAAAATGAAATTGAACTTTCAGCCTGGAGATTCCCAAAGTGTGTTACCCCTGTGATTCCAGCAGTCAGTCCCTGATGATGCAGAGGTACTTTGGGTTAGAAAGGTGGGAGAAAAGTACTGAGGGGCTGTGGACACAGAACTTATGTAATGTTTGGTGATAGTAGGAAGGGATGAGGAGACAGACTTGGGTGAATAATTAGAAGTTCTGGCAATCAGCAGGATAGGAAAGAAATATTTGCACACACACATACACAGATATGAGAATTCAGGTGCTATTGAATTAATTGATTAGATGCCAGAAGTCCTTGAGAGAAGAGGAATTTAAGAGATACTCGGTCCTTCATTTGACAGCAGTTTCTACTAGTACAAAGCTTCCTCCTGTCTGCATTGGAACTGGAGAGGAAAGACTCACAAATGTAGGAGGATATCTGAAGGAGGGAAAAGAGGGAGAAAGAAAAGCTGTGTAGGAAAATTGTAGTTAGTTCTCAACTTATGGCTGCAGTGAATGACCATCAAGAGTGAAGAATCTGGTCCTATGTGTGTCATCAACATAAGTATCTTTCATATTTAGCGGTATTGTAGCACATCAGTATCTATTGTTCATCAATATCTATCTTGGAGACAGAGAGATTTATCTTTCAAACTGGGACCCAAGACAATACTTTGTTCAAGGCATTCAGATTGAGAGTATTTTAAAAGCCTTAACATTTTAGCAGTTATCAGGTATAATAGGAAATAAATATTTTAATTAAGAGAATTAAAGAAGGTAAACACTTTCTTTGCTCTTTTGCTTTTTATGAAGAAGAGGGAACGAATGTATTTGTTGCAAGAAAGCAGAAGAAATTCAGTAAAACCCTTGAATGAAAGGAAGGAGTTTGGCAATTATTTTTTCTCACAGAGGCAGAAAACAAGTAATCCATGTAGAAAATCATGATCAGAAATTAGTATGTTTTTTAATGGAAACTTTTTTTTTCCTTAGGAAATCCATTACTTGATTATAAAATACTTATTCTCCTGACATTAAGATATACTCTCAGTCCTGCTTACATAGAGATTTTTTTTCTTGTAGTTGATATCAAGGAGACCTGCCCTGATGTGTAAAATAGACAAATAATTTTAATAGGAATAATGAAAATTATTTATAATGTGTTTTAAATTTAATTATTCATGCTTATATAGTCATTAAGAATAGTTTTATTTCTCAGGATAACAAGCTTCACTTGCTCATGAGTACTCTCTGCTTGAAAGCAGAGATCTTGCCTCAGCAGTTTTTGATCATCAGTCCTGGAGAACGTAAAATTCTAAATTTTGTATGTGGATAAATCATAAACATTTTAAAAATGTTTAAAGCTATACTAGTGCACTGGTAGTGATTAATATAAACATACTAATTTTATCTCTTTAAATTTTAGAAGGTAGGTATGTTTTGACACCTCCTTTATGCAAAGTGAGTTAAGTCCGATGGAGAGTACCAAGGTACAAAATTCTATGTTTTGTACTTGCCAGAAATGCCATATAAACAACAAAAAGAAAATGAGCCTACTGAGCTAATTTTTAAATTTAGCACAGTGTTTGTATAGTCATTTCAATGTTTTTAGATTTCAAACACAGCTTTTCTTTATTATAGATCAAACTCATGATTGGTGAGCGGATGGATATTTTAAATAATGACTTCTTTAATCAAAAACTAGAAAGCTTAAATAGAAGAGTTGAACAAGTAAAATGCAAAAAAAACCACGAAGAAATAGCTAAAACATTCCTAGTAAGTTTCTTTGCATAACTGTGTGAATATTTTGCATGTCACATATGACTATTATGCTGCCTTAGAGAAAGACCCCAAAAGTATGCAATCTTTTCATCTTGTGTAACATAAAGATAAGTTAATAATAGTTCTATTTTTAGCCTTTGCTCATTGCAATTGTTTCACTGTCTGTTCTTCATATGATAATATTATGTAACTTCCTTATTTCAGGTGAACTCTGAGTGTTTCTTAACCCATGCCATATTTCTTTTCTGTTGCAGAAGAAAGTATCAAAACTTGAGAGATGTATTAATGCTGTGATATCATTTCAGGAGGAAGTCTTCTCAAAAATGGCTGTTCATCCGGTATGTTTCACATTGATTGTATATTTCATGAAAAAATCTCACTTTTACACAAATATGCTTGTTTAAAAGAAGTCTGTGTAGTCTACGTCTTTTTGTTCTTTTACCTCTAAAAGTATAAAAGAATTGCATGTGACAAACATGCAATCTTGTTTTTTTGTTGAAAGCTTTCACATTTTACAAAATTAGTTTCGTATCTTCTTGGCCTTTTCACAAAAACTTTCAACAAAGCAGAAAACAGGATAAGGTCAAGTAAGATGCTTACAAGCCTCAGGATTTAAACAAGTGTTCGGGGTTTGTAAAAACAAGTTAAGCTTCATGAAAAAAAAAAGGTATTACTGTGGATTTAATGTGATTTTCTTTTGTTGTTGTGTTTAAGTACACCTTGATTACTTTAGCACTTTTTTCAAATATGACCAGGTTTATACTGTAGGCTTTATGACAATGCAGTAATTGTTTCCTCCTTTGTCAGACAATGCTTCCAAGTCCAGACTATCAAAATACAGTACTAAACCAGCTTGGATATTCTGCTTTCTGTCCTGATATTATAAATATACCAACAAGTTCCTCAAATACACTTTTGCTAGCACCTTACACTGGTTTCACTTCAGCACATGTTTCAGAATATATAAGGTATGTATCTAGAGTTGAATAGTAAAATGTAGTAAATGTCCTTATATTGCTTTAAAGCATTTATGAGAAAATTTACTCTTTCTCTCAACTTTTTTATTGGCAGTTCAATTCTAGTAGTTGTATTTTAACTCAATTGTTGTTAGGTGTCTGGTGCTGTTGCTGGTATCTCCAGCTCATCCATTGTAGCTGAAGCTAGATGATCGATTCAAGCTTCAAGCTTTGTGAGGGCACTGATTTCTTACTGAATGTTAGGGAAAAAAAAATCTCTGTAAAGCAATTTTAGTGGTCGTGGAGGAAAAAATCTCCCAGGTAACTTCTTAATAGAAAATGTAAAAAAATGACCATCACAAATCCTATTTCCATTATTAGGACACTGCTAGAATGAGAGAAATCCAGATTCCAGAGAAATAATTTTATTATGAAATTTTAAGTCAGTATATACTCTGGTGAGACCTCACCTGGAGTATTGCATCAGGCTCTGGAGCCCTCAGCAGAGGAAAGACATGGACCTGTTGGAGCAAGTCCAGAGGAAGGCCACAAAAATGGTCAGAGGGCTGGAGCACCTCTCCTATGAGGACAGGCTGGGAGCTGGTGTTCAGTCTGGAGAAGAGATGGCTCCTGGAAGACCTTATAGCCCCTTCCAGTAATTAAAGGGGGCCTACAGGAAAGATGGGGGAAAACTTTTTAGCAGGGCCTCTTGCAGTAGGACAAGGGGTAATGGTTTTAAACTCAAAGAGGGACAATTTAGACCAGATATAAGGAAGAAATTTTTTACAATGAGGATGGTGAAACACTGGCACGGGTTGCCCAGAGAAGCAGTAAATGCCCCGTCCCTGGAAACATTCCAAGTCAGGTTGGACAGGGCTCTGAGCAACCTGATCTAGTTGAAGATGTCCCTGCTCATTGCAGGGGCGTTGGACTAGATGACCTTTAAAGGTCCCTTCCAAACCAAAATATTCTATAATTCCATATATAAAATTAACTGGAATTCTAAATAACATTTTCTTTTATAAGTAATTACATAATGTAGTTTAATTTTATGTTCATGTCAGCATTCCACCAGTTACAATACTTTTCGCGTGTATGTATGTTGTGTGCAACTTGCAAAAGCTCACCCCAAGTCCTCAGTTTGAAGCCATTAACATGTGCAGGGAAAAAAAGAAGAAATCTTCAGATGCTCCCTCACAGAGCTAGCAAAGAGGTTGGATTTATTTCTGTCTTGAGACTGAGGTTTGCACCCATCCTCTGGCACTGTTTGCATATTTGAATGTCAGCTCTGGAGCAATACTTCTCATCCACCACTTGCAGGGTCTTCTGCCTGTGTTATATCCAGCTCCCTGCAGTGGAAAGGTTGGAGACCAGATGTCCACCTTTTATTTTTCTTCTTCTGTGTTATCCAATGGGATTTTTCTGCACCAACTAGTAAGAAAATAATAACTAACTTATCACAGAACTTCTTTCCTGATAAAATTTTGTAAGCAAACAGAAATCACTTTTACTTGGATTTTTCTGTGTCTGGATTTTACTGCCATTTATCATAGGTTATTTGTTCCAAATCAGTATGTACCAAGTCTTTTAAAGTGCACAAGCAAGATGTGTACTGAAAAAATTACCGTGCAAGTTGCAGGAATCCTTGTTGTTTAGCTGGAATCTGGTTTTCAAGCTTGTGAAGAAGCCAGTTATCTGCTACATGATGTTGTTTTGTTGCTTGATTCCATCTGGCAATAAATCCATTGTATTCTATGTAACTGGAATAGTGTGGAATCTTGCAGTCCACCTGCAATTTTTAATTTAATGCTTCCTTCTCATGGTAGCTTCAAGTTTTTCTGAGTGTTTGTAGTCACTGTGCCCTGTTCACAGGTCTCATTCACAGTGATTGATAGGCATATAAGAGGTTTAGTATGAATCATGTATAAAAGGGATTGTATGTATTATGGCATATAACTTGCCAATTATTTGGTTGCTGTTTCCAAAAAGCAATGATTTATGAATGTGCAGCTGAGTGATATGGGACTGGAAAAATATGACAGTATGGTCTGTATGTCCAAGTGCACAGGACCGCACATCGCTGACATTTGCATGGCTGACACCAAGTTTATCTTCAGCCTTTGGGTTTTGTTGTGAAGTCAAATTTACATTGCTCAAAGCACGCACAAGATTTCTTAGCTTGCTCTGGAAGGTAGTAATCAGCATTATTTTTCAGTATGTTCACTCCCAGTTGTTTTGTTTTTGTTTTTGTTTTTGTTTTTTTTACAGAAGAATGTTGGGGTTTTTTTTTTTTACTTTCTGAGTAGCCAAATTAATTTTTTGCTTATGGTAAAAATGAAACCAGAAAAGAAAATTTGTTGGTTTATAATTGAATATGAATAAGATCCAAAACATTAATTTGATACAGCTCAAGTAGTTCACTTACAAGTTTCTTAATTGTGACCAGTAATCAACAACAGGGTATCCAGAGGAAATAAGATAGCAGCTGGCATTTGTGTGGCTGCAACTATCACAAAAAGTGGCTAGGATTTTCTTTTTGGGACATCTACAGTGAGTCTACTATGTTAAATTGCTGTTCTTTTGATCGAAAAAGATGCAGTAGATCTAATGCATCCTGGATACTTAAAATTTCCTCTACTTACACAGTATTCTGATGGCCAGCATCAGGAAAGCCTAGACAAGTGCACCACAATATGGACACCATAATACGGGCAGTGCAAATGTCAAACAAATGTCCTCTTAATTGATGTTACCTTTTCTCTGAGTACACTTATGCTTTGTCCCTCTAATCTTAGACAGATGTTTTGTACCTCAGATAACTGGATTATTTTACGCATTAATACATATATACAGTTTGCAGGAATTAATTTACTGTCCACACTATAACATTGACCTATTAGCATGTATATGCTTCAGTATGTCTAATGGCATCTATTGATATTTTTGAGTATTAAGTGACCCTGGATCTGAGATAACAAAATGTACATCTGTAGATCTCAAAATGTATCTCAGTTGTGCCGTTTGTTGTGCAGTCCAAGATCATGAAATTGCTAGGATTTGGGTAATGTGAGTAATTGATGGTTACAATTTAGAAAGCATAGAAATATAGCAATTAACGTGTGCCCCTATTGTCATAAAGCAAACAGAATAACTTTGTTGTTTTACTAAGATGGAAGCAAATAGGGTTTGATTCTATAAAAGATGTCTAGAATAAGAATGTTCCTGATGCATAGTGTATTCCACTGTTAAACAGTGAAACGTAGCAATGCACAAGTTAGTAAGTTGAGTGGATTTAAATTTTTTTTTCTCAGTGCCGTAATTTATGAAGTGGTTTATTGGAGTTCGTTTACTGTGCCATTATTTTGTTATTTTAATTATGTCTTAATCAATGAGTCCAACTTTTAACAGTTGATATATTTGTCTAGCCATTTTTAAAGCTTTTTTTTTTAAAAGAGTTCATTCTTGTGTATCTCCAAACAAGTTTTATCTATTTTTTGTTTTATCAGTTCTGATGAGGTCATACTGGTCTCTGTGGAAAACCAAAATTCAGCAACTGCAAATAATTCAGGTATTGAAATTTAGTTGAATCCATGCATACTAGTGAATTTGCTACAGAATATACAAAGTACATCTATAATGTTACTCATGTTTTTCTTTTTTAAATGTCATTAAAATCCAATTGTGATTCTGAAATGCTTAAAGATGTGCCAGGTTTTTGTGTGTGTTTTTTAATTGATACATTAGCATGCTTTCACTTTATCAAGATGTCTATTCATAGACTTGCATTGTTTTTAAAATGTTTAAATTAAAACAGTTAAAAGTCTAGTATGAGGTGCACTAATGAAAACTTTTATACATCCAACCCACTGTTTTATTATTACAACATTCTTTTCAGGAAATAGCATAGAAAGAGGATAAGATTAATTTAATTTTCTAAAAATCAAATTATTATAACTTAATAGATATTTTAAACAGTAAAAATGCTACATTTTTTTACCAAGCTTGACTCTGTCATATAAATAATATAGTGACAAAGTGAGGATTCTGAGCAGCTCTTTCCTCATTCTGATAGCAGTTGCTGTTTAAATAAAACAAGTATCACCCTTTAATAAAAAAAAATACACAGTAGGCTTTTGTCCTCTCTAGCCATGTATTTTCTTCATTGCAATTGGACTAATTCACTGGGGAAAAAACTTCTAGAGAAACGCTAGCCAACAAAATCTTGACTAGCATCTCAGAATGCACACTTTCTCATACTGCTTCCTTACAGAGATGTCTTTGATATTTAGAACACCTCTAAGACAATCCTGAGCAGGTTGAGTTGACTTGCTAGACAGTTGCTTCTTAGACAGAGGCAATACTGAGTGAGTCTGTCATTTCTAGAAGACTATTGTCCCATGTGTTTTGGGAGGGGGGACTGGTAATATTCTGCTGCTCTGACAAGGATTAAAAAGTATTCTTGTCACAGTGTAAATTAAGACTTTTGAATAGAACATTTACATATTTTAAACTTCTGTGAAAATCGTGTTACAGCTATTCCAATTAACCAAATGTCTACACAAGCAGAAATAGCAGCAACAGTTCAGGTAAAAAAAAAAAACTAAGGATATTTTTCATGTTTTCTTCAAATAATTGTTGTTGACTGTACATAGACTGCTTCAATATCCTGGCTTTTGAGTTACTATTACAGGTGCTAAGATTTGGGTCAAACATATAAACACAGAATTTAAGTATGTGGACTGTCATACCTCTTGATTTTATGATTGTTCTACCACCCTCTTAAAGGTGAATTCATCAGGAAAAGAATGATGTGAAAAGCAATGATGAAATACCATCCTGCTTTTCCCTCGGAAAAGGATACCTTGTCTCCTGGGTGATTGTATTGCATGGAAGCTGCAGAAACAATTAGGCTGCAGGGCACAGAGAGTTGAGCAAATGAGAGGGGAAGAGATGTTGGTCAATCTTGAACTATGTTAGTTTTGCAAACACTTACTCAGCTTTATTTATTCTTCATTTTTGATAGAACATGAATATTTAAAGAAAAAAATAGGTCTGTCTCTCTGAGCATTGACAGCTTGCTTTTTGATCCCTTAAACAAACCTAAGCTAATGCTTTCCTATTTGAAAGGACATGTTTGTGTTAGTATGTGTTCAGAATGCTTTTTGAGGAGTTTTGGTTCTGAGTAGTCCACCTCTGAATTTTTTTGATTACTTGGGGAAAATAATCATAGATACTTGCAAAAATCCAAGTCCTGAGGAGCATGGTTTTTACCATGGTAATCTATACATCCTCAGAGAAATCTAGAGATCGTGATGGGACTGAAGTGTTTTTCATAACCTCTTTCTTCCCAGTGTATTAAGCCAGTGCAATTACATTGCTGACAGCAGCTCAGTCAATGGGAAAAAGTTAACTGTGGGGCTTTTTTGATGGAAGCGGGGAGTAGACAAAACTTTGTTGGTGTAAATTTATGTAAAAACTGCTACAAAAACATGGTATTTAATGGTTCATTAAATCGATCAATTGAATAACTATTTCCCATAAGCATATCAGCCTGGAGAAGAGAAGGCTTCCAGTACCTTAAGGCGGCCTACAGGAGAGCTGGGGAAGTATTTTTTACTAGGGCATGTAGCGATAGGACGAGGGGGAATGGCTTTAAACTGGAAGAGGGCAGGTTCAGATTAAACATTTGGAAGAAGTTTTTCACTTTGAGGGTGGTAAGGCACTGGAACAGGTTGCCCAGAGAAGTTGTTGATGCCTCATCCCTGGGGGTATTCAAGGCCAGGCTGGACGTGGCCTTGGGCAACCTGGTCTAGTGGGAGGTGTCCCTGCCTATGGCAGGGGGGTTGGAACTCAATGATCTTCAAGTTCCTTTCCAATCCAAACCATTTTATGATTCTATGATCAAAGAAAAAAAATATTATTAGCGTATCTAGTGTGATAGGTATGATTGTACTAGAAAGTGTCCTAAAACAATTAGGTGTTGTTCTAAATAGTTCATTGTGAACAATCAAGTAATGCTTTTACTTGCTTGAACTTCTGGATATATACTATGACTGGGTCTATAACTTTGCATTTTTACAAGAATTTTTTTTGTTGTAAGAAATCTAAGCTAACAGTGTTCCATTCTGCTAGTTGTTAAGTAGTCTTGGAGATACTTGACAGAAGAGAATCTTTCCAGTGAAATTCTATATTTTTTTATCAGAGTGAAATGAAGGAAAGAAAACGTAAAGTGATCGATCTAACAGAAGAAGAAAACCACAATTGTAGCAAAGGTAAAAGAGAAAAATATTTTCATTTACTTTTCAACATCGCCCTAAACTTAATGCCTGAGCTGTAGCTATGTAACTTAATGTGGGAAACTTTAAGGAGAAAATAATTCTGTGGAATCATCAAACTGTATCTGTATGCATCCATTCATCAAACTGTATCCATTTCTGTGTTCACTTTACCTGTCAAGGTTTTGGTAGTGCAGTGTGGCTTCTGTGAGAAGAGATCAGGAGTTGGATCAGCTGGACCATGTTGGATAGAGCCATTTCTAGCCAGTTCCAAAACAGACCTTCCACTGGCCAAAGCTGAGCCAGTCAGTAGTGCTGGTGGCACCTCTGTGATAAAATATTTAAGAAAGGGTAAAAAACACTGCACAGCAGCTGTGAGAGGGAGGAGTGAGAAAAATGTGAAAGAAAAAACCCTGCAGACACCAAGGTCAGTGAAGAAGGACAAAGAGGAGGTGCTCCAGGAGCTAGAGCAGAGATTCCCCTGCAGCCTGTGAAGACAACCATGGTGAAGCAGGTTGTCCCTCTGCAGCCCATAGAGGACCACATCAGAGCAGATATCCATACTGCACCCTAGGGAGGACCCCGCGCTGGAGCTGGTGGATATGCTCTGAAGGAAGCTGCACCCCGTGGAGAGCCCACACTTGGAGCAGGCTCCTGGCAGGAGCTGTGGCCTGTGGAGAAGAGCCCATGCAGGATCAGTATTTCTGGCAGGACCTGTGGCCCATGGTGCACCCATGCTGGAGCAATCTGCTCTTCATGGACTGTACGTGGAGAGGATCCACGTAGGAGCAGTTTGTGAAGGACTGTATCCCATGAGAATGATCCCACGCAGGAGCAGAGGAACAGCAAGAGGAGGAAGGAGCAGCAGAGATGAAGTGTTTAAAAGGCAGTATTTAAAGAATTTGTCTTCTCATAAGGAACGTGTTTACTGACTACAAATTCTATTGCTGTCACAACCCCTACTCTTACAAGGAAAAGTTACCAACTTACTTGGTCACTAAAATAAGCTGTTACACTGAACAGTCTTGTTAACTGCTTGGTAATAAAGATGGTCACACTATGTGCTTGTAAAGGACAGTGTTGAATACAAACAAAAGGGCCTTCTGTTCTTCATCCAGCTAAGTGGAGACTTATTCTCAGAATGATAGGAACTTCCCAGATGTGTCTTACTCATACTAAAAAAGACCCATTGCCTTCTTAGTTCCTCAGAGGTTCATGCTGAGGTAAGAGAAGGGATTCTAGAGGTTTGGGAGAATCAGATTATGGAACTTTGCAATTGAAGTATTAAGACTGGTATGAAAGAAAGATGAATAGAAATTTGTGTGTGCAGAAGTACCAGAAGAAAGAGCAAGAGAAAGAAAGAAACAGAAAGGGTCAAAAGATAGCATGGGTTGTGAGCAGAGCTTAGCATTTCATGGACCACAACCTTTGTGTATGCATTTGCATTATACATTATGCATATGTGTGTGCAATTTCATTCAGTGACCAGAGAGCAAGAAGACAAAGAACAAACTGAAGCCATAAGATATGACAGGAAGACAAGTAGAGCCATAGGAAACCTAAAAGAGGAAGAGGGGGGACAGTATCTGACTCAGCGGCTTTGTTGAAGACTCACAAAGAGTGAAATAAGATACAGAGGCAAAAGATGACATTAACTTTCCATTTTTAAAAGGGTATGAAAGACCAGTTCGCTGTTACCAGCAAAAGGAGTCCAGGAGATATACTGAGAACGTGATCGCTGATGTTCCCTCGTCCTCTGTTGTTGCACACAAGTAATCCTGGCTGGACTATTTGTATTCATATCTCAGTGGTTGTATTCACTGAATGCACGTGGGCAGAGTCACCTTTTGCAGGAAGATAAATAAAGTATCACTTTTGCCTTCTGTATGGTCTGCATTGAGTTTTCTTACACTGACTGCTACAAAAGGATAAAGTTAAATTATACTCTATGAAAAAGGAATTTTAAAATATTACAAAACCATATATTATTAGGTGGACTTGTTGAGACTAATGTAAAACCACAGTCTTTGTCATGTATGTCAGACAAGTTTTAAATTTGATTATTGCTTAATGAGCTTCACATAAATATCACTGTGTCCTTATTTGCCTTTGGTTTGTTTGTTTGTTTTACCTTTCAGAGGAGAGGGCAGAGGAGTCCATCGCAGTGGTGGACTCTGGGTGTGAGACCACCAGGATTAGCTGCCCTAAGCTAAATTCCTCCTCTGCCCTGGTACATTTTATTTTATACCTCTACTGAAGTACTCCTAGAACCATAGAATTGTCTGTAGCAGGAGTAGTGTGGCCAGTAGGACCAGGGAGGCGATTGTCCCCCTGTCCTCTGCACTGGTAAGGCCCCGCCTCGAGTGCTGTGTTCAGTTTTGGGCCCCTCACCACAAGAAGGACACTGAGGTGCTGGAGCGTGTCCAGAGAAGGGCAACGGAGCTGTGAGGGGTCTGGAGCACGTCTGGTGAGGAGCGGCTGAGGGTCCTGGGGGTGTTCAGCCTGGAGAAGAGGAGGCTGAGGGGAGACCTTCTCTCTCTCTACAGCTCCCTGAAGTAAATCTGGAGGTATTTAATAATAAATACCCTGGAGGTATTTAAAAGATGTGTAGACATGGCTCCTAGGGACGTGGTGCAGTGGTGGACTCCGCAGTGTGAGGTTAATGGTTGGACTCGCTGATCTTAAAGGTCTTTCCCAACCTCAATGATTCTATGATTCTTCTTCTATGATTCTATGATTCTTTGGAGCTGGCGTAATTTAGAAGTTCTGTCTATGAGCTTTCCTCCTTGAAGATGATGGTGCATTTTAATTTTTGTCAGGGAAATTTCAAGAAACAAATCAGTAATGATGAAGTCATATTATAATTATGAGAATTCCCTCAATATTTCATGTCTTCTTTATTACATTTACAGGGGTTTTGTGCTGATCAATCTGAATTGGAAAACACTTGAAGGACAAGTGCAAACCAGGGTGGGGGGGATCCTAAGCTATTTTAGGAAAAGCTTATGTGGGGGTTGTCATGTCTACACCCCTAATAGTTACACATATTAAGAATGGCTTTAGGATTAAGAGGAAATACTTGCAATCTCTGTAACCACCCTTCTTTGCAAGCATATTTGAAGAAATTCTGTTGTACGCTCATAGTTTGACATATAAAAATTGTTTAGAGACTCCTTACCTCCTGTATTATAAGTTGTACCTAAATGCAAGGGAAAAGAGAAAATTTGGCATCTTCCTCTACACTGTTTGCAAGTACTTAGGTAGATTCTTATTCTTGCTATGAACGTGTATCAACTAAATACTTCTGGTGAAGCTGGTTTTTGATGGGTTTGTGTTTTGTGCCAATCTTAAAATTGATTCCTGATTCTTTGCAATCACTGCTGGTCACATTTCTTATTAATTTTTAAACTCAGTGACGTGAAAATCTCATTTGAACAAGTGTGTCACTAAATCCATTTGATAATTACTATATTACTTGAAATGAATTATCACGTTTTTAAGTTGCCCTGTCAGTATTGTGCCAGTCAGTTGGTTTCCAAGTTTGGGGTAACAGGTATATAGCTTCGAGAGAAATTTGAAAGCTCTTTTGTCAGTGGAAGAAATTTGCTGCTAATTCTGTGTGGGATGAATTAGTATCCTTCTAGTGTTTATATGATTGAAACATGAAAATCGGTGGTCACAGGATTCAAGATGGACTCATTCTGTTCCAGTTTCACCTAATGATAATCTAGCTGGACTAAACTGAAGCAATCTTCCAGTTTCAAGAAATTTTCACTTGGTGGATTGTTTTGTAAAGATCTTGGCCTGTAAAGTCTTGGCCTGAAATTAACGTCTCACAATAGGGAAAAAACGCACAGCATGTAGAGAAAAATCATTCATATATGAAGTAAGGATTTTAACAAAGCTGTCTTATGATAAGTAGAAAAAATAATATTTAAAACTTCCACATCTTGTTTGCAGGCAGAACAGAAAAAGATCAGAAATATTTATCAAACACAGAGAATTCAAAGCCAGTGTGCCTCCTTTAAGGGTTCCTAAAGCTGAGGGAAGAAACATCAGATGAGGTACGCCATTATTCAACTCTTGTATGATATTACTTTTTAAATTGTGGATTCTCATATTGTAGGATGGTTTAGAACTTGATGGAAAGTTAGACTTTTTAAAGACCTTTCAAATGGGAAAGGAACAGTGTTTAAATAGTTGGGCTTTGAAGGAGCAGGCTTCTCTTTCACCACGAGGAGGCTCTAATGTAACGGGATTGGAACAGTAAAACATTTTTCTATAGAAGTAAGCAAATAAGTAATGTCAGGACATACCATCGTCAGAAATAAACACACAAAAAACCCTGATCCCAAAACTTGTTCCAGTCATCCTTCCCCCTTTATCTTCTTTTCCCTCTACTTTGTCTTTTTCCTTCCTTTCCCTCCCTCCCCCTCCAAATTATTCATGCCTAAATATGCTTGAAAACATTATTTGGTAACAGGATTTAAACTTTTACCCTATGAGCTTTTAGGTTCCAAGCACTTTTAATTCCTCAGTGCAGTTACTTTAAGCATAAACAAGATTTTTCTGCTGAAAATATTTTACTAAAAAGTAAATAAAAATATCTAAAGTAATATAAAAAAACTCTCAAAAAAAAGAGAATATGGCACCTTTTTGATTTCTTGCTAAGCCTGTGAAGCAGTGCACACATGTTACATTCCTACCATTTCCTTTGTAGCAACATGTGCATATTGGTTTAAATGAAGTTTTCTGGACTTAGCATATGACAGCAACACATCTGCCTTTTTTAGAAATACAGTTTCACTTTTGGGGATTTTTTTTTTAAGAGAAATAGAACACAAGCATTCTTCACCAGGAAGCAGCAATAAAAGAGACCAAAATCTTTACCACGTGATATAGTTTGGATATCATCAGAATTGTTTCACGTCTGTTGAAATTTATTACAGTAATTGAATTTCATGAAGGCACCTGAAATTTTACTTATCTGTGCAATGTACGCCTGTTTTGAAACTAGGCGACTAAGTACATGCACAGGTTTGTGGCTTTTTGGCTACATTTATGGGGGGGAGGAGAGAGGGAGAAAAAAGAATACACCCCACCCCACTCCCCATCTAGAAATTCAGTTAGTGCAGTAATGATCCAAAGTAAACAAATATTCCTCAAGATGTAATGGTAACCTCTTCAGCACACTTTTGGGTAGCAGACAATTTGTTGTTCCGAGTTCTTGTTCCAAGTTGCTGTTACTAGCATGTAAGGAGTATTTTCTACTTTGGGGAAACTCTTTCTGGACAGATAGGAAACAAATGTCAGCAACATGGTAAATATTAACACATGAACATCAGGTAATCTGTGACACTTCTGTTAGTTTGGAAACTATACAGACAGTAACAATTCAGAAGTTTATATAATTACATGAAGCTAAGTTAGTATGAATAAGAGGTAGTGTAACTGTCTTATTTGTTATTGTTGTTGTTTAAGTAACAACTGTTTTTTTCTTGGTGCCTAGACTTTCAAGCAATTTCTACATTTCCTCCACTGCCAAGGATCCCTCTTTGTCCAGAGCTTGCTGAAGAATTCAAAGACCCTCCTCAAAATCCTGAAACTAAAAGTGGCTGACGTGCAAAATCCAAACGGGATTGCACTGTCACGGACCCTTGCAGAAATTGATCCCTACAGTTATCACTTGTATCTGTTCCACGAAAACTTTAGCAACAATTCTGCATCACATTGGAAGAAAACATGCAAAATAAGGGCTTTGCCACTTTGGATGGCTTGCTGTTTATTACAAGTCATCATCCCAAAGAAGTTACTTTGTTATTCATTGAAAAGATATACACGGCCGTTAGAGACCATTTTGTGATACACAATCTATAACTCCTTAAAAAACTCTTTAGGAGACCCAGACAGCCTTAACAAGTGGTCTACTATTGTTCCACGGTGAAGTACTATATTGCTACTTGCAGGGAGTTCTGACTCAAAGCATTATTTGTACAGCTGTTGGTATTCATTTCCTTATGTTTCCAACTTGTTACAGTCTGTTATGAACTTTATTCCATTAATTCTGTAAGCTTGTTTCTACAGCCTTGAAAATGAAGTGTTGTTTTTAAAACTAATTTACTTCCACATTTCACTTTCTTTCATTTTATTACTTCAGGGGATTATTGCACATATGAAAGAAATGAAAAATTTAATAAAATTTTCAGCTTCATTATTTTATTTCAGTGGCATTGAGGAACCATGAATTTAGGGATCTTAGCTCTCTAGTGTTTCGAAAAGTAGTAGCTCATCTTACTCCTATTTTTAGAAATTATAGGAAGGATTCTTTTGTTTTGTCTGTTCAGCTAAATGGCACAAGCTTCCACAACACTTAAGATAAGACAACACTGCTAGATAAGACAACACTGCTGCAGTCCCTCTTGTTATTTTGAAGCCATTAAGAACCATGTAAAAAAAATTGTTGATGTAGATAGGGTTATTCAATAGTTAATGCCTAGGCAGCACAGTTCTTATCACCTACAATGCATTTTTTAAAAAAAGATATCTCATAGCAAAGTAGTGCAGAACTTCATTTTCTCTTGTCCTGGATGAAATAAATTAAAAAAAAAAAAAAACACATATTTTTTAAAAAAAGAAAACGTATATGGACATAAATATTCTAGATTTGTTTTCCAAGATTGTTTCCTGTACCTCCTTTCAGATGGTTACTTGCTGGGTAAAAAATGTCAAGGTAGATTCACAGCTGCTAGTGAATATTTTAATAGTTTGGACTTTTCCCTTTTGTTCACTGTGATTAGAAGGCAGAAATTTTATGGGGTTTGGAAAATTGTTTCTGGGGAGTTGGGGGGTGGGAGGGTTGGATCAATCTGTACAAACCCACCCATGTTGTTATCATCTCAGTGCAAACCTGAAGCTTGGACCGGAACAGATATAGAAGTCACCGGCCTGTTTCTAACATTATTTACTCACATGGTCAAGGCACTCAACCTAATCTTAAATACACAGCTGTATCTGCAAATGATGAAAAAAAAATCCACCCTTACAAGTAAACTACTTCGCAGAGCATCTGTGGATATTGCATTACTCAGTAGCTATTCTTTTGACACCATACACTTAATTGTTCAATACACTATTATTTTCTCTGCTTACCCTGAAAGGTCTTCAAAAACAAAGGACAAAAATAACCAGCTTGTGGTTCTAGTACAGGCAGGAAGAATTTAATTTTACCTGTTCACACAAATACTCAGCTATTTCTCATCCAACATTATGTAAATATATCCCAAGCTTAAAGACAGGGTCAGATTGCTAAATGTATCGAGCTTGCTATTACAGTACAAGAATTTAACTTTATTTTCATGTACAGTTTCAGAATATATAGAGCATAGAAAATGGTATATCTTAAAGGCATATCAGGTAGAAAGAATATCCTAAAATATGTTTGTCTTGTTAAAACCCTTGTGCAAACTGTTTTGGCATTTGTTTTCTTGGTATGCAGACCATTCCCATCTGTTCTATGTGGCACCATGCATACGCTGCTGTTTGTACACCGTGGTGTGCATGCTTTTCAGTTTTAATTAAAGGAGCAGGGCTTTTACTGTGGAATTAAGCTGTGTGTTCATGTATATATAAATCTTTATTTTAAATACTTGCTCTATAAATGACCTGAGCATTACCAAGACAAGAAAATGAAGAAGCATCTCTTCAAGTCAGTGGCATAACAGCTTAACTTAAAATTTTACAGGACTGTCTTCTAGATGCAAGATAGTTTTAATCCATATTTGCTTAAGAATTTCCCTTACTATTTCACATTTGAATAAAAGCAGCAAAATGCCCAGCTAATAGTCTGTCTGCTTTCAACCTTAAGCCTGCATCTGCTTATTTAAGACAAATTCTGCTTGCTAGCAAAATTCAGGTTTTGAATCTGAAATGTATTCAGCAAACTGTGGAAACACTTTTTTAAAAAGTAGGGTAATAATTCTTGAAATTCACAGCATTCCCACTAGGAGAAAAAAAACCCTGACGAAATACTAGCATCATGCTAGACTGGTGAGAATGCATTTTGCTCAGACTGATTTGGGGTTTTTACTATTACTACTACTTTTAATGTGTTGTCCTGCTTACTCATCTAATTTCTTAACAGCTTGTTGGGCTTGCTTTGCTCCCAAAACACAAGTAGTACATGCCAAAGCATTTTAGGATGTTCAAGAAATGGAGATGGAACTATACGACCTATTACTTGTGTTGGAGACAGTTCCTATATAGCTATGCAACTGAACTTTGTGACAAATCAAGGATGAATTATCTGAAGGAATGGGTCGGACCATCTGCTGATGTATAATGCAGTAAGTATTGACTTTAGTCAAGCTACACTACTTTGTAATAATGAATTCGTTCAAACCTCATTCAAAACCTAGTTACTTTTTTATTGCCTGTGTATTGGGCCAGCTGTAGTGAATATACTGAAATAAATAAATGGTTAGTGCTTTTACAAAGTCAAATCCATAAGCATCAAAGCTGTGACTAACCAGAAAAAGCCACTTCATTCATTCTCCACACTGATCTCCCAACTCCAAAATCACCATCAGCCAAAGCCAGTATGACACAGCTGAGCAGTTAAGCCTGGTATTAGAGTACATATTTATCTCACAAAATTACTGAAAAATAAAAGTCACCAAGACATTTTATCTTGAAAAGCTATCCCGGAATTCAAAAGCATGGTAATTACACTCTGATTTATTTAGTAGGAGTGTTTAGTTCAAGTAAAATCCACATAGGAATTTAGAACAAATTTTTTAAAAGCCAATTTCCTAATGGGCAGACTCGGGGAATGCTATTGTAAATGCTCTATTAGTCATGAAATCACTATATAATCAAAGCAGGGTGTAATAAACACATTGAGTTTGGCTGCAAAAATCTACATTTGGCATTGCTTGATCACTAATTTGCTTAGAAATTTGCAGATGTAGGCAAGGTAATGCTTTTTTTTTTTTCCCTTTTCTTCCTTCCAGAAAGACTATGCACAATGCAAAACTAAAGGGATATAGGACTCGAGTGGGGTATTTCTTACTGCCCGGACTATTCCAGTCCCAAGTTGTGCAGTGAATTTGCTGGTAAATTCTCCCGCCAAAGGCTCTGTATGCTTAAATTAAATTTGAAAGAGAATTAAGAGAATAATTTGCTGGAGTACAAAAAAAAAAGAGTTGTTTACTCTTGCAAAGCAAGTGGTTTTAATAAAAGCTTGATGACACTTACTGCACATTATAAATAGCAGAACACTCGTCCTCTGTCAGAACAGACGCACTGAGTGCAGCTTTGGGCTTTTATAATTGTTTGCTTTTCACTGTGATCTGGGCCTCATTTTTTACTCCCCCTGTATTTAACCCGTTCCAAAGGGATACATCTGATCCAGGAATATAGTTAGCATATTGCTTATGAATTAATTTGCATGGGCTTTATTTGTAATCTACTAGAGGCCAGGAACAAACTGTTAATGTCCAGTAAAGGGAAAACCAAACCATTTATGATGATGAAATATGTAAAAGAGACAACTTGGCTCTGTCCTGCCCAGACCCCTGACCTGTATGCGCCAGGCATTCCATTTAACCTGACGGGATTTTTTATTCTGTTTCATATCAAGAACACAGTACATTTTTAGAGAAACAATACCTTTACTACAAAACCATGTAAATGATTATATACAAAATGGTTACTGGAATTTGGTTTTGTACTGTAGTGACAGAAACAACTAGCTGCTGACATTTATTTACGCTTCCTTAATACTAGGTACATAACGCCACTGATCAGAGTAAAGGCAAATGCAATCCAGGCTAAGACGAAGGAATAGCCATATTGGCCTTCAGAAACTTCAATGCTATATTCTCTGCTCTGGTGTAGTTCTTCATGCCTATCTGTGTAAATGGAAGCTGCGATCATAACACACAGACCTGGAGGAGGAAGAAAATAGTAAAGTTTAGCATCTTAAAATGTTATCAATATGCATAACAACTATGCACTGTCTCTTTCTGTCAGCTGCTTCCACCAATGTCCTTTTTTGCAGACACTCATTTTCCATCCTCAAACTAAAGTCGGAGCATTTCAGGACACGTTTTCAGTTTCTTTGGCGTGGATTAAATTTCAAGTGCTGTTGTATATTTATGTCATTTGCAATGAGCACAAAATTATTTGAAACATCTGGATAGTTTTAAAGACTAACAAAAAAATAAGGAAGTACCTGACCGTAAGAATTACAGAGTTATTTAATTTGTTCAAGCAGTTCCAAATCTCAGATTCTTTCCCTTCAAAGTTCAAATGACTTTATTCTAAGCAGTGATGTCATCCATGTTTAGCTGCCTAAATAATACAGAATGGAGCAGTTCACTGTTTAACCAAATACGAAGGATAAGCTATGACCTCAGGAGCCCTACAAATTTGTTTTGCAGCTTATTCTGTTTGAAACCTTTTTCCCCTTCCCTTTCCTCCTTTCATGTAAATATTATTAAAGTCACAAGTGTTGAAAAATCACTCACATGACAAGAGCTGGATAATAGAGGTTAACACAAATCTTTCTCCTTGCTTTAGACGGAAGAGTTGAAGAATGAAAACCAGAAATGCCACACAACAGAAAATAGTAGATAGGATCATGGTGGCCTGAACAGCCTGAATTGATTGATACTCTGCAAAAACAAAAGCAGCCTTAATTAAAAATACAGTTTCTCTCTTTGCCTCCTTCTGCAATGAGTAGAGGGGTAGAGCTATGTTCTGTAAGCAGGAGTTCAGCACATACAGCAAACCAGTCGTGCACGTGTTGCCTAGGGAGGTTCTCTGCTTCCTTCGTATTAATACAGCCAGTGGTTTAAGGACTTTAAAAAGCTTTTCATAAAACTAAATAAAAATACTGAGGAGACTGTTTTTCCCACACCACGTCCTTTGCTACCATCTACATACTCAAAGCACAGTGAAACCTCCAGGTGTCCCAAGTGGCTTACAGACACAGACCCAAGCCTCTCACCAGACCTGGAGACAGCTCTATCCCATACGATGTAACCAGACAGGACATCCACGCTTGGCACAGAAGATTCCTTTGCTTCAGATTTGTCATCCAGTCAGTTCCTCCCCTGTAACTAGGAGCTAAAGCAACCACTAAATTTGTAACTGCATGCAGCTGCTCTGTGTAACTCTGCTGCAATGATATGGCCAAGCTGTGCTACACAAGTAAGTTCCTTGTAGCACCTCTCCTCTGGCACAGCTTCACTCCAGTTAGTAGGTCTGTGAACAGCAGACATACCTGAGCTACTTATCATCTAGCTAGTTCGGGTACCTCATTTCAATGAAAGCATGGTAATAGAGACATCAAGTGCAAATTTGATAAATTCATGTTAGCTTAGATATGCCTGTGCATAATGGATTACCTCATTGCAGCACAGATATGCTCTACACCAACTTGATGCTTGGAAAGCAAAGACACTTTATGGGCACGTGGCTCTTCAAATCATCTATAATATGATCTTTAATATACACGAAGATTGAAAGTATAGAAATAAAGTAAATGTAACATTTGAGGGTTTTTTTATTTTTTTGTAAAGCAGAACGTTAGGCTGTGCTGTATATTAAGTCCTCTTTGTTAAAACTTCAGCTTGTGTTCCGATTTTCTTCCACTTTTTCCCCATTCCTGTGCACAGCCAGTGGTTTTAGGTTCTTCTTTGAAAGTTAAAGTTCAATTCTGAGGCAAACTCTATCACTTCAGCCCCACTTTCAGATGACTTCACTGTTTTTACCTGATCTAATTTTTTAAGAACTCTTTAGCACTCATCATTAGTTGTTTGTGTTTGCTCAACACATTTGGGCTTTCAGGTGCACCTAACAGTTCCCTCTGTTTTCCTCTTATAGAAACTGTTGGAATAGTTTGCCTTTCCAAAATGACAAGCCAATATTAAAGTTTTTAGAAGACCTTGGTAGTTAGAGCATGCGGATTTTTGAACAACTGTATTATTGCCCCTCCAAATTTCATAGCAATTTCACCAGATCTCCTGGTAAAGGAACTGAGAGGAACTGAGACATAGGCATGGAGAGACACTCACCTCTGAACTGATCAGTAATAGCCATACAGGTGCTAGTATTCGTGGCACACATTCTCCAGACATCTGTAGAAAAATTATCTCCTACCCACCAGGCCTGCAAAACAAAAGTAAAAGGCTCTTACGGGAAAAAAAAAAAAACCAACAAAAACACAAAACCACAAAACTCCTTACTTGTCCAAGTGTCTCCTGATCAGATAAATCAGCTGCAACAAATTTCTGTTCATTTTTGATACTTAACTGTTTGAACTAAATTTGAGATCTAATGGCGTTTTGGAATGAAGGGCACATCATTATACACATGTCATTTTCATTTTAGACCTGTGTAAAGCAGAAAAGGGAACAGATGGCAATCTTAAACATGCCAAAGCATGAGGGCACTTGTTTGGGCAGAAATTTTGGATAGTCAGTGATTGCTCATTCCTTAAGACACCTAGACAGTATCTGCTTTGTTCATCCAGACTCTGTTTAGGATGCACAACTCTTTAAAGGCACAGCATTTTTTAATTGGCGGGAAATAGCAGGTTATACATCTATGAAACAGAAGCCATTTATAAGTTTTCCGGTTCCTGACATTGAATTGAATTAACCTCAACTCCGTGTAGGTGCGCTGTCAATGTGCGAATGCAGTACATACACTGTGGCATCTGACTGGAAGTGACTAGTGACAAATTAAGATCTTCCTGTCGTATTTCTATTTTGATGTTTTAAAATTTATGGCAAAATAAATAGAGTACTACAGTGACTGAACAGATTTTTACGGTAGCCTGGGAAATGCTGCAAGCACTCCACACAAGTGGCATTTCCTCAGGAAACCTATTCCCGTTCTGACAGCTACCCAGGCTTTTGTTTTGACTAGAGCTGGAAAAATACAACTTTTAAATATGACTCCTGGTAGCATCTGCTGCTTAGACAGACATTCCAGAAACCTCACAGCTTACTGCGCAGCTTTGCAAACAATACTGCAATAAACTATAATACATTATGACAGTAGGCATATGTGTAATTGTGACACTGTGTTTTAAGAATAAGCATTACTTTCTGAGGATGCCATTCATTTGGATTTTGCCGTCCAAGTTCAATATATTATTTTTTTAGCTCTGAGCACTATATAATCCTTTCAGAGTTATTTTCATGACTATAAAATGCCTCTGAAGATAATAAAATCTAATAGAAGGTAGTTACACAGTTTAAGTTCTTAATTCTTTAAAAGTAGCTAATGACATAATGCAGAGTGCATGGGGGGTTGTTTCTATAATAATTTGATTTGTATGTAGCAGATCTGAATTAAGAATAAGTTGCTTTATCCACTGTCCAAGCTTTTTTAATATTCAAAGGAGAAGGGTAAGACAACCTGCCTTAGTGATCAATTAATGACCTACTTCAATGGAACAAATCAACCAGCTGACTGAAAGATAACATCTGAGTTGGTACAATTTTGCAATAAAAAGTTGTGGGTAACACATCATTTCACTTGGAGTCTTGGAAAAGACTATGGGATTCAAACCAGCTTCACTGAGCACAGTAAAGTATTTTCAGCAGACAATTTTTTTAATCCTAAAAGCCTGTACATACACCAGAACTCTTGGAGAAAGAAAGACTCCAGCGCACAGTTAAGAGTACCAATCAGGATAGTGGGCTGTTTTGGAAAGAGGAAAATTCAATTAAGAGCTAGATGTAACTATAGGAAGGTAAATTCTTTCTGGTCACAAAAATAAAAAGGAAATTTGAAAAGAATGCAACATACATTATTCGAAAACTTTGTGCTGAAACTGCTTCAACTGAAATGAAACAGATATATTCATGGTGTCTAACGATTTAATTGGGCATCTTGGACAACCACTTCTGAGGCAAAGCATACCTTGACTGAAATTATCCCCGCACATTAATCATGAGCTCTGACTTGATGTACATGACACAAAAGGATGACAGATTTTTTCCCCCCTTTCCGTCTTATCTAGCTGAACCAAGTCTCCTAGCTCCACCCTGCGAGCATGGTAGTATTTGTAAATATACTCCCTGGCCAAGTATCTCACAGGGGAGAAGATTAGCTGCATAACATGGGCTTACAACATGATGCCATACAAATGTACAGCATGTACTCACATAGTCTTATCCATGCATACCAGCAACACGCATATTCAAGGCATTGTTGTTACAAAAAGGTATGAGACCAGTGTGCCTAACAAAGTTATGTGGTTATGTGCTTTCAATAAGCAAGTCGAAGACAACTAGAGACGAATAGCTTCATTTTTATGAAGCAAAGAAACACCTGTCTGTTTGAGAGAAAAAGAGAATAAATAAGACTTACATTGTCAATAGTTGAGATGAACAGCAGTGCTGCTGAGGTTATGTGAAACACAATAATGAATGCCAGAAGAATCAACATTCTTGATCTGTAGAGCCTTTAGTCTGAGATAAATCTGTTAAAAATAAGAGCGTATATGAACAGTCTTTAAAAGCTGTCAACAGATCAACCTGTCTTTACGCTATTTCACTGTGGCTGTGAGTAGTCAAGGTCAGCGTGAGTGTATTTCAGAGCGAGGTGCTGTTAGAGTCAGGAACACCGTGTGCAGTTTGAGTCCACAGCACACATTCTTTCTCCAGAGATAAAAGATTTCACTTAATCAGACCTTACATCAGCATAACAGCTTTCTGTTTGTTGTATGTGATACGTAACTAGCATCACTGCTAGTGAATCACAACTTGACATGAAGCCAAGAGGTGCATTTTGCAACCTGCCAGTGGGATGGCTGCAGTGGGTAAACACACAGAGAAGCTTCTCTCCATGTGCTTCTCCAGAAAGGATATAAATCTCCTTCACGTTGACTTTTAGAGAAGTACTTTTCAAATTAGCCTCATTTGCATGTGATGCTAGATTTTCCACTGGCTCCAGTAAGGTCTTGTTTCAACCATGCTTTCGAAGTTGGAAGAAACAGATTTCAAAAAGATGCTTGTAGAACAAAATTAAGTGCATCAATAACCACCTCCTAGATTTAGTAATAGCCATGTTGTACCTTAGGTCTCATATAGGTTGTCCTTTGTTCATCTAGTTGCAAGTTTTATCCATTGATGAATGACTTAGGGTTACCATTTTCTCCAATATATTGCTCTGACTGGTAGGGTTCAACAAACCCATTAGTCATGTAATAATCCAGTTAGTTATTTGAAGTTGAGTCACTTAATAGTCTCTCTAGTCTACCTATTAACTTCACACCTTGTCTAACTCATTTATTACCATTTCACATCTCAAAAATGAAAAAAAAAAATAAATCTTATGTACAAAGGAACCACAAACTTCATTTGAACTGGAATCCCCAGGAAATCTGTGGGCACAATAACAAATAGGTTAGGAAAAACTACTGTTACTAATACATAGAAATGTACAATTGTCTGGTATATCTATTATCTTTTTCCTTTTGTGTTAAAATGCTTGCCAAATAATAAGCTATATTCTCTTGCAGGTATTTTCTCTGCATTTAACGTGCACAATTCTGTAGCATTATCTGCATGTTATCACTCATCAGTACATTAATGCATGTTTCTCCACCTCCTTTGCTTTGGACACACTCTTGTATGTCAAATGATCCCATTCAAGTAACACAGCAAATATTCAGAAGAAAAGGCAGTTACGATTTTTTTAAGACCTCCATGATTTTTTTCATGTCTAACCCTCTCTCCCCTATTGCCATTTACTAGAATCACAAACCACATGGAGAATTTAATCAAATAAAAGGACTACTTTGACAGCATTTTTAAAGCAGCTCCACTGGCATTCGCATCAGGCCAAAATACAACTACTCTGCAAAACTTTAACAAAAAGATAACAGCATATAAACATGCTGAATAGAGACTAGAAGTTCCAGACTAATCCTTTACCATCTACATTGCAGTATAGTTTTTCACTGCAGTACAGCATTATGACGAGCACGAAGCCGAACAGTATTAAAGTGCTTTTGAGAAAATGAAAACTGATAGGATAACCTTATATCCGTACCTAATTGGAATGATTGTATGGGAAAGCTAAGTCAAATCCTAAAATAAGGAAAGCAGCTACTAAAGATTTTATTCCTTCCCATTTTTCTCACTGTTAAACTTTGCCTTCTCTGCCACAACAAAGAACAGAAGTGGTAATTTCCTCCAAAGAGCCGATTCGGCTGTATGACTCAAGATCCTCTGAATCTAGTTCTGCTTCTAGAACTGTCATTCATGGCTCTCTATCAACCCTGCCTTGAATGAAAGGAAGGAAGAAGGAAAAGAAGATATTTTGTGGTTTTGTACAATGCCACATCAAAATATTTTCACTGTGAAATGTACCAGTCTTCACACAGCACTCTCTTGTCCTGTGGTTGGGTTTTTTTCTGAGTTTCATTTGTTGCACAGATGGTATCTACACAGACAATAACTCAACAGTCATCTGCCATATAAGGAGAGAGAATCAAATTGTACTCAGTATTATTTTAAAAATAACAATAGAATTTCATCTTATTACATGAAGCATCATAAAGTAAGAGAGACAGAAAAATGTAACCTAATTAAAACCAATCTTGCAAAATCAAGACTTGCCAGCACAGAAAAACCCACTTAATCTTCAACCAAGTGAATGTTTTTGTTTTACTGCTTTAAGCCATAAACAGAAGTGTTTCAAACAGGATGGATAAACAAACATTTATAGGTGATGAGGAGAAGACACTTTATGTTTTACCCAAATAAAGACAAGATTGAATGAAAGAGCTTTTTGGTTTGTCTTTGCAAAAAAAAAAGGACAGTAAGAATAGTTTGATTTTTCTGTTCTGAAGGACTTTCGTGACAGCCATTTTTAGGTACCTCCTCCTGACTTGCTCCTTTCATGAGCTGCTACAACTTGTGTGTGCACAGTGCTACAACAACCGTGCACAGATACGGAAATTAAATAAGCTGGGGGAGAGGAAGAAGCAGACCAATTCCAAGTAATTAATACCAGGAAAAGACAACAACGACTTGATACCCAATCTGTCATGCCTGAGCAGGGATCCCAGAAGTGCACAGAAAGATCTGTGGACTTCAATCACTCCGAGCAACTTTCTCTTCCCATGGAGCCCAAGGAGGAGTGTCTCCAGTTCATCACAGCCTGCACAAGAAGTCATGAAGGGAGGAGAGTCTTTCAGCTAAACTCTACGTGATCTGTGCACAGGAAGCAACCAGCAGCTCCCTTCTTCTAAGATGCAGCCAGCGATGACGCAGAAGCTCCTACAGAATCTGCATCCCTCTCAAGGCAGAAATGCTGGACTTCATCTCTCAGAGGGAACTATTAGCAACCAATCCTCCTCCACTCCAGACATTGCTGAATTTAAAAGTTTTATTTTGGAGACTCAAGATCCTTCCACCCCCTAAGCAAGAAGATCTTCCTTCCCCACTTGTCAGTGGACAGCATACCTGGGTACCTCTCCTAGCAGCAGGCAGTTCCTTTCATCTCTCTATAAGCAAGGGAAGGACAGAGCTATGTGTCAGAGAATTTCTGGGAATGCTGTTTGCATTAACATTCGGAATTCTTACTCTAATACTTTGTTATTAAGCAAACACTTTGGTAACATTCTGTTCTGCATATTAGCTGTAGTCCTCTCTCATTCACCATTAACTGTTTCTCAGGGGCTCTCTTCAGGTTCACAATTGTTCACGGTTCTTTTAGCAGCAGCTGAAACTCCTGCCGAAGCTTGCCAAACCAACAGCATGCCACCTGGCAGTGGCTTTTGCCTCGCTCCTTCAAAATGGAAGGTACCTGCAGGGACAAATAAGCTAGCACTACTCTTTAACCTGGCTGAACGAATTCTGCTCAATAGAACAACCAGCAATTCGGGTTAGATTAAAATCCTATCATCTCTTACATTTAATTTATGCAGCCACAAGGAAATGTTGCTTAAGAGGGTTGTTAATAAGAACAGAAACATTTTAAAATCACATAAATTTGTGAATCTAGCACTTTGCACCACTGCACTGAACAAGGATCTGCAAACAACTATATTAAGAAGATGCATGGAAATGATCAGACTCTTTTGGTTTAGTCTCTTGTTTATAGGTAAGAATATTTGTATTGATCAAAAAAAGCTTCCTGGGCAGAATAATTTTTTACTTTCTATCATTTGAAGTAATACACACTATGCTCTCAGGTCAAGATGTTTATGATTTTTAAGTAAACTGCCTTTAGGCATGGATGAAGACTGGGATGACACAACAGATACTGTTCATCATTCCCCAAAGTGGTTTGAATTCTTTTAATAGTTTTTACACACACACACACACACACACACACAAAGCTTTTTGGACGCACTATAGTTGTCTTTTAATAGAGATGATGGAGCCACTCTTCTCAGAAGTAAATGATGAAAAACTAGAGGCAATAGTCACAAGTTGCAACAAGGAATATTCCTATTGTGAAAAGTGTATTAATTATCTTCAATGAGCATGATTAAGTACTGGAACAGGGCCCAAGAGGCTGTGGATCACCATTCTTGGACATCTTCATAACTTGACTGAAGCAAGGCCCAGATTATCCTGAACAAACTCCCTGCTTGGAGCAGACACCTCCAGAGGCCCCTTCCAGCTCTGCTCTGCTGACAACCTGTAGCTATTTCAGGCACCTCCCTGTACCAATCTCCAGCAAAGCTCTGACAAAGGAGAACATAAAATTTGACTTAGTTCATCACGTGTGACATTAAAAACAGATTTTGGGTTATAGTAAGAATGACATTGAATGTCAACATGAATTCTTCAACTGCAAGCCTCAGCATTTAATACCACTTTACAAAGTATGTTGTAAAGCAGAAACATACAGGTACAGCTGAGTTAGAAGTGCAGACTGCCACTGAATCCAGAAAGAGTAAGTTATGAGAATCCTACTGAACACATCCAGATTTGCTGTAGTAATAAGGCTTCCTTCCCACAAATGCTGTTAGTTGTAGAATGGTTACCCAAAACACATTGAAAACAGAAGACCAGCTATATTACAACAAAGATTTTTTCAATTAGTGTGGAAGAACTGTTTCTGGTAATACTCGAGTGCTACCTTATTTCTGGAGGATAAATGCAGCAGTCAGACTTATCTTTAATCTTCACTGTAATGCAGAGTATTGGAACCAGTAATTTGGACTGTCATTAAGAGAGCCTGGTGTGCTTTACAAGAGGTGGCTAAGAAGGGCCTCTGCTGTGATCTTCTAGACATGCAGAGGCAAGTAACTCTTTACAAGATAAAACAGTACAACAATCATGGAACTGCACAGTAAAAAAAGTATTCAGTCCAAGGTTCCCAACATTCTGTATTGGAGTAAGCAAACAGGTTACAAAACTGGAATGCCTCCCTGTGTCAAACTCCACATTCCCCCACAAAAAAAAAAAACAAAACAGTTTAAGATAAAGTTTATCTTTAATGTCCAGCAGTACAATGAAACGTGCCTATTTGAATATTTTCTGCTGTTTAGTACAGCAAGCAAGCAAAAAGCAAACCTCTGCCTTTGACAGTTCTTAGCAGAAGGTTTATAACTACTTTCCAGTCCAGATGTCATCTCCGCAACCCATGCTTTCATTTCTTCCCACGCGGTTAAATTCTGCTGCCAGGCCATTTCTCATGTTTGTACATACTTGATTTTTGCAACCAGAGAAACATGTACATAGTACAGTATGTTTATCCTGTGCTTATCTGCATTCAGAAGGCTAAACATTGTCTGCTGGCCTCACTTCCTAAGATCAAGTCAGCTTTTAGTATCATCTTCATTTGAGCCCATGCATGAAGAAAATCTCAAGACAGACAATCCTGGTTTATACTCCTAGAAACACGGAGAAAACACGGCAGGACAGCTCCTGCTCTGTACAGACCAAGACTGGAGGTGTGCAGACTGCTCGTCCCCCGCACTGAGTGTGCCGAAAAGACACACCCAAAAGAAGGGGCAGAGGATCCTGCTAAACAAGTTACCGTACCTGCAGCTTTCTGCACTGGGGTTTTTCATTGCAACTAGAACAGCAGGTCTTTGGGCCATCAATAAGCATTCGATTCAGCTGAACTTTCTTGAGGTCACTGGTCTAGAACGGAATCAAAGCAAGCCCTCTTAATTATCAATTCTTCTGCCCCTCGGTGCTATAATTAAGTCTGCATATGTGAAGTTAGAAGAAAAAGCTTGTATACTGGTGGCATGAGCAGTCTGTCATCTTGTGATGTATCATAAGATGTTTGGATTTACATGACATTCACTTCGTTTTGCTTAGCGTTCCTGTGCCACATCTCATGGTGTCTCATGACAGAGAACTCAGGAGTTGGGTCATGTTTCGCCTGTAAGATTGTCTCTACACTTGCACAAAATTCCCTGGTTTATAAGGAACAGAGTGATACTGGTAACTTTTTTCTTTTTTTTCCTTTTTTTCTTTTTTCTTTTACCAAATATGAAGGGTTCTGTTTGTCTTGTGTGATTCTCAGCACTGGAAGCAAAAGTGAAGTAAGGTCAGGCAGCAGAGTTTCTCCCAAACTAGCGAAAGCTTTGAGGATTTCCACAATCCTCTAATGCCTAAATATCAAACAACACAAAGGACAAGAAAATCAGGAAATTTAACACCAAGGGAATAATTATACCAGTTGAAACAACTTATTCCAATTTCATTATTCCTTCTGCCTGAGTTAATTTAACAGTTAGGAACACCAACATTACAAGTTATAATTTACTGAGTGATATTCCTTAAAACAAGGCAGATGATAATATTGAAACTCTCATACTTTCTTTCTACGCTTCGCCCTTTCAGTGTTCTCCAAGCTGACTATTGCTCTGACCCTACTGACAGTCTGTGGTATCTGTACATTAATCCACCATCTGAGTCATTTCCACTGGATCACCCGTCTGTCGGTTTTTGTTGCTGCGGGGTTGACCTGGCCTCGTGCCCGAGCTGCAAGGCTGGCCTCGCACGGCTGCCCGGCGCAGCAGCCTGTCCTCACTGTCCCTGCGCACCCCTGTGTGTTGCTGTGCATGTGCCCCAGCTGTGACACGCGTGGATCCTTTCCATGTCAGCTACAGAAGAATCCTTCTATCATGCAAGAAGTCTGGAAAGGATAAGCACATCCTTGTACCTTTCCTTCTTTCTTGGTTTTTCCTGTGCCATCAATGCTTATTGGAAAAGAAAGGAAAACACAACTAAAGCAATCTAGTTCTATTTTAGATGATGACTCGGGAGCCTCGATCTAAGGAACCTGCCTTTAAACACTTCGTAGGCCAGGAGTGCTAATCTTGAAGCTAACATTGCATGTAGATTTACAAACTGCATGCAAAGGTTTTGCTGCCAGCAACCCCTGAAAAACATATTGGTAGTTCTCTGGTGCATTGAGTGAGCTGCTACTGTTAGAGCTCACAGGTGTACAAGCTACACAGAAAATGAGTTTTCTCTTTTATTAAAGTCTTATTTATAAGTGCAATTCAGTAATTAAAAATACAGGTCTACCAACAGATGTGGAAGTCTGTATTTGTGCTCACATATTCTCTGTGTTCAGGGAATCGAATATATTGTAAAACTGGACCCTTGCTCACCTATTCATTGTGTTCAGGTGTAGATTCAAATTCTGACCTGTTTTCAAGCTCAGGTATTACAGAGCTAAGAGTCAATACAGAAACAGTATGTCCTCTTCCAACCAGTGATCTCTTTAGCCAGCTAGCAAGCCTCTAAGATGCGTTGGTTGGTTCTGACTAGGCCTCAACAATACTGAATGGGAACCCAGGAGGGAAGCGCAAAAGAAAAGTCAGAAAAAAACAGCAGACAGGCTTCCACCCAATTTTTTCCACCCAATTTTTTCCTGGTATGAAGCTAAGCATGAATAACAATGTACACTCTTCAAGAAATAAAATTTCAGGCCCGTGCTTGATGCTTGACTTGGAATCAAGAGGGCAAAGTGTCCTGTCAGCCCCTAGATGGCACAGACACCATCAGCTCTTCTTGTTTACTAGCAATTGGTTAATTGAGAACACAGTCAATCCCATGGCTCTTTGTGCTACCTATTTTATGTGGAAGGAAGAGAGCTTCTCACTTACAGTTCCAGCTACTTTTCAAAGTCCTTCATCGCAAACTAAGGAAATCAGAAGGAAATTAAACAATGTTCCCTGCGTACAATCACTGTATGTCGGGAAAAAAAAAAAATCAATACAGCAAAAATTAATTCACAGTATTTTCTAGAACTCTATTTCAATTACGACATTTATGCTTTTTTAACTCAATTGCAGAAAATGAAAGTATCATCATTCTGCCAGATCTAGATTTGTTGGTGCCCCTGCAGCAGGCTGTGTTAAGACCCAGCAAACTCCAGCATAATTAAAGCAGTCGGCTTGATGTATTTTGATAGTGGAATACAGGGGCTCAAAGACAAACTGGCAAGATATGGTATGACCTAGTTTTAATCCAGCTTCCTTCAGAAAATCTTGCCTTGCAACCAAAGCCTGGAGGTCTGCTTCCTGTGTGCACCAAGATTAATATAAATGTGCAGCTATAGCTTAATAAAGCCTTTTGTTTGTCCATCCTAATGGTACTGTGTGGGACTGCCTGAACAGTAAACTTAGAGTGAATAAGCTCATGTTCTTGGCCTACCTATCACCTATGTGTCAGAGGCCACTGAAGCACCCTTTCAGCTCTTTCTGAATCTATTTCATAAACACTACATCTTAGCTCCTCCTCAGAAACCCCACCTAGTTACCAAAAGTAGAACAGATCGTGCTTACAGTTAGGCCTGGCGTATCTTCCCTGGACTTCCTCCACTCCTTCTCACCCTGTCCTCCTTGTTACGTCTACGCTATTAAGCCAGAACTCCAAAGTTTGGGAAATTATAACCCTGCTACCCCATATGTTTCCAAACAAAACCAAGAAAAAAAAATGCAGCAAAAATATGAAGTGGTAGCTTTGAGTACTGAGACCCAAAGAAGCTGATGTTTCTAATTTCTTAGGAATGCTTTTAATAAAGTTTTGACCGAGGGATGCCAGCATTGCCGCCACTTCTGTAACTCTGTTGGTCATTTATTTGCAAACAAGTTCGGACCGGGTTTAGACTTGCCCTACCACTCCTTTCACTATGGCCCTACTGTGTGCACCACAGAGGGAAGTCACTCTGCCATGAAGCCTTTGTGGGCAGACTGAGCAAAAGAAAGCAGGCAGGATCTCTGGGAAAACTCAACCACAATGCCCTGTCGCGGGGCGGGGAAGTGGCACTCACAGGGAAAATGAGCCTTGTGATGTCTTACCTGAAAATCCTAAAAAACAGCCTCAAGCCTAAGAGTCAAGATAGATGTATTCAAATACTCCAGCAAAACCCGGAAGAGAAGTGTAACAGCCACCATGTGCTGAGAGGACAATTTAGCAGGTACGGAGCCCAGCTGCCTACACCGACAGACCCCTGACGACAGGCACATTTGAATAGTAGTCCTTAAGCCATCACATTTTCAAAACTGTTCTTTAGAGGTTTTTGTTTGTTCAGCAGTCCTTCTCTAACAGCACAAACCAGCTTCTTCCTCAGAAGCCAATCTTTTGTATATTCTTCTTTTCCTAAAGCACTTTTTCTTGTAACTGCACTTTGACACCAGATAATCATAATCTCAGATTTAACCTGTTTGATGTCTGCTTCTAAATCCCAACACAACCCACAATCATACGAGGTAGACTGCCTCCTTACTAAATAACACCTGAAACGGCTACAATTCATGTCTCATTTCCATCAATCATACTCATTCCTTGTGCCCTCCACCCTCTGCTCATCCACCTTCAGTTTATACTGAGAGTCACATGCCTTTGGAAAAATGCTAACAAAAACTGGTCTTTAATGAAAGACACCCCATGGAAGCAATCTGCTCAAGAGATCAGTTCTCAAAGGGCACATTTGAGAAAACCCAGCAGTAGTTTGAAAGAAGGAACCACTTGTGTGCTGTAGTTTCTGGTTTCCTACAAAACATGAACGTATTCTCTCAGTTTGCACAGTGGCATCTGCAAAACATGTTACAAAACATTTGTAACTTGACGTAGGTATGGGTAGAGCTTAATTGTACGCTTAGAAATTGAAAAAAAGCACACATCATTAAGCATTCAATGCATCCTTTCCTTTCAGCCAGTTTGCTTTAAATTGTGTACTGATACTACTTCAGTATAAACAAAGTTGTGGTATAGATTAAAACCACCTTAACAATCAAGCTGGTGTAAAAGTACTAAAAGCTTGTTTTCCTAAGGTACGGAAGACAAGAACTTCTCGTTCTGACTTGTTCATTTTCAAAGATGAAGACAGACTGAGGATATACTTGCTTGCAGGTCAGGGCAGACACATGGAAGGAAAAAGAACTGTTTTAACAGAAAGATGAAAATAAATGGCTATAAATCACATGTGAGCATATTTAGGATGGAAATTATAACTCTTAGAGCTGTCAGGTTCTGGAACAACATTACAATCACCGCAGCAGGGAAAAAAAAGACCTGCCTCCACAAAAAAGGATTATGTGATCCAGGGATTGTGCTAGCAGGGGAGTAGACCTGGTGACCCGAGAGGTCCCTCCAGTTCTGCGCTCCTGTGAAGGTTATCCCAACAGCTTCTTTGAGGTCTCCATATGTTTTGCAACATGCTTTTGCATGATATCAATGCCTTTGGCACTCTGCTGAATTCTCTCCTGTCCTTCAAAGACTTCAGGTAATGCTGGGAGCAAAGCCGACTGTTGATCTGTACGGTGGAGTAATACAAGTGGTGATCATGGGACTGACAACATACAACCAGCTTTAGGGGAGGATTCATTTCTCAGGTGGGTGGTAAAGCTACAAAGAGCATGCGAGGCCTGTCCCCCTTTTCTGAGGGTGACCTAAAGGCCACCGTTGCCCCCCAGCACTCAAGAGCGGTGGTCAGGAGCCACAGAGCTCTTTGCAGCCTGCTGGCACAGCCCTGCCTCCAGCTTGGGGAATCAGCCAGCAATTCACCGAGCTGGGACAATGGCACGGGGGTGTACCAATCAGCTATTCAAGCTATGAGAAGCCTCCTGGGAACCTGCTTCTGAAGCAAATAACTGAGCTGAGGTGTGGCCTGGCCTCACCCCTGCTCAATCACTATGTGGCCACATTGTGGTGTCGAGGTTGTCCCCGTTCAATACCTCGTCAGGGCAGGGAGGGACAGACCACGTATAATACCAGACCTTTTCATCAGGTTGGCAGATTAAATGTGTCCTCACTCTGATCCAATGAAATGCAAAACAAAAAAAAGCACACCTGCAGCATTAACTCTAGACATTAATATAGTTCTGAGAGCAAATTGCAGACCCTGAGCTCTACTCACTACAGACTGCTGCTTATCCAGAGATTATTCCAGATACAAAAGAACAGCTCAAGTGATTTATGTTTTTCCACCTAATTAACCAACAAACAAAGGCAGAAAAGGTTTGTCTTTCCAGATTGAAAGCAATGCGTTTAATTCAGTAGAAATGAAAGCTGATATTGTTTTAACTTTGGCAGATGCTCTATGGAAATTGCTACCAGTTAAATGTGTTACATTTGCTGTTGTAAAATTTTCAAACTGCTTGTTTTGATTTGGCTTTGACTAGCTCTGTATTGAGAAATTTTGGGTTTAGTTATTTCAGAGTTTACACATCATCTATCAAGAGTGTGAAAATACATCTCAATTGACAGCGCAACAGTTGGCTATAAAATAAAAAGAGCAAACTCTTCCACAGCTACTACTATTTTGTTTCACAGCAATAGTGTAGCACATGATTGGATTTAATACTCAACCTACCTTCAGAATGTCATTTTTACATTCTGATTTGTAATTGGTGCAATTAAAGCAAACTCTACCAGTTCAGGTGGAAGGATCTCTAGCACTTGTTTCATTGCACAGTTGAGCACCCCAGTTGTGCTGCTCCACTACGCTCTGGCTGCTCCACGGAAACACAGCCCAGTCGCCTCCTGCTGCTACCTGCCTCAACTTTGCTCTACCCTGCGGCTCCACTTCCATCAGGCTGGCTGCCGTACAGTGCCGCATCTCTGCGTACTAGCCACAGGGCCAGGTAAAGACCCCAGCAAGCATGCTGGTACGTGATAAATGGGCAGGCTCAGTCAGCTCTCTTCAGCTTTCAGACTCCCCTTGCAGTCTCCAGACTCGGGTTTGTTTCTGCATTTGAATTAAGTGGCTGGATTGTTGCTTCCACAGATTGAGGACTGTCGGCCTTAAGAGACCAGATGAGTCTGCAGACTGACTGCAGAGATCACCATCAGCACTTGCATCTCAACGGGGATAGCTGGGGACTTCAGAAAGTTACTTTCTGCCTGGAAGCAAGCCATAAATTTGATGGATTTCAGGACACTTAATACCCGCATTAAACACCTGAGGGAGTGTTCATGCTGTCCACATTGGCTGTTTGCAGCCCGTGCAATTCTGAACACAGCGTAGTGTTTAAGAATCAGTGAAGTAAACCATAAATATATATCCTATAGCCATCTCTAAGGGGTGTTTGAGTCAGTCCACTTTCTGCCCCACCTACAGACTCCTCTGAACATCTCTGCACAGCCAGAGGGCTGTATTTTAAGGTCACACCCAAATTATGAGGCTTCACCTGGCACGCACATACCACCATTAAACCTGCCCATGAAACTTCATAGGCAAAATAAAAAGGTGTAATTACATTTTCCCCGTTCAGTGAAGAAAGAATAATTCCTTTGATGAACGATTTCAGGCCATCAGGCTTTCTCTTGAATCCCACCCAGTAAGATCTATTTTCTAAAAATTAAGATGCTTATCGTCCTGATGAAGTCATAAGCATGACCTGACATACTGAAAGACATTTTACAAAATTATCTTCTCTCTAAAATAGTAAAGCTTTTAAGAAAAATAGTGAAGACTGGACACACACACCCTCCACTCCCTCCCACAGAGATCACTGATTTGCTTTGAGCATCGAAAAAACAAACCCTAACAAACACTGAACAGCTCCATGAATGGAATTCCTTAGTGCTGTGCTTATGTTTCCCCTGCTTTCCCTCTGAGATCAACCTGATTTCAGTAAAAGCTGTGCATTCCTTTCTACTTTCAAATTTGGCTGTGCTGAAGTATAGCATAGATTTTATATATAAAGTGTTTCATACACTTCAGAGTAAATCGCTTTCTTACTAGTTCCTGTATAACACGGTGCCTTATTCTGCCGAGTCTTCTTCCAACAGGCACAGGGCAGTAGGACCTGGAAAGTACATCTTCTGCCAGCTAGCAATATAAAAGATCTCATCCCCAGAGACCTACTTATCTCTTTAACTAGACGTTCTTGTACTGATTTATGTGGTGGTGTTATGACTTACATGATGCTCAAGACACAAACAGAACATGAAGCGTAAGTGGAAAACCAAAATATACACAATCCACTGAGGTGAAAAAAGAAGAGTTTCCCTGTGCTGCCATCCATCTCATTTTTAAATGGAGATGGAAACAGCATTATGAAAGGAGACAGACTATGTCTAATATACTTAGCAAAAGTGGAGGAAGGTCTTGCTCCTCTAAATATCCATATGGGACTCATCAGTACAACATTCTTCTAATCATTGTAGGAACGTCAAACCCAAGATGGGAAACAACCTTGAGACAAACAAGACAACAAAAGGAAAGACATGAAAATGGAGGTAAGAGGAAGACCCAAGGCAACTGTGAAGCAAGAGATGCTAATAAATTGAGGGCTGAACTTTTCACTAACTGAAAGCGGGTATAAGATGAAGGTAGAAACGTTAATTTCTTTTAAGCAATGTTGGCCTGAAACAGTAGCTACAGCATTGAGACAGAACCCTTGTCAAAGAGGATGACAATGCAGCAGCCTTCAGTCTTGACCTGCTCAGTCTGCTGAACAACTTCCTTTATTAGCAAGGTTTTAAATCAGTATAAGTACATACAATACACTGTTTTTCCTCACTGGCAGATCCACAGCATAATCAACACTGTTTGGGTGCGTATGACAGAAGTCTTTCCAGAGACCACAAATAAAGAATACACCACCAGTAGTGTCTTGTTTACTGATAGTATGCTGGTTTTATTTTAAGTTATATCAACAGACTCTTCTCCTTCCCCAAAAAGCATATGACTGAGAAACTGATCACGTCCTAAGAGTTTTCATGGTATTACTGCACTTCACATTGAGTTAACATTGATGGCTATCAGCAGAATAATTCCTGGTTTCCCAGCTGGGCAGGCAGCTGACCTGGCAACGTCCATGTCAGCCACGCAGCTGACATGGACGTACACATCTTTACACATCTGTACACATCTGTACACATCTTTATTCAGCATGGAGGATGAATCTTCCCGTAGGTATGCCAACGGTCTATTCTCCAACTTTATTCTACAAGTTCACAAAGGGATGCAGAGGATAGCAATAGTTCTTTCTTTCAACAGCTTTGAAGCAAAGGTCAAGTCCTTACATCTTACACTGAATAAACTCACATCACCTTCTGGTGAACATGTTTTCCACATACCTTTGTTTCCACTCCCACTTTGATTTTACCAGCTGGAGTAAGTACCTATACCCCAGCTGCATTCCTTAGCATGGCATTTAATTTGTCACACACCCTCTTACTAAAAAGTAGCTGGATTCTCCAGTAAACTGCAATGCACTTTTCTCCCATCACTGAAACTCCTGCCCAGTACTTCCCCACCATTCGTGTGGGTTCCTGCCTGTCCATGTCTGCAGACACCGGCCACCTCAGTCCTGGCAGTCCGGCCTCACAGTTCTTCTCCTGAACCACCCCACCCTGCCTGGACAGCAAAGCCTTCAAAACCAATGTCAGAGAGCAGGTCTGGGAGGAAGAGTCATTACGGACTATTTTATTTGACAGAAAAAATGTCTGCTCAGGCAGGCAAGAAGGTTTATTTTACACAGCTAACATACCAGCACTGTACATACAGAGTCTGAAAGTAAGTGAAGAGAAAGTGTTACTTTTTCTTTTTTGATGGGCATTAGCCAACCATAGCTGTTTACTTCCAAAGTTCCTAAAAAAACCTCTAAGGAAAACAGGTGTGTGTTTTACAGCTACTCAGTGGGTTTCTTCACAGCCCTGTATCAAGTCAAAAGATACTTCTAAAATGCTCCACTGCAATAACTACTGATCATTTACATATTATTCCCAGGTTTTGGAAAAAAAAAAAAAAGACCTCCCTGCACCACGTGAACAAAGTATTTCTGCCAAGAAATTAATGGAGAGGCCGAACTGCCAGGTTTCTCGGT
Source organism: Vanellus vanellus (assembly GCF_965231255.1). Classification (NCBI taxonomy): domain Eukaryota; kingdom Metazoa; phylum Chordata; class Aves; order Charadriiformes; family Charadriidae; genus Vanellus; species Vanellus vanellus. The sequence continues at coordinate 7,158,981 of NC_138919.1, forward strand.
GGCAGCAGTGGGTGAGCAGAGGCAAGCCCTGGGTACGCCTGCTGAGGGAAGGAGAGCAGTGCAATATTCTTCCTGGAGATGTCCAAACAAGGAGCTGACCTCTAAAATTCAATACTCAACATGACAAGCAATCCGTGTTACTGAAAGCTGCCTGCTATCTGGCACAGAACCTCCCGGCTGTAAGGTGGACATTAGAGATAGAAAAAAAAAACAAAAAACAAAAAACCAAAACCAAACCCAAAACAAAACACCAGTGAGAAAGACAGAATGGCTTATTAGAACTGTACTTTGACTCAAGTGGAAAAACGTTTAATGCTGGCAAAAAATTCGTAAACCGAAGTCTGCACTGAATTATATATGTGTATTTTCCCTCCACTAGGGGGGGGTCAGCTGCCAAAAACAATCCAACATTATTGTAGCATACGCAAACTTCACTTAGAGTACGTTAAAACAAAACAAAAAAAAAACCAGTAAAACTCCCCTGGGAGACAGCGAACTTTCTGCCGGCCCGGCCCGGCCCGGCGCCGCGTCCCCCGCCATCAGCCCCGCGCTCCCGCCGCGTCCCGTCCCGCTCCGCTCCCCCGGCGCCCACCGCGGCCGCAGCGCGCGGGGCCGAGGCAGCGGCGACGGGGCTCCTCCGGGGGAGGCGGCGATCCCCCCCCCCCCTCCCCCAAGCCCGGCGTTACAGCCCGCCCGCCCCGGCGAACGGCTCGGCACGGCGGCCGCCGACATAAAGTTTGTAAACAAATCCCTTCATTTCTATCGCACCCCTCCCCCCCCCCTTTTTTTTTTGGGGGGGGGGGGGGGTGTTTCTTCCTCCCCGCGCTGGCAAAGCCACCCCCTCCCCCCGCGGCGGCCCCCTCCCCGTCCCCCTCCCCGTCCCCCGCCCGGCCGGGGCTACTCACGGGCGCGGGGCCGGCGGGCAGCGGGTGCGACCGTCTGGCAGCGGCTGCCTCCCGCCCGCCCTCCCGCTGCAATGATGTCAGACCGCGCTGGGTGGGGAAAGAAAATAATTTTCACAAGTGCCCCTCGGCCGCCCGCGAAGGAGGGAGAGGTGTGTGAGTGTGTGTGTGTGTGTGTGTGTGTGTGTGTGTGTGTGTGTGCGCGGGGAGGGAGTGAGGGAGGGAGTGAGGGAGGGACGGGCCGAGCACGGGAGAAACTTTTCCCCGCCCGTCTCCACTCGGCGGCGGGCGGGCATCCCGGGGCGCGGCCTCCCCGCGGGCCCTGCGGCCGGGGCCGGTCCCGGTCCTGTCAGCGCTGCCCCCGCGACGCCCCCCGGGTCGCGGCGCCTGAGCTGAGCCCCGGCCGCGGGGGATGCCGCCAGGCGAGCGCTCGTCCCGCTCCCCGGGCAGACCCCCTCTCCCCTCCCCCCCCCCCGCGTTTCGGCGGCGGCGGCTGAGGCGGGAGCGGGCCTGGCGCTCGCCCTGTCACAGGAGCCACCGCCCCGCGCCCGGCGGCGGAGCCTGTGAGGCGGCGGGGGCCCGTCCCGCCTCGGGAGCCGCGAGGTGCCCCGCCAGCCTCCTGTCACCGAGGGCGAGGGAAGGGACAGGAGGGACGGCGCCACCCCGGCGGCGGGGCGAGGGGAGGACGGGGGGAGCCCCCACAGGAGCCCTCTGTGGGGAAAGCAGCCCCGGTCCCCAACGCCGGGCTGGCGGCCGAGCCCCCGCGGGGACTCTGTCCCGGCACCGCAGGCCCGCCGAGGCCGGGCGGGGAGGGCTGTGCCGGGCGGGCGAGGGGCGGCGGAGGAAAGGCGCCATTTCGCGCCGGCGGTGCCGCTCCGCCGCGCCCCCGCCGCCGGAGACGGGGCAACCCCCCCGCCTCCTCCCGCCCCGCCGCGGCGGGGCGGCGGCCGTTCCTCCTCCCCGGTGGGACGGGGAGAGGGGCGCCGGCCCCCGGCGGCGGCGCTGAGGGACGAGCCCGCGGCCGCCTGGAGCGGCAGCGAGTGCCGCGTTACGGCAGAGCCTCCTCGGCGTGGGGCGTTAAGGAGAAAAACTTGTGTGTGGAGAGCTGAGGAGACCTGTGTTTATAAAGCCATCTCCGGGCAGCTCAGGTGAGCCCCAGGGTTACCTGCGTGCACCTCACGAACCCTCTCTCCTGAAGAGGTTCGGGAACCGCCGTCGCTGCTAGCAAGCGTCAGTAATAACCTGTGGCCGTTTTCAGCCTAGTTTTCACAAAATACATGACAAAGCAGTTGAAATAATGACCATCGCCAACTGGGTGATGCTATTTACTCCTATTCACAAGCAGGACGAAGGCTGTAATCCAGCTTTTTGGCCGCCTTGCAGGTTTTAGTGTTGGTACAGCCTCTTGGAGGGCCAAAAGGTCTCATCTGCTGTTCATGATGCACTTTTACCACTGCGTAAGGTTGCAAGGAAATCTCACTGCTCCGGTATGACTGAGGAGCTGGTTTATGTTTGTTTTCTTTTGTGTCTTACTTTCCATTGCAGTCCAGCACAAGTTGGTGTTAACATTTGTTTTGGATGTTACCTAAAAATCAACTGGACCGTGACTCTTTGGATTCAGACTGTACATGCAAGTTTATGGGCAGTGTTTCCCAGTCCTAGAGATTACCTGTTCTTTAAGAACTGTAGTGAGTTCCAGCAGCACCATCCCTATTCCTCAAGTCTTCACACAAATAGCAACTATTATGTTGAGCAGAATACTGCGTTGGTTACTGCTCAAAAACTAGTGGCATGACCTCACTTTGTTGCATCTTCAGCCCTTCTGAAGTGGCCATGTACAGCTGTTAGGAATCTCATGCATTGCTTAAAAGCAAAAACATAGAAACACTGAAAGAGTTGCTTCAGCAATTGAAGCACCACCAACTCCGCCAAACACTACAAGCGCTTCAACCGGAGTAACTGGCATTTGGTGTCATGGTTATCCCTCTTACACTGCCATTTTCACTGTTTGATATTAGCTTTAGCTCTGTTACAACTACCAAACATAAAAAAAAAAAAAATGCATTCATGAATCACCATGAAATCATACACAGGAATATCCAGTGCCATAAACAATCCCCACTGTTCACTAAAACTTTAGGTTTCTGTACGCTTATATATACTGCAAGTTTCTGGGTGGGAGGAACCGGCAAAGACCTCTAGTGGCTGCTTCCTTTGTACATCGACTATCTTCTGGTAATTGAATTGTGGTTAGACTGGAATAGGAATTCAAAGTGGCTCTCAGGGGAGATGCTCATAGCTTTGGGGCTGAAGGAGCCGAAGTGAGAATCTTGGGAGTATCAGTGGAGGAGGCGGCCTTGCTTGTTGATTTCCAGGAATTTCAGGAAAGAAAGTGGTACCTCAGGCTGAACTATAAGCATAAGCCTGACTTCCACTGGGCTGAAGCATTAGAGCTGAAGTCACTGAAAACATTCCCATCATACAGAGCTAAGTTTAGCAGTGGAATTGTGGTATAAAACAGAACACTTGATTTTTAAACAAAAAATGTTGTTGCTTACAACTTAAGTGACTAGAAAGAGGAAAATGACTGTTCTACTTCATCATGTACTACATTAAAGGTACTGCTTGCTAATAAGTTTATAATATTGTCCCTATAAGAAAACATTTAGTGGTAAAAATAGTCTCCTTTCTCCTCCCTCAATTTCTCTTACTTGTGTTTTTAATTGCCATATAGTTGCCATCCATATATCTTAGCTAGAAGCTACGAATAAATATTTTTAAAGCAATATCAACATGCTGCCAGATGACTTCAGGCCTTTCCTGGAAACAAATTATCCAGGTTCTGCTTTTCAGACTTATGTTGGACTGATGTGCTTTGAGTGAGTTGTTTTGTGATAGTTTTTTTTTTTTTTTAATGCAGTGCTAAGTGTCTGAAAGTGATGTTGACCTTTTTCCTCATTTGCATGAAGGATGATGGTGTGAAGGAAAAGGTGGCATATCCAAGTACCTCCTTCTACCTTGGCAAGCTTATCTTGAGAGATAAGCAAAGTTACCAAGTTACTGACAGCAGAATTCATAGTGGACAAACACAAGACAACCGCTCCATGCCAGTTCTTGCTGCTTGTTTTGCCATATGGTAGACTGTATTATTGAAACCAGATGGAATTAATAAATTAACAGATGTATCTCTTCCACTTCCCACTACCAGCTGTTATACAGTGGACACAATTTGCCTGTGTATTTGAGATAAGCCTTTTTTTCCAATAGTCATAATTCCCTTTTATACATGAGGAACTTTTAAAGCAAGGTCTGAAAGTGCAGGCTGGGTAGCCATCACGGCCAAGACAGACTGCATAATGGAAATACAGGCTCAAATGTTGATCTTACCGGCATATGTGTGCACTGAATGTTGAAAGTTCAGTGTGAAACAGCTTACAGACGATTTGCAGATATGTTAAATGGAGCACTGGTATAAGTGTTGGTATCATTAATTTGTAATATAAGGAGTGGAATAATAATTTCTTTTTTTTACATTTTACATTTATTCACATAGCTAGAAGGGATCAGGGCATGCTTTCTGCTGTGCAATAAGAGGTTGTAAGTAAAAACGTAGGCTAACAAGATCTTTGGATTTACCTCAACAGGAATAGGAGGGAACCTGCAAGAAAGGAACCTCAAAATTGCCAGTGACTCCAAGAAAGCTAGTGCTGAACGGTAAGAGGTTTCATCAACAAAAATAAGTTCAAATGTAGGCTTGTATGTCTGTGCTGCCATTTTTATTATTGAATAAATCGTTCTTAATCTGCTAGGAAGAGAGATATGGATGTATGTATTCTGTAAGCAAGACTGAAAGTTGGAGCCTTAATTTTGCTCATTGCCACTGATCAGGAAATGAGGCTCACAAGCTGAGAGCTCCAAAACTATGTACATATGAAAAAAAAACCAGCACTGCTTGCAGGCACTACTGATTTCAATCTAAGGATCTGAACAAGGGTATAGAAGCCTTAATTTAGCATTCAGATAGGAAGTTGGGGACTTCCACAAGGCCTTTCAGACGTAATGTATCATTAGTAAAATAAATGGGACTGGAAGTTTAAATCACTCAGTTTTCCATTCTAATAAAATACTAAAGTAATTTTTGCCTTAAAAACAGCTCATCTTTTCATTGGTTTATGGAAAAGTTTCTTTAATGATTTAAGGGCAGTGTGAAGGGACAAATAATATACTTTCCATGATATATATGAACAGTATTGTGAATCTTTTTCATTTTCACCCATTAGGGTTTTTTTAAGTGTTTGTAAATACAGAATGATAGAAAAGTCTAGGTTGGAAGATACCTCTGGAGATCACCTGGGCCAACTTCCCACTGGAAGGAGGGCCTTAGATTAGGTTATCCAAGAGCCCGTCTAGCTGTGTCTTGAGTATTACCATTAAGGTAGATTCCACCACTTCATTGGGCAACCTCAAAGTTTGTGTGTTTGAATATAGGGTGGTTATTACTATTAGACCTGGTGACATTTATTATACATGTAAACAGTAGCACATGGGTTTACATAAGGAGTTTTTATAAGAAGATATAAGAAACTTGATCATTTTTCAAGATGATTTTATATTACAAAGTTTTTAGTAAGACCCTTCTAGTTTTGCATCTAAATTAGAAGAATGAAAGTCTGAATATAATGGTGTTTAGCATGCTTAGACCTGTTTTTTCAGTACCAGAAGATGGCTTACATATTCCTTAAGATATGAAGTGAGTTGAAGTCCCATAAGATAGTGAACTGTCACTCATCCATTCTTCTCTAATGTCAAAAATTAGACCTGTTTAAAACATCTGATATTTTCCTTAGGACTTTCTTCCTGGTGATTGTTGTGTATAGATGAGTGAGAGAATAACCCTTTCATTGCAATTTGCCCGTTATATTTTTTTTATGACGTGGCTATCTAAAAAGTGTATTGTAGGTTGTTAGATTTCTCTTAGTTTCTGTCTTCCAGCTGGATGGATGCTGAATTACCCCAGTCTCTGCCTCCTCCAGCTGCAAAAAATCCCACTGTTTGAACATACTTCTCTTTGAGCTGTGTTTTTTCCATATTAGTTTTTCACATGAAGAGGCGGTAGTTGCCAAATACTTAGGGAGAAGTAGAATGGACTTCAAAGCATTCTTAAGAGAGCACTGATGGAAGAAACCTCATGTTTTTCTTCCATCAGTACCTACCAGGTAGCATGGGGAAAATTAGCATGCAGCTTTAGGTAATTGAAAGGTCAATTTATAAATGTGTCTGTTAAAAAAAAAAAAAAAAAGAGCAGTCATTTGTAATACTTTGTCTAGCAGTTCCTGTGAAGAGTAAAATGTTGCCCACAATTCATAGAACTGTTGTCCATAGAGCTCCCCATGCTGCAGCTTTTATCCTTCCATTGTTTGTCACCTTTTCTTAACATAAGGTCTGACAAGCAAAAAAAGCTTTGCAGAAATATTGAAGTGAGATGCATATTTTGTTTATTTAGAGTTAAAAAATCTTACAGGAAATTCTATAAAATAGGGCCTGCAGAGTTCAAAGGTCATGTGAAACACAACAGTAAATGCTCAGCATTGGAAGTTTTGGAAATCTGTAGCTGAGATTCCTAAACTGCTTGCTTGGGAAGAATCCATGCTTTATCATGTAATGCACATAGTGTTAGGGACAGAGAAACAGAAACACCATTCAATTTACCATAAATAAGTATCATGTCTTTCACAGCAAAATCATACTCTGCTAACACTCAAAATCCAGGTGTATATGACTTCTTCCCCCCTGCGTACCTTAGGAAGTATGCTGCAGAATGATTCCACTGTTGAACAGCTCTGTGAGGGGAGGAATGGGGAAAACAATGAGAAAGTAAAGAGTGAAATGGACTTTTCCTCTGTCATGGTTCTTTAAAAGTCCATACAAAGGCAGCTGCCATGCCCAATCATTTCGTTAGTCACCTTAAAAACCAGGAGGGACATCATGGTCCTCGAAGCTTTGTCCCCTTTCTCCTTCCTCTCTGCAGGTGTCAGAAGGTTCTTTGCTTTGATTCCTGAGAGCCCTGGTATGCTTATAAAAAGTGTCTTAGATCTTTGCAAACCTTAGTGTGTCCTTGGTAAACAACCTTACTCACGTACCCCTTCCCACTCCAGCCTTGGCAACATTTCCTCCTCCCTCCTCAAAGGAACATGATGAGATTAAGTAAGAGCAGCAGCTTCCCAACAATCCTTAACTCCTTGAGAACTCGAGTCCTTGTTTAGGCTTGCTGAGCCTAGCACAAGGAGGTTGGAAGGAGTTCTGATAAACTTATGAAATCTTGAGGGATCTGAAGATACTTCCTTTTCCCTATTCCCCCCTTCCATCTCAGTTAGCATACTTCTCCGCTATCTCTTATTCCACTCTCATTCTCCAAACCAAAAGATGCACAAGTGCAAAAAATATTGCTGAAAATGAATGCCTTTAGTTAGCTGCAGTATGGCTTTGCTGAAACAAGTGAAAGATTTGGGCATAAGCAATACAGCATGTCAGGGAGCTATGTTCCATGGTTTATACAGCAAACATATGGAGGATATATTCAAATCTTTGTTTACCATGCTGGTCAGCAGGACCTGCAGATCTGTGGAGATGACATTAAATGAAAAGCAAGAGCTTAGCCTTCTTTTCTTCCCCAGTCTTGTGTCTTCCCCACTCCTGTGTGTTCTCTTGGAAAATGATTTTTTTTTCTGTATTAATGTTGTAATTATTTTAAGAAAACCGATAAAAATTGCTGGCAAAAACTACCCTAGACACACTGTGGAGCTGCCCTGGAAATGTTATTACTGGATCAGACAAAGCTGTTTGCCAGCACAGTGATCTCATTATGTGAACCTCTTAAAAGCAGAATTTCACAAAAATGGTTATAGATGATGGTAGCAAAAGCATTGAGTCCATGGGCCTTTAAGTCAGGAGGGTATTTTGATGCTGTTGACTAGTGGGTCACATCTCTTTAGCCCATTTAAAGAGTTTCTCTATTTAGTCAAAAGTTGTATGAACAATGGTAAATTAAAAATTAGTTCCGTAACTGGATCTAGCTATTAAAATCCTTTAATGTTAGGATTTGACAACCCTAGCTTTGTTTGGAAAAGGAAAGGAAATAAGTTGGCAAGGACTAAAGACACGCTGCAACAAAAAAATAAATTATGGAGCCTCTGAAGTACAGTACAGTATGCCAAGGACTTAATATGTTACAAATAAACCTGTACGTTGCTTACCATCCTGCCAAAACAATTGCAACACCAACCCAACCCTCTAAACATATAGCTTTACAAATCAAATGCATAAGAAAACAACTCCTAACGAGTCACTCTGCTAGAGATGTGAACACAGGTGACTAAATCCTGTTATTAAAGAGGGGTAATAAGGACTTGGCCACAGAAAACTTACCATTGTTTGAAATCTGCAGGAGTGTGTGGTTAAAATGGCAGGACTAGGATTTCATTGTACAAACAAAATCCAAAACAAGGTCAAAGTGCCCTAAAAGAAGAAACTGTTTTGAAAAGTAGCCACTTGTACTGCTTAGAAGAGGAATATATTTTGTCACTTTAGTTACTGATCTTGTCATGCGAAAAAGCACAAATCTTCAATCACTCACAAGTCATTAAGAGTGAATTAGAAAATATGCCTGTTTGCTCCCCCAAGAGAACTGCTCACTCTCGGCACATTTCAAATAGCATCAAATATTTAGAATGTAAGGAATTAATAAATGCCATTTTCATCTGATCTGTAAAGTAAAATAAGCTACTTAGCATTTTCATTTCTTACTAGTGTCCAAACACACAAGGAGACTTACCCATTTGCAGCAAAAAGTGAGCGACAAAGAGCTCCACCAGTGAGGACGCTATCCTTCTGTACGAATCTCTTCTGCAAAACATACATGTAAATAAACAGCTCTAGACTCTGACCCATCTATAAGATGGTTCTGCTGCCCTCCCCATGGAGCAAACCACAGCATTCCTGCAGGTTTCTCATTTAAACAGCTAGCCTGCTGCGCAGATACACTTCTCTCCGTTTAAATTCGTGCACATGTACACATGCACACTTCCAAGTATGTACACATAAAAATTCAAATCCAGGAACTGGGTCACCTGAAAAGAATTTTTGGATTAGCATGTTTTCTGAGGACTAGCACACACCTACAAAGGCTCTTATTCCGTACACCATTTGGAAATTCATCATCTTTGTTTATTATATGATATATCTCCATACATGTAAGCATTAGCTCTTTCTAAGGCTGTCTATTAGAAGAACACAATATTGTTATTCCTACTGAATTCTTATGTAAGTTTAAGTGTTTTAATGATCACTTAACTAAATCTCACAGGAAAAGCATTTCAGAAAAGAGAGAAAACTCAGTCTCTACAGATTTTAACACTTGCTGAAGTCATTGGAGTATGGATTTAACCCTTCATGGGAGCGTTGGGGTGCTGCATGAGACGCAGACATGGCAATGAACCAGATTCTGCCTGCAGATATGCATTTTTTATTCTCATTGACTTAAGTGGATGTTGCCACAGGCAGGATTTGGACCTGTATACTCTTAAAGTGGAAATTGTTTTCATAGTGATTGCAAGTATTAATACTAAATGGGCACAGCATGAACCCTATCATTAGTAAGAGCTAAGTTTTTAGTGAATTACAGGAAATTTTAATAAAAAACATAAATTAGAAGTATTAAAGAATCTTACAAATTTTATATTTTAACTCCTACTACATAAACAGTGCATAAGGGTATCGGGAAACAGCAGTGTGTTGTAACTCTTGCAACATTATTAGGAGTCTCGAGGCATTTAGTGTTTTCTCAAAGATGGTCATAGGAATATGAGAAAGCCTTTTACCCTCATATTAAAAAAAAAAGGAAGAAAATACATTTGTCATCTAAAGGAAGCCTAACATTAATTTTTTGAAATCTATAATTTTTTAAGCAAATTATAAAATTTATTGTGACCTGACTCCTGGTTTTTTGAATGTAGATACTCGTCAATACTAACATGTTATCATATGGGTCTTCATCCAAGTAATATTAATAATTCCACAAAAATATTAATAATTCCACAAAGCAGGTGAAGCTGTATGGTAATAGCTAGGACCTGTATATGTATTATAATTTTAAGTAAACTTTGGGAAGGAAGTAAATGTTGCAGCATTGCAGCTGACAGTAAAAATCAGGTTGCTATAAAGGCAATGGACAAGAGTTTCTGATTAGTTCAAACCAAAAGACTGTTAATAAATGGAAGAAGATTTGAAGCTGAGAAGGAAAGTACTAATGAAAAAGTTAGGTCTGCCTGTACTGGGCTTGCAGACCTGGGTGTGTACAGCCCTCCCGCCTTTTCCCTCTGCCCCACTCCCTGTTTCCACAGGAAGGAAATACACACATGTAAGTCAAAAGGAAATCTAAGTGTGCTCCACCAGGATGGCCAGTTGCTCAGGACTGACATCTGCCCTTCATTATAGAGAATGAATTAGCTGGGCCATTTGAACAGCATCATTGGGAGTAAACTGGACAGTGGTAGGATTTAGATCAAGAAGCAGGACTTTGTTGAAGGCAGGAGCAGCATTATAAATTTTAAGTAGAAATTATTAAAGCTGTATTTTTATTTTTAATTTATAAGAGACGGTATCATTAAGATGTTCAAGAGGTGAGATGAGACAGGGTATAGGATCTGTGCAAATAAGTTTTAGATAACTGAAGGGACATGGGGTACACGCCTACAAAAGATGGAGAGAGCAAGTGTTAAGGGCATAATCTGGCGTTTTGAGTAGAAGCAGAAAGATTTGAGTGAGATTGATTTGCATGACTTGTGCGGTAGCTGTGTTCGGGACTTGTTTTTTCAACCTGATCTGCACATACTTGTGTCAAGAAAGACGGAGATATATTTGTCTAAGAAAGAGGAGAGCAAACTTAGCTAAGCTGAATTTCACCACTGATGGGAGGTGAAGTCTCCTCTGGAACCAAGTGCACTTCTGGGAAAATTGTTTCTTTCTCCCTCTCGCCCCGTTCCAGGACTTGAACACTTGTAACTGTTCCCTTGCCAGGCAAATGTCATCCACCACACAGTTGGATCCACTTCTTTGCTTCTTGCATTTATCCTGCGATCCGTCTAGACTTGTCTAGCATTGCTTTGCATTCCTGGCAATTTTTAGGAAACATATGTCTTGCTGACTGCATGTGGGCTGCTCGGATTGAACGAGCTGTGGCTGGAGTGCCCAGGCTGGCCTGTTTTTGGAAAACCACAGCAGCTTCACCTCCTTTCCTTTTAAGAATTCTGTCTAAACAGTGTTGTGTTCTTTTCTCTGTGGCTAAAACACCATATAGGATGCGGTTCACAATCCTATGCGTGGAAAAGCATATTCTCATGTAACAGCTAGCCTTGCGGTTCTTCCTCTCTCACTTAAACTGAGTGGCTAATAGCTACTAAGATTCAAGGCGGGGCACTGAGTATTGACAGAACCTGTGTCTCATTTTTGTTCCTGTACAAAATTGTTTTGTAGGTGTGTATTCATAAAGATTAATGACAGATAAAATCCAAAATATTTTAGAAGGAAAGGAATAACAGGAGTTCACGGGAGGTTTTGCAATCTATTTCCACATGAATTATGTAAATCACTTGGTCTGTTTAGCCTGTAGAGTAACCGAAGGGGCCAAGTGCATCTCTTGAACCTGTCCTGAAGGTAAAAGGCTTGGTAAAAGGGCGCTTGCAGGAATGATTAGAAGTCTCAAAATCAGATGATGATGGTTATGGTGATGATGATGATTATATTTTGAGATTGGGCAGCTAACCTGCCTTTCTTCCTGGGGAGCTTATTGAACAATGCAGAGGGATTTGGAGTTTGCTTCTCTTCTATGGTACGTCATTCTGTTGGCTAGAACAGAAGTTCAAGACTGCTGAGCCTTTGCTTGCTTTAGTCTTCTCATAACGCTTAGCTGATGACTTCACTTCTTACCCATGAAATGGACTTTAAACTTACCTGCCATCCAGACTTGTTACGAAGCTTCATCAGCCCACGTATGAAGAATTCTCTGAACCTTTCAAGACGGTGGTTATGATTATTTCCATAGACCTGATACGGTTCTTATTGTAGTACTTTTGCATTACTTTCATGGTGATCTGAGATTCACTTGCATGTAAGGAATGATAGAAAAATGTTGGTAGGAAGACTGAGAGAAGCCTGCCTAGCTAAGTATTTAAATCTCCCAAGTGCAGGAATCCCATCACCTGCATGTCAGCCTGTCTCAATGCTGCACTACCCTCCTGGTAAAAAAGGTTTTCCTGAAGTCCAATTGGCACACTCAGAGCTGTGTTTTGTGGTCATTGCCCTTGCTATATTGCTTAGCACTACGTAGGAGAGTTTGGCTCTTATGTCTTCACAAATCCCTTTCAAATAGTTGTAGGCAGTTATTAGAATTCCTGTTAGCCTCATTTTCACCAGCCTAAACACATACTGTCTTTGTAGGACATGTGCAAGATTTCCTGCACAGTACAGAATGAAACCAGCAGGGAGAGAATAAGCAGGAAAGCCAGATGAGAGCGTGGTGCCACAGCGGCTGCATCTGGTGAGTAGCGTTGCACCACCTGCAAGGGAGAGGTGTGTGATGCTTTGCTATCTACAGTTCTCCAGAGGTAGTGAGCCTGCCAAGAAGTTTCTTACCAATGACTTTTTTTAATAATCCGAGGATGTATTTATGTCATTACTTCCCTATTTAGTCAGGTTTTAGACACAGGTAAGTGAATCATTATATACCTATCAGGAAGTTGAAAATTCTAAAAATGACAGGTCTTCATAGAATGTGAATAGTATGTGTCTAACCATTCCCTTCTATTTCTACTTGAATGTGTTCACATGAACACAGATTACTCTAGGAATAAATTTCTGTGAGCCTGCAGGGCCCATGTTCTGGAGATTCCTGTGCGAAGAGAAGAATATCCAATAGAAAATCTATCAGTCAGGACAAACGATAATTTATATTTTTGTATAACCTACAGTTTACCTTAGGAATGAAGAAACTGTGTCCCTCAATAGCACAAGAGCAACAAGGTTATCTTGCTCTGTTATGTATAAATTCATCATTTAAAGAAGCTCTGTGTTTCTTTATGTATGTAATAGTATGCATTTGCAAATTGTTCCCTGTGGCACATGGCCATATGTTAGCATGAACATGCTAGAAGAAAGGTACACATGACCTGTTTGGCTTCGTCATTTTTTAGCTGAAGCTGTCACTGCATCAGCGTGAGAGAATATTTCAGTTTTAGTAAAGTTTACAGGTTTTAATTGCTGTTACTTTGTCCCAGTGCCAGTATGGCTGGCAATACATATAATTCAGTAAATGAAAGTGTATACTCTAATCTAAGAGGGTTTTGAGAGTCAAGCAAAATTATTTGCTTAAACACTGCACAAAGCAAGGGGCAGTTAAGAATATAGGTGAGATAGGATACTGGAATTGACCTGATGCCAAGTGATATATAAATAATATAACCTAATATAAACTGTAAAATAATATAAACGAAACTAACATAAACTAGTATAAACTGTAAGTTATTTTTCTAGTATGTTCTAGTGATAAACTTACAGAACCGGAAACACCTTTAATGATGTTTTGCATGGAACTGTCTTTAGTCCTTGAATCTCGCAGCATTCAATGTGAAAAGTGCAACGGGATGAGTAGAGCTCATAAGTACCAGCTGTTTTTGTTGGAAAACACTGACAAATCTTTTCCTCTATGCTCTAATAAACTTTAATTTACCAAGACCATAGTCCTAAATATCATTCAGTAGTTTTTCTTCCTATACCTCCATCATTTTTGACTGAGAACTATCCGTCTGCCATTTTGTTTAAAGAACAAACAGCGGAGCAGTCTGCAATGTAGTATGTGTTTAGTCTAAATTCACAGGAAGGGTGTTGAACTTTTTTAGGGTCTCTCATATTCAACCTTTGATTGATAACAGTAATCCCTCTTTGAGGAGATTTACTGCTTAGCAAACACTTTTCGGTACATTAATGATCTACAGAGTATGAAGTCACTAAATGCATAGACAAGATCTCTAGCCACTCATAGTAGGGCTTGTAAGACTTTTAGACGAGTATAAAAGTAAGAATGCTTTTTGTAAAGAAGCAGGTACAAATTTATGTTAAGTTTTTAATTGCTTGCAGTGCACTTCCGTGGTAACCTTTGTCCACTGACAGGTCTGTTCAAGAAGTTCTCTAATTAGTTATCTGGTGCATCTACTATATTCATAGATTTTTCCCCTCTTCATGCTGGGGGGTTGCAAAGAAAGAAGAGCACGAAGATCACATCACAGAGCAGAATTTCTCCCTAGATAGCAAGACTGTGTAATGCCTAGCCTGCTGTTGTGCCTGCCAACTGCTGTCAGACAGACTGTGTTGCTAAGCAGAAGTTGGAAGAGATGAGACAATACAGGGAATAAATAATAAAGTGGGACATGGAATAGTTTCTTTTTTTTTTTCCCAGTAATTTCCACTTTCTGCCCTTGTACTAGAGAAGTGAACATAAAGAATGTTTTTGACATCTCACATTATCCATCTCCTCCTTTATTCCACTGACAGAGATAAGGCTGGTCTGCATACACAGACTGAAAAGAGTACAGCTGGAAAATCAGACTGTGTTGGCATTCAGTCTGGTCATAAATAGTGCAATAAATATAAAAATTTAAAATATTTAGGTATCATATGGTAAAATGCCCGATTTTAGCAATGCAGTTAATGTGCTACCAGTTATACTACAGTTACTACTACAACAGTTCATTTAACCTTCAAAAGGCCAAAGTTCTTCCTATTCCAAAGCTGAAGAGGTTATATCACTTTCAAAGCTTTGGCTATTTTGTAATACTTATTTTAGAACTGTGGATATTACTATTAATAGACTCATCTCACCCATTTCTGAGTGCAGTGAAGCAATAAACATCAGTGATGTTTTGTGACAGTGAGTCAGCTATGCACTGCTGAAATGTGGTACTTTTTCCAGCTCTGAATTTGTCACCTCTTCTAAAGTGAATATTCGGTAGTCATAATGCGAGAAATGTTTCTGAAGTACATTAACTATGTAATTCACTGGTTTGTTTACTTTTATTCTGTAATAGCTTATTCATCTTTTGATAAGCTAGAGAGACTCATTCTTTTAAAATGTCCTCATTCAAGATGTTTCCCGTGCCTTGATTTTTGTTACCTGTCTGTACATTTCTTCTTTCTGAGAGCTTTTACTACATAACAAAATCTGAAGTCAAATGATTATGTGGAGTCTTCCAGTTTCAAAAAGCTGATAACCCTAAAAAGTCATGACCTGGGCTTTTTTCATCTCTCCTGAACTACCAGCAGATTTTCATGCAGATAAATGCATATCTACTTGATAGGCACTTAATTCAAATAGGGTTTTTTCTTTCAAAATCTTCTACTTGTTACTTAACCATTTTTTTCCTTATAGTTTCCTCCTTAAAACAAACAAAAATGTTTTGCTTGGAAACTCTGTATAATAGGGACCACTTTATACATACCTCTACCAGTTAGTCTTGTCTGTGAATCTGCATCTTTGCAATGAACCTACAAGTTACTAAACTTTGTCAAAAATCTTTGGGCACTTTGAGCAGGCACACTGTAGGTAATCAGTGTTGGGTCATGCTTTGATTCTGGATTTTTTGTCCCTTGTAGACGACTTCCATGTCCATAGTCAATCCTTGGATTTCCTTCAAATCTTATTCTCCATTTTTTCCTAATGCCTTCTCTTTCTAGTTTATAAACATACTTTTCAGTAGTGCTGATGTACGGTGGGTGAACGTAACCCAAAATTCACACATTTGCCAGTCTCCACTGGCTATTCAGCAGTACCATAATGTACTTCCCTTTCTTTGTGAATTTAAATTTAATCTCATCATCAAGGTCTGGATAAGCTCGCTCTTATCATCTCCTTGGAAATGGGTGAAGGCTTTTCAAACGGTGTTTTGTAAAAGAGTCAGATGTATTAATTTTAACAGTTTCAAAAGATTAGGGCTGGGATAAGACACCTTTGTCCTATCTAGAGTACAAGTAAGCTACTTCGGGTTTTGTAATACTAGCTTTGTTAGGCTGGTGCAATATCTATTTTTCTGATTCTTTTTTCCTCAGTAAGTAATATTAATGTCAACAAGTGACTCTGCAACAAAGGTAGGAATTTCTGTATCTTTTATCAGTGGTGTCTGAAAGGTAGAACTTCTGTGGGCTAGAGATGGAGCTGTAACTTGTGTAGCTGTGTCTAGGCTACCTGAACTAGCTAACTGGGGTACAGAGAAGGATAATAATGATAGCATTCAAGATGGGCGATTTAAGTTAACTCTGGACCTGGGATATTGAGTGCTTGGTGTTTGAGATCTGAGCAGGTGCTGTTCCTATGCTATCGGGGTACCCCAGCTGCGTAGCATAAATCTATCTGGGCACATTTAGGTGACTTGCAGGCTGAGGGTGGTGGTAGGAGGAAGAAAAATCTCAATGGCTGTTGGCTGAGTTGATCAGAGGCATTTTGGTAAAGTAAGTAGCTGTTTTGGGGGGGTTGTTTTTGTTGTTTTTTTTTTTTTTCTTTCCTCCTCTCTTTGTCTCATATGGTGAATGCTGGGAAGGCAGGGCTGTGATGGTAATGTTCTTTAGATATGGAGCTTGTGTGAAGTGTTCTTGCTTATATATTCAGAAGTAGATATTTCCTTTCCTCTGGTTAGGAGAAAGACTGTGGATGGATGGATGGACGGACGCTTTCCAAACAAGTGATGAGAGAGCCCCATTCAGAAGCTTTTTCATCCATGAAGCCAGTTATCTTCAGTTCTGTGATAGTATGGCCATTTGTTGTGTTGTGTTCCTGCTCATCAGGTTATTAACTGAAGTCAAGTTGGAAGTTTGGCATCTGTCATCTTCTCTCAATGTTTGTGATGCAGTATGGTATGAAAAAACAGTGTTTTTTTAACTGTTGGGGGAAGTGCCCCAACCTCCCCCTGAAATAATCCACTTTATAACACAATTAGGATATTTAAAATATAATCTTATTTTTCCTGGAACAGTTATAGACACGTATAAACTCACACTTGTACAGGAACAAGAGGGTTCAGAAAGCTACACCTTGAACAAATGCATGTCATATGCTATTAATTTCTGGAGAGCTTTGTTGTTTGGCCTGAAGCAATAGAGAGCAGTGTCTAAACATGTCCACAGTCCATGGCATCATTAAGAAGTGTCAGATATTCGAAAGAATGGTGACAGGCAATCCCCCAAAATACTGTATTTGCGAAAATTCCCCTTAAAGGATGAAAAGAGAATGTTTCCTGTCTATCTGTAACTTTTGTAAGGCTGTGGCCCCTGAAATTCTGCTTTTTCTGGGATTGGTTTGTTGGTTGGCTGATTTTCTAGCTGGAAGGAAGGAAGGGAGGGAATATTCTTTGCTTTCTTATCCTTCCATTTAGTTGAAAGGTAGAAGCTCTTTCCTTATTTTCTCAATCCCTCTGTTTTTTTTCCTCCTCGCAAACAGGACAGATCAGCTTGTTTCCTTAGTCTGCCACAACCTGGTATGACTGCTGTAGTCTCAGTGCAGTGCTGCTTTGCAGAAGCTGTTGGAAGGTAAAGGTCTTGTCCTTAGCAACCTTTTATGTATGTGGAAGCTATTGTAGTTAGCACATCAAAACAGAATTTAGTTGTTGTGAAAATATGGACCTAATAACACTTTGTAGGTGCAAATGGTTGTGGGTTTGGTGGGATGTAGCAATGTTCTGTAATCAACATTGAAATTGCTTGAGTTCAAAAGCTGTATGGGATTTCTGAATTGTTGCTGAAAGAATATGTGAAGTCTGTTCGGATGAGTCATTTATCCAGTGTGTTCTCATCTGAATTTCCCCATTAGTCTCATCCATTGATGTTATTTGTCCTGGGTTTCTTCATTCGGTTCAGGATGGCATTGCAGAAGCTCTGGGGGAGCTTTTTACCACATCTTAAGAAAGCGTTGCATGGGCTCTCAGTTTCCAAACTTCTGTTTCAAGGTGCGTTTCTCTGTTCTGCTTTAAAAAGCTTTGTCTGGTTTGAACGCAGTATGAATTGAATGGAGGCTGGATTTTTGTGTGTCAGTTCCTCCTGGTGGGCCCCTGGTCAGAGTTGCTTCCATCTGTTCTTGGGCATGTGTGTGTAATACTGCGGTACCTGTTCTGCCTAAGAGGCTGCTGTCCCAGAGAGGTACCTCCAGTCATCACACCAAAGGGGATCAGTTCCTTTCCCTCTTCACCCACATGTCCGGTTTTGTTAGCCACATGACCAACTTCTATTTAAGGTCTGATGTGGTTTAGGAGGCAGCTAATGCTGCCCATTCAATAAAGAGGCTCTGATGATTATTTTTTTAAGGATCTAATTAGAATTAAATGTCACCGGTATTCTGCCTTCACCATGAACAGGTTTGACTCAATGCAGTAAGAGCAGCTTTCTGTTTAAGCCCCAGAAGGGCACAAATATGAAAGATCCTAGAGCAGCATTAAGTTATTTCATGTATTATCTTTCCGTAAATGTTCTAGTTCTTTTTTGAAACAGGCTATTTTCCTTATGTGAGAAGAGCAGAATTCATTTGAGTCAATGTGTTAGAACGGCAGTACTGAAATTCAAAAAGATCTGGAGTCTGAGAACTTTGAGCCTTTTATGTTACTGAAGTCTTCTGAATGAACCGTATCAAGCAGTTTATTCACCTTTCATTGGTTACCTATGTCATAGCCTCTTGATTTATAATTGAAAAAATATTCCTGTATTTTTCCTCATTATTCCTTTATTAATTATGCACAAACTTGCTGCTGCCATAGTGACTTATTCCTCCAATTTATCAATACATTTCCAATAATAATACATAGCCATCCTCATTTAATTGCAAGAATATATATTCAGTTCCTCTTCTGTTTAACCTGTAACATTTATCTAACTCCCTTTCCTCTAAGGTTTGCATAAATTAGTTGCTGACTGCTCGTCCCACTAGTTACAGCCCAGGAGCAAAGCGCTGATCACAGCTGCTGAGACAGCCTGGGCGAACGGCCTGAGACTGGCTGCGTGGACAGCCCAAGCCTCTCCCTGCCCGGCTTGCTCAACCGGGTGCTGAGCTGGCCCTGGCAGCAGCCTCGGAGGAAACAAGGGGTGAAAAGGAACCTGCAGCCCTGGGGTAGATATGAAAGAACAGGAGGCAGCGAGTCCACGGAGGTACACAACACTACTCATTTTCTCCAGCGAGGCTTTACTATAAACAAGGAGCTTCTACTTGCTAGGCCTGCTATCAGCATTTTAAAAATCAGCTTCGTCTTTGGAGTTAGCTGCACTTACTGCTTGCTTCAGGCACTAGCTTAATAGCTCTTGCTGTACATGTTTTGATTATCTCTTTTGCAAACCACAAGATACTATACAGTGTCAGTATAACTTCTTCAGCCCAAAGGGTGCTGCTGTATGTTAGCAAGGTGCACTTGCAAATACTTACACCTGAGAACAAAACTGACTTCAGTTACCCCAGTAAGTCAAAAGTACAATACTTATTAATAAAAAAAAGGAGAGGGGAAAAAAAAGCTTTAAAGAAATGACTTTTCCCATAAAAAAGAGTCCATCTATGAGTGAGGGCTGTTATGAAGTTCTGAATCCAGATTCATGTGCATTTCAAATGCCATAAACTGCTCATCGCATTCTGTACAAGATGATTCACTTTTTCCAACCACTTCAATGTTGCACATATGGAATCTGTTGTATATTGTCAGCCAGTACTGCACTATGTTTCATCCCCTTGTGTATATAAACCGTGCCGAGTCTCTCAACTGTTACCGCAGTATCTTCACTTCTGCAGTGTTCCTCTTAGGAGAGAGAAGGCAAGGCTTTTTGATAGTTTATTTTGTAAGCCAAATATGGGATCTAATAATATATATAATATATTAAACTTTATTGTAATAGCTACTACAAGGGCACAGAAGCTCACTTGATGCTGCACTAATTTGGACAGTTTGACTTCAGAGTGCTTAGCTTGTGATCCTAAAATTGTGTTCGCTTTGAGATTGTAGGTTCTGGGTTGTTTGCCTTTTTTTTTTTTTTTTAAGTCTAACAAGATTATATTTGAGCTTTTTAATTCCCTGCAAGTTTTGACAGTCACATTTGTAGAAGATAAAAGCTTCTTCCTCTTCTGCCTTAACTGTCCAGTGTTTGGCAAATGGGATTAAAGCTTTTACTTGCACCAAAACAAAAGTTTAAAGTAATCAACTGTCAATAAACCTGTTGGCAGTTGTTCCAATATATTCACGATAGTTTATAGATTGCTGTGGCTGATTGGCAGCGCTTGCTGAATTCCTCAAGAGGGTGGAATTGGAACCAGACCTAGTGGGTGTGCCATGAGGAACGAGGGGGCAGGGTGGATGTGCATCTTCTTATTTCTTCTGACAGCTAACCCGGAACTACAGCAACCTCTCATTTTTATTCAAACCTTTGGCTGTTACAGTCTTCAGGCTTTTTTTTTTTTTTTTTTTTTTGGGGGGGGGGGCTGTACTCTAAGTGATAGCAGCAGCATCATTCAGATTAAACCTGTTTTTCCAATTTTCTGTGTGACCAGCTGTTGCAATTGCCTTCGCTTTATGTTTGTGACAAATTAAGCACCCCACAATTCTTGTAGCTTTGTCCAAAAAGGGAATTCACAAATACATGCTGTAAATTAAGGCACAGCATAATGAAACAACTCTTAAACTGTTGAATCGCTTGTGTTGAAAACATTGGGGACTGACCGAACTCATTGAAGAGCTAGTGCTGGAGAGTCATTCCCTCGCCCTCCTCCTTCACATGCACCTAAAACCAGCCGGACAGGTGAGGAACAGGCTTTCTGGTGTGGTTTTTCTGCCTGCTTTGATAGTGCCTGCAGCTCTGCCAGGTGCGAGGTGTGGCTGCATGGGAGCTGAACTGCCTTGTGCTGAGTTGTTTATCTTTGCTGGGAAACCTGCTTTTACCAACCTATAGAAGGGAATGTTAAGCTTAGATATTGTGCTCCAAGAAGACCACCTGTGGTGAAAGCAGCCCCGTCTGCTGTCGTGGAGGTGTATCAGTTAGTACTGAATAATTAAACCCATAATGGGAAAATAAGAATTTGCCTGTTCGGAATTTCACTTTCTTGTTTTCTCCTCATGGCTAAGAGTAAAGATTGCAGGCTCCATTAGAATCTGACGGAACAGCACTCTCTACTTTTCCAAAAGCAGAATTATTACTTAGTGAACTTCCTATATTCTCACTGTTTTCTGCATATTCAGGATAAGTAGTGATGTGGTGGTGGGCTTTTTCTTTTTTTTTTTTTTCAAAAATAATCCTACATGGAGTTTGCCTTGAAGGACTCGCTTCACAGGCCCATGACCAGTAGTACTGCGAGCTGAAAAGCAATTCCACTGTGTTAAGCCCTATACTAAAAGTACTGCAGTAGCTTTACTGTTGAATGGGATATTTGCATGTGTCGGTAGATACTGGAATGCAAACTCTTATTTCGTAAACAATTTCAGTGTTGATATTAACAAGTTTCCATGTTTTGCTGTGTTAATGGGCTTGAGGAGAGCAAACACTTTAATTTGGTTTTCTTTTTTGCCATTTCAGTTTGTTTGTGTCCTGTCTGCCCCCCAGTCACTCATTTCTTCTCTTGTGGAAGATAGTATTACATGAGACTCAAAGTTTTCATTTAAGAAATGAGAAAGAAAAGCAATCTGGTCTGACTTTTCAGAAACATGAGGAAACCAACCTTATAGGTTCATCCAGTAGGTAAAGACATATAAAAGACTTTTAGAAATGACTTCATGTAATATGAAGAACTGCGGGGGCCTGTTTCTTTTGAAATCTTGCAGAAGGCAGTATTGCCTTTCAGATCTCAAACTTGCAGTGGAATACTAATATGAGCTCTTCTGAGGAATTTTCCTAATGGCCTTACCTAAAATGACTGCTTTGCTTTACATAAAATACATAAGGGAAAATACTGACTTGTCAAAATTCAAATCACTTTGTGGGAAACAATGATTTTCTTGGGGTTTTTGACAGGGAAGGCTTCTTTTCAGTTGAACGAGAGATCTTCCACTGCATGTCCACCTCTCCACTGAATTTGGTTGCCCTTAAGTCTCTGCTCACAGTTCTGCTGTAAGCCTTGCCTGGTGACTTGTATAAGGCTTTTATTCTCTCCTGCTGAAGTTGTTTAATTTCTTATCTGTGTTAAACACGCTTCAGGAGAGAACTGGGACCAACTGTATGTAGTCTGCTTAGGCAACTCCCCTGGTCCAAATTCCTGCGCTGTTTTTCCTAGTGTATGCTAGGTATCTGCCCTGGAAGTGTTTGCCAATCATCTGGCAGTTGAATAAAGACAGGCTGAGGATAAAGCTCCTCTTTTGAACCAATCAATCCAATTCATGTTTTATCCTTACCTCCAAGTAGCCTGTCTCTGAGGCTGTTTACCCTTCTAGGTTGGATCAGCTATATGTCTTCTCTCCTGTCCTCCACAAAAAAAAAAGCTTAGTGACACCTCTTTCGTCTGCATAGAGAAAAGGGTACTCAAATCATGTGGCATCATGGGATGTAAACCTGTTTCCCTCTCTGAAGTGAGCATGATTCCCACCACCACTCCAGTGTTATGGAATTCAGTAGGATGCTATCAGTTTAATTCTGCGCTTTTGGACTCCATCACAGGATCAGAGGCCTGAATATGGCAAACTCTTTCTTACAGTGCTCGTTTTCAAGTTCATGAAGGTAATAGCTAGTACTGGTTTTCTTTTAACTGAAGTAATGTAGTAGAATGTGTTCAATAATTTAGGACTGCCTGATAACTTCTGGCCTTCCAAGAACGATGCAGTCTGTTGGAATAGTTTGACTTCCTGTCAGAAGTACCTGCCAATGAGCTGTTTAATACCTTTCAGTATTTCCACTTTGCAGTCTTCCATAAGACGCTGATTATTTTTTTATTTTTATTTTTTTTATCCTTTCTTGGATAAGTGTATGTCACACACTTGAAATGAAACCAAATCTAAGGAATATTAAAATCTGACAGGAGAAGGAATATCTGCTTTCAGTTTGTTGCTTTCTGTTATGATTGTGAAAATTCAATCAATCAACAGCAATCCCACAAATCAGTGTTTGGTGTAGCTATGTCTGCTAATGCTCCTTTGAAGAAGGGACCACTATAAACTATCTCTGAGGGCTTTTTAGTACAGTGAAGACACATTGGTTGCCAAGATCATAGTTCTTGTTCTATTTTTTCTTTTTTCCTGTTTTGAATCAAGCAAAGAATGAAAAAGTTCTATGTAGTTCTCACTAAAATTCACAGACTAAGTGTTTTTCTTTTTTCTGAGGAAAAGATGGTGAAGACACTAGTCTGAAAGGAAAAATTGTATTCTCCCATACCAAGACTGACTTTTTTGATTATACTGAAAAAATAGCCTTAAGTAAAAAGACCTATTTTATAATTAATTTATGTTAAAAGCTCCATTGTTTTGCTTAGCGAGATTCTTCTACTGCACTGTAAAATGTTTGTGTTCAGAGAAGACTTGGGAGGAGATTCTGAAGAAATGGTGATATCTATCACAGAAGAGTGAGAATCCTACAAAGTGCTATTTTTTTACCCCTAAGTCATAGGAAACTTTCTTGTAGGTTAACTTTAAAAAAAAAAAAAAGTGACTTTGAGTTCTGTGATGCTCAGCAAGATAGGAGTATAACGTCCTAAAGGCATGTGAATAGGATTAAACCCAATATACAGCCCTCTCTAGGTGTATGAGAAGACACTGCACTCACTAATTCTTCTGTTTCAGTACTTTCTTTGACAATAGATTTGACAATTCTGAAACTTAGAATGAAAGATTAACATGGCCATAACAAATTCTACTTTCGGAAACTTTGTAATTCTGCAGAGTAAGCTTGTGCTTCTATCTAAAAACTAGTCTGCCATGCTTACTTTTGGACAAACCTTTACAGGTCTTCTCCAATCACTGTGACTAGGAGGAGTTTAATCAGCACTCTTGAATTGTTGCATTTGAACGCCTACTGGCTGCAAATCAAAAGTTTTGTAGTGATAACCACAACCAACTTTATCAAGTCTTTATGCATATAGTGAAACACCAAGGCTTTTTTTTAATTGGAGGAGGAGAACAGAACTAAGCTCCTTTTCATTTTATGACAATCCAGAGTAAGTCATCTTAAGTGGATCTATGTTTGAAAATCATCGAGGCCAAAGCCTGCTGTCTTTCAGCTTCTGAAGCACATCCACAAATGTTAGGCTATTAGGTTGCAGGATTGCCGAAGTGCTTTCTGCTTAAATTCCAAGTGGCTTTCTTAGATGGTACATCCTCATATTTGGCTGAAACATGAGTGGGTGTGCCAAAGTGGTGGTGCCTTTCTTATCTTTTCACACAATGGTCTCCAAATATGAGTTAATGAGGCTTGAGTGCAGCTCATGGTACATTCTCAGTTAACATAGAATATGGTATTAGAGGATGTTTTCCAAGCAGCATGAGCTTTTTCACCCCGATCTCCATGAGATTTAATAGGACTTTGAAGAGTGAGCATCCTCAACCATTCAGGTATGGATGCAGAGGAATAAGTAGTGATCTTGCCAGACGCAGCACAAAAATAAAATTATGTAGAGCAGGACTCCTGTTTCTCCTTTTTACTTGCATGTCTTTTGTGGTTTTAGTGATTTGCTTGAATCTTCTGTAATGCTATATATGTCTTGGTAGTTATTTTGCAATATCTTCAGGGACTTCTTAACAGTGTCCTGTTAAGTGGTAACAGTAAACAAAAGGGTAATGCATGTCTAAATACAAACTGTAGAACACCATTAATGCAGCGATAACCTTTGAATAATGTTAAAAGATGACAGCTAAATGAATTCATTATTTAGACAGTATCATATAAAGACAACTTTTTTATTGTCTATCTCTTTAACCCAGTTGGCTACTGAAGTACTGTCATCCTTCTCCCACTTGTAGTCTTTGGTAGTGTCCAGCTCTTTCAGGTCAAGTTCTCCATCTTGCCAAATCGGTGACTGGGCTCCTGTCTGTGTTGCAAAGGCAATGTTTGGTTTAGATTATGTGTGACTGTTCAAGGACAGGCTTACACAGCAGGTATGCAATTCCTGAAGGAGGGAACAGCATTATCATCAAGACTCCTACTGGCTGGTTTCTAAGTAATAACTTCACAGCAAAAATTGTCTGTAATTACAGGACAGGTGGTTGCCAAAGCTCCTTCAAAACGCTTCCCTCAAACTTAATTCAGATATTTGTTCAAAAACAGCTTAATTTGAACCCACAGTAAAGAAACGTAAGCCATGTGTAGCAGTGCCACCTAGTGTAGTCTGTCAGTCCATGGTTTTCAGGGTTAACAGAATGTTACTCCTGTTGTGTCTTGAGTCTATAATGGTTTGGGAAAACGAACATTACCTTTTTGTTGTAGAAAGTGTTAAAGATGATTGTCTTGAAATCTGGGCCAGAATATCTTCTTAAATGAAACAAACTATTACCCGATGACTTGTTTCACTCTTCTTTGCAGAATTAATGACAACATATTTTGAAGTAATCCATGCACAACAGGTCATGCCTCTTTTTGTCATGTTTAGCTTTTAAAATGAAACAGACAGGTAGAATGGAGCAGTGATTGGATCTTGCTCAAGAAATATCTGCTTGATATTGTGGATATTTATTGAGGATTGATAATATTTTGTAGAATCATTCATGGAATCAAGTAGCACTTATTATGACCCAAACAAGTAGAATTTTGCCTGCCAATCTACATAAAACTTGATTTGGGAAGTGGAGGAGTAGAAATAAGGATTACAGATTTCAAACAGTAAATGGCTTATCCTGTGTGAGAATTTGGAAAAGAAATGGGTTTAAACTTGCTGTGGTCCTTAGCGATTTGTTGTAACTTGTAACTGTTAGGCAAACAGCTGTTACTGCTGTTAAGTTTTGGCTCCTAGCTGGCTACAAGTAGCCCCCTGAAGTCTGAACCTTGTTATTATCACAAATAAACAAATCCATGGAGTGGACTTTTATTTTCACTGCGATACCCCTAAAGACTGACTAATGAAACCTAGAGAAGTTTATCTGGATTTTTACCAGTTTAAAAAAAAAAAAAAAAAAGCCAAAAGAGATTTAGTTCTGTGTACCTCTCACCAAGAGGAAGTTAATCACTGCAGCTGGAGCTGCTGGGAATTGCATGTTTTTTCTAGATTCCCAAAGGAAACACTGTCAGCCAAAGTTAGAGATGGCAGGAGGACAGAAAGCAAAAGGCACAACCGCTAGATTTATACTTACACAGGATTTGTGCTGTTTGGCCTTCTAACTTAGCTGCTGAAACTGTTTTCCAGTTAAGAATTGTTTATCTAGTGCTATCTGGTTCAATACACAGAGAGACACCTCTGAGGCCACCCTTGGAACATGAAAAGTCCTGTCTTGAGTTCAGGTGTGCAGATAGGCGCTCTTTGCTGACTCTGGACATGAGAAGGGGAGAACTCTGCCAACAGGCTCTTCGAAGGAGAGATTTATATGAAAGGATACTCCTGAGTGGAGAACTTGCAGCATCTTGATCCTCAGCATCTTGGGATGTTGTGCTGTATGAACAGCAAACTGCTCAAAGATACCTCCAGATAATACTGCCTTTGAGTCCTTTCTTTGAAGGGAAAATGAGATTGTGACTACTCCAGTGCCAATGCCCAACATCACTGATACAAGCGTGGTGAAAACTAGGTGACTGGCTATAACCAACACTGGTACATGGAGATTTTGCATGTTTCTCAAGAAAATCAGACTGTGGACTTGAAAATTTGGACACCTCCTAGACTACCTTTATTCTTAATAGATGATAAGACAACTATGTTCACAGTACTTCTCTACCTAGTATTATTAGCCAAAAAAAGTAATTAACCAAGTAAACTAGAAACTTAGTCATCCAACAGATAACCAAGTATTTCTCTGACCTGTTCTGATACACAACAGATTTTTGAGTCCAGTCCCTTACAACTGAGATATGAGTTCACCATCAACAGCGGAGTAGTACCTACTGTTCTTGGCTTCACAACAAAAGGATCAGAAGGTAATGCAGCAGTTGCTTCAGCTCAGAAGTTGACTACTCAAAGCAGGTATTACTACCTGGGCATGCTTCTTCAGAAGCAACTGCTGGGATTATTTCACTGCTGATGAAGGTGCCATTGTGTGCTGGAGACTGCAGAACCACCTGTCTGAGAACCATGTTGAAGTGTTGCCTCAAGATTGCACAAGACTGCACTGTGTGTCTCTGGTTTTGTTGTTTTTTTTTTTTTTTTTACTGAAAGGTTCCTTAAATATTTGTATGCCATTTCATATTTCCTAAATATTTTAGTCACTGAGCCTTGCAGACAATACTAAGTGCTGCTTATGTAAATTAGATTTCTGTGGGACTCCCCAAGCGTTCCCTGTTCCCACAGCATCTTATCTTCCCCTTTCCCTCTTACATAAGACAATGTTTGAAATACACATGTTACTCCCCATCATCCACTTCCCATTCTTTTGAAAAGTCCTCCTGATATACCTTGGTCTTGCATGTGCCTCAGTATGATTTTTGTTAGTTTGACTTAATTTGGAGCTTTTTTCCTACAGCACTTTGATCAAGAGGGTCCTATCTCCAAAACTTTGAGCTGCATCCCCCTCCAAAGGGAACTATTGTTTTAGCTGTTATCAGTGAAGAGAATGAACAGTGTTTCTAACTGAGCTGAGTTTGCTATTTCACTCACATCTATATAAGGGCTTTTATTATTGGTTCTAATGCAGTCAATTAATGTAGCAGGTGTGGAAGCCCTGGTGTGGAAGAGCATCCAAGTAGCTTCAAGTTTAGGTAGCCTAAGTTATTTATTTTTTTTAAAGCAGCACATAACATATTAAGATATCAACGGCCCTGTGGCTGGTGATCCTGAGCAAATGTTATCAAAGGCAGGAGTATTACAGAGGACTTCCTAGCACTGAAAAACAGCTGATGGCTTTGAAGACCAAGGTCTTCAGGTGGAATCTGAAGCATACAGGAAGAAGAGAGATCTTTGCTGCTGATGAACGTGAATTATCTTACTCTGATTTTACTCACTAATCTAGTGGGGAGTAATGGCTTATACAGAAAAGCAGGTGATCCAGTTTCTTCCGTTCTTCCCTACTAATATGCTTCTGTGATGTGTCAGTTTTATCACCAACTAATAGAGGAACATTTCAGGGGACTCCTTGTTAAAATGACGGTGTTGCATCACAGGCTTCTTTACCCTCTTCCCCTAGATTATGCAATAAAAAGGTTTTAAAGCACAGCAGACGTGGAGAACCCTAATGGCAAGGTCTTCCTGACACTATAGTAGCCAACCTTGTTTGTTTTGGTGCCACAGTCTGCATTGGATCCTTCTGCAAACCCCTTCAGGGGAGTCTTCTGCCTCAGTCAGTAAAGCCTGTTAGCTTTGGAAGGTGATTGCTTGAAACCCCATCTCACGGCTTTGCCTTTATTCTCCAGAGGCAACCACATCAAGGGTAAATGTATTTACATGGTCCTTTTTAGATCCAGGGCAGATTTGTGAATGCCAGATTGACATATACAGTATGTGTTTTGGCCCAGGGAGAATCAAAACAAAACTAAACAGTAAGCAGAAGTTAGGCAGCCTTCCAAGAGAGTCTGAAATCATCACTGGTGCTTACTGTCTCGCTGGCCTTGCATCACCAGCAGCAGGACGTTGTACAAGTTGCTGTGAGGTGCATTGTACTCAGGGCTACAGTGAAGATTTCACCTGGAGGAGTATAACTGAAATGTTTATTTTAATATTTTGTAATATTAAAAAGCCTCCATGAGAACCTAGCAGGGATCTTGTGATTTGAAAAGTTCCCAGGTTGTCGGGTATTCCTGAAAGCTGGAAAAGAAGTTGTTTGCTTCCTCCCAGATGAGTGTCCTCTGTCCATTTAATCCCTGCTGGTGGATTGGGCTCTGTGGCTTTTTTTTTCTTTTGTTCTGCTGTTTTAAGTGGAAGTAAAATACTGATGTAATCTTATCAACAGTTGTAGGGCTGGATTATTTTTAAGGATTTTAAAGGGAAAGTTCAGATTATATGTAGACATGAAGGTGGAGTGTGGCAGCGGTAGAGTTGAATTGGAGTGGAGCTGAGTCTTTGAGCCAGTGACAGGCTTTAAACAGGGAGCCTGTGTGGAGCTGGAACTTTGCCACGTGCACTATGAGTGGCAGTGTTTTGAAACAGAAGTGAACAGTTAAATTCTCACTACAAATGGAGCAAAACTCTCGGAAAGCAAATTGCTTATGTCTACTTAACAATTGTATTCGAGTATTTCATAGATAAGAAATCTGGTCACTTGTAAAAAAACTTCCCCTCATGGTCCTCTGTATGAAGTTCAAAATTTAACACAGCTGTTAGTGTCCAGTAAGCAAAATGAATGGTCCTTTGAGGCTACACTAGTTTACTGATTTTATATTTTTATAGATGTATATAAAAATGTTATATTTATGTGCTTTTGGGAAAAGGAAACAACTTTGTTCTGCTCTTGTCTGAACCAATTTTTTTGCCTTTTGAAAAATCTCATTCATTAGCTCAGATATTCATATTAACGAATTAAAGGTTTTGATGGACTTCCCTTTGTTCTAGTTCAAATATTAAAGGAAGCAGTGAGAAGAACAGTAGATCACACTGAATAGGAAAGCAACTGCAATACGTAGGCTCAAATTAATTCTTTGTGATTTCCTGTTTGAAACTGGGAAGGGGGATTTTCTGGAAGAAAATTGCTTCCCATTCAAAAAAAAAATAAAAATCTGCAAACAGTAGTTTTCTTTGTCTTAAAGATGCTGTGAGCTCTCCTGCATTTTGATGATGATAGAGTAGGTAACAATTAATGTTGTTCAGTCTGTGACATATTTTATCCTATCATAGTAGAAAATCTCAGAGCTTCTCTAGATTGTTAATAAAAAGCATAGACAGAATATCCCTTGTGCTTTATGAAGTGGTTAAGGTTTTATACCAAAAAAGGCCAGAAAATGTTTTAAGCTGAAGACCAGATCTTGTTCTCACACTTGTAAGCAAGACAAATGCAATTAGAAAACTAGACTAACATGTACAGCAAAAGACAAATATTCTCTGCCTATCTACAGCAGAAAGGAGGATAAACAAAAGGAGACAGTGCCAGTACCTAGAATGCACCTCTTTCCTTTGGCCACATTTGTTTTTTCCTCTGGCCGATGCTTTGATAAGCAATGGTTATAGTAAGACCTCATACTGACTTCAGAGAGAGCTGCCACAGTCCGTGTCCCTGGCAGCTCTCCTGTTGCCCCAGCTTAGTTGTGACCTGAGCAATTTGACTGCTTAAATTTTTCAGTGTGAGCCTAGCTATGGCATTGCTACTAGGACTGGGGATAGAAATTAGCTGTGTATTGGCTTGAGCGTCTGTATTGCCTAGGCAGAAAAATAAGAGCAGAATGAGGTGAAGCTGGATAATGCCGCTTTCTGAATTGGCATTACTTGCTTTCTGTGATACCAGAGTCAGTTTTAAACTGCCTAACTTGGGCATGGCTGTGCTTGGACTTTTTTGGCATTACCATATCCTTAGTCACAGCATCTTACTTTGAGATGCTGCTATGCATTCCAGCTCGGCGTAATTTAACATTTAGATTTTTAGCTAAACTTAACATCCCTGAAGGCTTTAGAGTATGAAGATTTATTTATTTTTTTTTTAATTAAAGAATTATGATGCTAGGCAAGCAGTATTTTTCCCAGGCTGTCTGCTCCTGATGCAAAGTGGCACACTCAGTTTGCACATAGCATAGGGTAACGCCATACTGAAGGAATTGCACAATTTGATGGCCGAGACTGAGGAGCACCTTGATTATTAGTCATCTGTGTAATGGGAACTATTTGAAATCTTGGCTGCTAGTCCAAGAAACTGCTTAAAAAAAAAAACACACAACAAAAAAAACCCAACAAAACCAAACAAGAAAACCCACAAACTACCCATTGCCCCACCCCCCAAAAACACCACCTCCACACGGAAACCCAGATATATCGAATCATAGAATCATAGAATCAGTGAGGTTGGAAGGGACCTTTAAGATCATCAAGTCCAACCATTAACCTACCCTGATAAAAACACCACCACTCCTAAACCATGTCCCTAAGCACCTCATCTACCCTTTTCTTAAACACCTCCAGGGATGGATATGTTAAGTTAAAGGCTCAATACCCATTTTCATTAAAAGCATGGGTAGCAATATATAACAGTTGTAGCTACAGTGATGTTACCTTTATTGATAGAGTAGATAGGGTGAAAGTATTTTGACTGATTTGTCACAAATGGGTAACAGAACTGCATCTCCACTTTTTTTTTTTTTAGTTAGACAAGCACAGTTGTGTTTATTATTCTGAGTACAAAAGTCAACACACTTCAGACTTCTGAAAAACATTCAAGGTTTTGCATTCTGTACAAAAGGGTTTAAAATAAAATCTGCTGCTTGTTAAAAGCAGCCTATCCTCGTTACCTTCTCCAGCCAACAGTCCAGAGAAGTGGAAGCCAAGCCAGTATTACCGTGTGGGGAAAAGAGGGAGAAATCTAAGTAACAGCCATACACGTGCAGGATTGTCACATAATACCAATGAGAAATGTCTGTGAATAAAACACAGAGTTCAGTGTAGTCTTAATCATTAAGAAATTGATGCACAATCCCTCTGTGAAGGAGGTGTTAAGCTTATGTACCGGAAAATACACAGTCCAGTCACTGGATAGTATAGCAGGGATGGAAAATAATTCCCACTGTTTATTCTGATGTTTTAACCAGAAGCACAGCCTCCTGTCAGTAGAAACCTTTCTGGAAAAGTGGAACTTTGTCAAAATGTACATAAGATACAGAGTAAAAGGAGAAAAGAAATGGAAAATAATGGGAAAAGTACAAACAAGTGTTTGGCTTGTTTTGCATGTCTTTGCAGTATATTTATGCTACTAGAGGTGCAGAAATGTAGTTAAGTCTTATGAGGCCATCTCTGGTTGGTCTGAAGTTGTGGCAGTTCTCACTCGGATCTTCACTGGGCCAGTTGTTTGCTTCTCTTACACAAGATAGGGAGCATTTCTGTGGAATTTAATTTTTGTGAAAAAACAATAGGGTTTGGACTCAAACTTTCTGCCACAGTGCTAGAGAGCCATGATATCAATAAGGTTAGCACTTACAGGAAACATGAGCCAGTGCAATCATAGAAGTATGATTAAGTGTTGATGAAATCAGATTTTTATACCTTTTTGTTTTTTATCTTAAATCATTAAAAAAACTGGCAAGATACGTTGCAGGGTGTCCTCTTTATATGTATAACGTGTCAGAAATCTTCCTACAGGTGAAGTTATCTGCATTTAAAAAAAACCAAACAACAAACCTATATAGAAATGTATAAGTGAGATTTCCCTAAATCACAAATACGACGCATATGTTTGTTAATGATGAAAATTAATCCAGTAAAAGTGACTAAGCTAGTAGAGTGCTTTCGTGAATGCCCTCATTTGCCTTTTTGAGTAACTTGTGGAGAAGCAGCAGGAAGATCTTCTTAATGTTAGATAAATCTACAATGGACTAGAGGAGAAAAATAACTTAAGGGGTTTTTATTCTTCTGCCTTGCAATACTTCTGGACAATGTGGCTAGGTAAGTTTGGGAATTTTCACAACTCTTCTGGTTTTAGGTAGTAAAGTTCTAACATACTTCTCTTCAAGCTCTACAGTTCAAAATGCACGTGGTTCATGGCTTTTAAGAACACATATGTAATGCAATAATAAAATGCTTCTGTCTTCATGTGCACTTAAGGAAGTAATAGCAAAGTAACTCTGAGGTTTTGAACTTGGACTTCTATTTCTGTTTATTGTTATAAGTTGACCAGCCAGTGAATAGTTTAAGTTCATTATGCTGATGTACGGGATGTATTGAGAAACTCTTGATGTTTTTGAAACTAGGGCCTAAGTACTTCTCAAACTTCATCATTGCTTCCCAGGAGAGAGCAGTGGCAAAGAGTTATACAGAAAATTACTAGTAGCCTATTGTTCAACCTGAATGCGTTCAAGTTCCAACAGCACTGATACTGCTGGATCTCAATCCATATTTCTGTTTTATGGCAATGCTGTGACCTGTGCTGGTTATTCTGAGAGCTCTCAGTCTGGGACGATTAAGATTGTTAACAGATTTTAATATGTTAACATGAAACCAATGTTCAACGTTCAAATGATCTTGGAGGTGGAGGGAAATGAAAGATAAATTAGCAGTAACTGGTCTCCATTGCACAGCAGCCTTGAAAATCAAGCTAGATTTTGACTGAGGGGATTGAGGTGGGGTTTGGTTTGTTCTTTGCGGTGTTTTTTTTTCGGGGGGGGGGGGGGGAAGGGAGAGCAGAAGGTCTTATTTTGCTTTGCTTACATCTTAGAAGACTAAAACCTATAGCTGATCAACAGAAGCAGATGGCTGGTTTCACAGTATTAAGTCTTTTTTTTTTCTTTTTTTTTTTTTTTTTTTTTTTTGTAGTTCACTATTAAGGTCTATACTTGAAATGAGATTTGCATGTGCTGGGAAAGAGAAAATGTAGGAACTGCAGTACAACCCCATCTTTACAGTCTTAGTTCCACTTTGCATCTTTACAATTCTGTGTGATGGGGCTGAATACTAAGGCCTCAAGCTAAAAGGTTATGTTCCACTTCTGTGTGGGTGTGGAAGGACCTCGACTGCCAAGGAAAGCATCTAGGACTTAGTAATGGTGACTTACAGGGGATCACTGGTAGAACAGGGATGGTGCCAGTTAAATTCATGCACTCAAGATTGTTTTGCAATCAAGTCATTGCCTGAGTCTTCTGATTAAGGCTATAAGAGTTTGGCTGGACTTCATGAAAAGTCAGAAACTGTCCCTATTGCCTTGCAAAACCCTGGGAAGACTTTGCTTAAAGACACATGCGATTGGAAGTGTGCCAACAAATGAAATGAAAGACCATGTGAAATGGAAACAGAGAGACTACTGTATATGTGCTCCTATCCAGCAGTCTTGCTATCAGAAATACCCACTACTAGAGAGTTTCTGACAAGTCCTGCCTGCTTTACAGCCTAATGAGAGAAGTTTTTCTTTTAACAAGTATCTCATGTATAATATTTCGACATCCCCCAGGTAGGAAGATGGAAGCTTATAGTACTCCTCATGGGGAAATGTCACCAGAAGTGCCACAATTGCTACCAAAGCATTTAAATGTTTTATCTGATTTAAAGAGAACATTTAAATATAAATAATGCCATATTATTCAGCAGAAAGAAGCTGCGATGGAACTAATAATTTAAAATAAATACAGTGGCATACAGTCCGTGCAAATGCAAAGGCCAGGGCCTGGGGCAACATCAAAGAATATATTACTTCTGTCACTCAAAATGATCAAGTTCTCCCCCCATGCTCTCTTTTCTTGTAAGAAAAAATAATCTAACTTTGACAAACTGCTTCTCTATCTTATTATTTAGCTTTAAACACTCAAATTTGAAAATACACTTTTGTCACAACATTTAAATTCAGGAGCTGAAAGGAATAGGTGGGTTTTGCTTTCATCAGCATAGTAAATTATGGTTTTGTGTCTGTATTTCTTTACTTATCTTTCACATTTATAGCTGAAGTAGAATTTTATTATTTGTTTAATGTAATCAAGGCAGCATATTTAGTATACAGTAACTTCTTCCAAATGATATGTGCTTTAATGAACTAGTTAGTGGTGACTAGTTCCTCTGCCAGATTCCTTTGCTACTGGCTTTCTGTTGCTGTTGTTAAGCAAGAAAAAAATAAGGCAGTGGTTTGGATACCAAAGTCTTTGGAGAATAGAAATGGAGGATGTGCAAGAGTGTCCAAGTAGGAACTGAGGGTAGAGGCCAGAGAAAAAGCTCCAAAAGCGACTGAACTGGTAACTGAGAGCAAAATAAAGCCTTAAATCGCTGTTGGCTCGGTACCTAAATGGGATTCTGAACTGCAGATTTTTAAAACAGAATCCTTTAAACATAGATGTATCAATCTTTGAGTACATTGTCAAAATAAATGAGACATTCATAACCTGCATGTTGTAAAGGAAAATTCAACCAATTGCCAGTGAAAATAAATTGCAGTGCAGTGAGATAAAACCCCTAAACTCAGCACTCCCTCTCATTAGGATTAATTAGTTGCCATCAGAAACATCAGAGAACAATGTGCATAGGCTCACTTAGGTCTCCAGGGCACTTGGGAAGATTAGTGGCATATATTAAGTGTAATCATTTTCATTGAGCAAGAAAAAATGTTCTTTTCTTTATCAGAACAGTGATCCACCCCTTTCGTTGTGATCTCTCTCCATGTACTCCTAAGCAGTTTCTTCCATCAGTCCTCTTCCACCTCCACTAAGGAAATGATGAGTCTCGTTCCTGTCTCTTCTAGCATGTAGTTGTAGCAGGTAATTCTCTTGTTGCGGCCAGTAGCTAGATCACATTTTTCCAATATAACTTTAAAACCCATTCACTAGTGTGCATCCAGTGCTTTTGGACTATCAAAGGTGGAAGCTGCTATGTACCAACAAGAATCCAGTTAACTTCTTAGTATGTAACTAAAGATTTTTAAATGGTTCGTGGTTTTAAATGATCAATAGATCAAATTATTGCGTATTCTTCCTGTTTCTTGCCAGGTTCATTCAGTATAGAACTACTGTATTGAACCTCTTCATCCAGATACTCGGTTAAGGGAATAGAAATGATAAATACTGAAAAACTTCAGATTTATGTTCTCCTTCATAATAAATAAACTATAAGTAGCTTTAGATGTACCCTTCTACAAAGTGATATGACTGCATAACAAAGATGTGTGTTCTTCTGCAATCTACATCTATATGCATCCAAAAATGAATTTTCAGTATCAAATGGAAGCACTGTGAAATCTTAGTCAAAGTTTGTCTTCCATGAACAGATGACTCCAAGGACCACGTGGCTTCTGTGTACTATTCTGTATATTAGCTCCCCTTGAATACAAATCCATACCAGGCCAAAGACCTCTGTGATAGACTAACCCTGTGGAAGGTTAAGTGCCTAAATGTTTGAAGCTCTGATGATGGCTGCATTCTGCTGAAACTAAGGAACTGGCAGCCATCATGGGGAATGCTAAGATAAGGAGGGAAGGGACGTTTCCAGGAACAGACTTAACCTGTGAATAAGAGAAAAGCAACTGGTTGTGTAGCTTTCAGTGATAGTTCAAAATTAATTTCTATCACTTTCAAATAGAAGCTTTTTTTGTAGATGCTAATTAAACACAGTAGAATTGTCCCCAACATCTAGTAAAAGCTGATAGCACTACTATAGGCAAGTAGAATATATGCTCAACTTCTGATCATCTGATACAAGATATACTGTGAAGAATAGTATTTATGTTAGTAGGCAATAACAACTTGAATACTGTGGCTGTGTATATTGTATTGTTGAATTCTAAGTGGCTTTATGTCCTGTTTTAATTTGTTCCTGTTGTTCTTGACCTACCTATGGTTATCTTTGTTCACTAAAACACCCCTTAT
Source organism: Vanellus vanellus (assembly GCF_965231255.1). Taxonomy (NCBI): domain Eukaryota; kingdom Metazoa; phylum Chordata; class Aves; order Charadriiformes; family Charadriidae; genus Vanellus; species Vanellus vanellus. The sequence continues at coordinate 7,195,463 of NC_138919.1, forward strand.
TATGCAAACACTAGTAATGGCTTTTAGATGGATGGAAAAAAAAAGCAGGTGTACAAAATATTACCCAAAAGCTGTAAATATTTTATGAAAAGAAGACAAGGTTCAATTATAGTTGTTAAGAAACCAAACCATCATAGCATTAAAAATACATAGCTATATATAGTCTAGTAAGACAGCACCTGAAGTATTCCGTTTGCAGGAAGCTGTGTGCTTGCCAGTAGTGGATGTAGAACTCCGATGTGCGAACAAAATCGGATGGAATAAGGCATGCTGAATGAAGTGATCTTTGACTTCCTGGATATGGGTACTTTTTGACCAAGAAAAGAGGAAAATCTTTCAGCTGAATGAAACACGCTCATATTTATGGGATTAGAGATGTGGATGGGAAGTGTCTCTGCAGGTTATCTGATCCAACCTCGTAAGTGAAGCAGGGCTATTGCTGTCATTAGATCAGATCAGCTGTAGCAGACTCCAGAGATGGAGATGTTTCTCCTCGCCCTCCAGAGGAGAAAATATAGCCCTCCTTGAGCAAGGGGGTTGGACCAGATGACCTCCAGAGGTCCCTTCCAACCTCAACCGTTCTGTGACAGGGAAAAGCAGAACATACCTTAATTGAAGACTGCTTCCCTTAAATGTTAGGGAGGGAACAGACATCCGCAACCAAGTGTATCATCTGTATGTTTAATATTGTATCGTGACCTCGCTGAAGGTATAAAGACATACTAAAATGTGTTCAGTTAGTAGGTATAGTAGTGTTGCTTATGAGATGTGTCTTAAAGTGCTGCATGAGCCTTGAAGAATGTTATCCCTCTTGAAGATCACTTAAGCTAAAAGAATGTACAAAGACAGACAGTAAAGTCAGAAAATCACCCAGGCAGAGAGAACGTTAGTGTCATTTAAGCTGGGAACAAAAATGAGGGATGTTGCATGAAGTGAAGAGAGTGGTAGCTTCAGCTCTGAGGGACCTCAGCAGAGGTAACCCTCTAGTTCCACAGTAATGTGAGGTTATTTCTAAAAGTCAAAACTTAGGATTCAGTACAACTACCTTACATCTTCTCTTATGTCTGCTCCTGGGACGTGACTTGAGACAGCTGGGAGAACTGAGCTGTTTCAAGTATGTTCTGTGTCTTACTTGCTGTTTTGTTTTTGATAACTTTTTATTTCCTATTTTGTAATCAAGTATGTAACCCTCTGCTTTGCTAGACTAAACTTATTTGCCTTTTTGGATTTGCCTAGCATTAATGATAGCCTCACATAATTGTGCCAAGTATAAAGCATCTTGCCTTTTCCCAAAATAGCTGTATTTATTGTAGTGTAATAGAGAACTCGATTCCAGAAAAGGTTCAGGAAGCTAATTCAGGGTGACTTTCCCACCAAGCTGCAGAGGTTGGTTTGATAGCTAATACAACAAAGGGTTGAATACGAGAGAGAAATACCAGCTAGCAAGCGTTCTCTGATAAAGACCAGGCAGAAAACAATTCCTCTGACTACCACTTCATATATTTCCTACATTCCAATTTCTGCGACATTGCGTAAACCCCAGGACTGGCAAGGGAGTGCGGAAGGGGAGTAGTCGTTTCTATTTTTTATTTCCAAAGACTTTTCAGGAGATGATGCGATACCTTTGCCTGGTCTTCTAAGACACTGTAGACGGGTGAATTTCTCCCATTTAGGACTAAATAAAGGAGAACTGTCAGGAAAAGCCTTGTTGGAAGGTCTAGAGGAGTAAGAGGTACTGGATGATCCCATCACTGAATGAACGAGCCCAGGAAATAATCCTGTTCTTCCATCAGAGCTGTGTGTATGTGGACAAGTGTTTATACCCCTATACGGTGTATTTCCATGTAATGTTTATTAATGATACCTCAAGGCAAGATTAAACAGGAGTAGTCTGGAGAGTGGCAAAGAGGATGCTTAAAGGGAGTTGTTTTCATCTTCCTTCTCTTCCATTCTCCCTTATTAAGTTTTTTGCTTGTCCTCTAATTTCAAGGCATGTCTCTGGATAAAACCTGTTGTGGGAAATAAACAGTAAGCATGTTTGCTTGCCTGCAGTTGTGCATTTAATGGTGCTCACCATCAGTCTAAGCACCCAGTTTCATTTTTTTCTCATTAGACTGAATGTATACGTTCAAAATTAAAGAGGCACCCAGCAGGAATGCAAATCTCTGCTACGTACTGGGGCTGTGGGAGGGATATCGCTGCGGAGGAAGCAGACGTAGATAAGACTGCATTGAGTTTCAAAGCACAGAGGAAGCTCATGAGTCTGAGATGTGGTTAGATGTAATGAATCTTTTTTTTTTTTCTTCTCTGAGGCCCAACCCTTCTATAAGCAGAGATGGTTGAGCAAAATATGTCAACAGATACAGGAATCTATTCCTAGCTTTCTGGATAACACTTTGTATTGCTCCTTGCAAGCAAACCTGATGTTAAGTCTGACAGACTTCTCAGTGTAAAAGAAAAGCCCATGGGCTATAGACTGAAATCCTGAAAGACAGCCTGTCAAAATGGCAATGTGGAAAAAGAAACCCAGTAATTTTCTTTTTTCTGTGTTGTGCTTCTGTGGGCATATTTACAACAGGAAAAGAACTCACACTTGTGGTATCCTGTAGTATCACTAGATATGATGTAATATTGTTAGCTGTAGTGTTTTGTGTGTATTGCTGCTGGCAATGCAAATTAAGGTTCCTGCTCTTTCCTTTTAAGAAGAAATGTAATCCATTGGACTGAAAAGGGAGCCCATGGGTCAGGTCAGCCTTGCAGTTACAGGTGACAGTGCAGAAGTAGCCAGTTCAAAAGGGTATAAAGGAGTAAACAGTATAGGCCACTGGACTGCAAAATTACTTTCCAAAACAATATAACAAATCCCATGCCAGTAAAGAAGATCCCAAAGCCATAGACAGCATAAGAGGATGAAGTTTTCCACAAGTTTTTGGGTCATTGCGATAATTATGAAATTTGTTAAATAAAAATTCAGACTCTTCCTAAGAAAGGACATTTCCTGTGCTGGAGAAGACATCTCTCAAATCCCAGCCTAAAGTTCCGGATTTGTAACCACAGTAGAACTTGAGGATTTTGTTGTAACTTCTGTGACTTTTTTTTTTTAATCATTAAACAGGTAAATTCTTGACTTGCATGTAACCTGCTCTGTGTTGGGGGCCTGTATCTACTTTTTCTGTTTCAGCTGCGAAAGAAGGAATTGTAGTCTATAATACTTCTCTTGTAGCACCTCAGTTTGAGTTCTGGAAATGATTGCTGTATATTATTCCTGCGAGGTCATGCAACAATAACATCACAGCAATTGGTAACAGTACTTCTGTTGTTTGAAGTAGGAGGTTTTCTGACTGTTAGCAATGCTGGGCTTGCTGCTTCTTTTGGTTATTTAACCTTGTCCTAAGTCAAGAAACAGCTTATGCTTGCTGTATACTGAAAACTAGTTAAGAATAGAGGATATTTATATAGAGAAGTATCTGGACTGGACATGGATTTGTAACAAACTTGGAGAGTTGAAAACTATCACATGAAAGTGACTGAAATCTGAGCTTAGGGACAGACCCAAGCTCACAAACCAGTATTGCTTCTAGACTCTGGAGTTCTAGTATGTTCCTGAGCTCATTCCTTACCTGAGAAAGACCTTAATACCCATGAATTCCTTATGCCTATAAATAGATATGCTTTATTTTGGAACACTTTGATTGGTTCAATTGTAAGCTAATCTCTGCACCCCCCCAATTTGCCAGAGGTTCTGTAGCTTTTAGACAAGAGGGTGCTCATCTTTGGGGAGAGGGGATGATGTGAGGAGAGGGATTATGTGTTTGGGTTAATGACTTACGGTTCTGGTTGAAATGCCCTCAGGTGCCTGAGGCCTGTGCACAGGGTGGATGGAGGCTGTGATGCAGGGCTTAGGAGACCAACACCCTTCCAGCATGGTAGGAAGAGGCACGATGGGACAGTGCACAGAGTAAATGACACTAAGAATACCATGCGTAGGCAGCTGAATCCTGACCTTAGTGTTAGGTTTGAATACTGTTTTAGCTTGTGATGCTCCTTTGAGTTTACAAAGACAGTAGCGTCACTCTGGAAATAAAAACAAATGTATTTCAAATTTGCTCTTTATCACTGGGTGCATTGGGTGACGTGCCTGTTTGTCATTTCATAGATTTTCCTGTTAAGTCTTGCATTTGTGATCTGTTAAGTGCTTTTGTTTTATGTGGGTAGAGCTTCTTTATGATGAGAAAGGTACAGTAGGTATGCTGGAGTTGGGCCCTGCTCTTCTAGGTTCCTCTTCAGATATCTGTGGAGATCCTGGCTTGATGCTTATGTGTTTGTCCTTTTCTGTTAAAGCCAGCAGCACTTTCTCTGCCAATGCAAATCCTGATGTACAGGGAGCAGCAGTCAGTAATTTAGGGGATCCAGAGGGAGAAGTTAAGACTGCAGAAGCATTAGGTTATAGGACATGTCAATAAAGGACAGTCATCACAACCTGTCAATATAGATTACAGGCTTTATTTGGTTATCTAATGTCTGTATGCACAACTGTACCACTATCAGTGCTATCTAGAGGGTAATTTTGATTTAAAGTTCTTCCAGTGGAAAAATAAAAGGTCTAGAAGGGTGGCTTGCTTGACAGACTGTGGTTAAATGACAGGCCGTTAGGATTTGTGTAGGAGTATGTAGGTAATATGCTGATGGAGATTGCTTTGCCTGAAACCTTCTAGAGGTACATACTAACTCGCTGTCTCATCATGCTGTTAGCAGGTGCGCAGGAATTTTAAGAGCATGTCTGCCATGTTTCTCACCTAACTATTGCATATCTAGCAAGAGTCAGCTTGCAAGCAGCCTTTATCAAAGGGAATATAGGTACGTTTACTTACAATGGGTGGGTAAAGCAGGAAGAAGGAGAAAACTTGTTTAAGAAAGGATAACTTCAGGCGTGCCAAGATTTGTGAGGGTTAAGATCTAGAAGACACAAGTAGACTCCAAATAGTACAAGGGGACGGCTTTGTGATATAGTTAATGTGTAAGAATTGGGTTTTGTAAGCGCAATCTAGGCACCGTCTACAATACTGCTTTGACAAACTGGACGCTTCATGTTAGGGCTGTATGTGTTAGCAAAAGCAACTCCACTTAATACGTCTAGATTCAGTCTCGCTGCTGCTTCTCCTGGATGATGACATCCAAGGGGCACAGATACCCACTGCCACTTGGCAGAACGTCCACACTGACATCTGAGAGAGGAGGCAGTGCTACAAGCAAATGCAGACGGTGCAGTGTTCAGCAACTGGCTGGCTTGACCTGGCTGCTGCTGTGGGAGTGCAGACCTGACAGGTTCCGAACCAGGCTTCTCACTGAGGCACAAACCTGTTATTAGCCAGGAGCCTGCACTTCACCTGTAACCATGACCTAGCAGCAGTCCTGTGGGCAGAGCTGGAGGGGAGCCAGAGGACATCACCAGCCCAGGCCTTGGGAGATGTGGAAAGCTGCCAGGTTCTCACTGGTGCTTGCTCACCGGTGAGTCACGGCTGGATGTTGTCCTCAGGCTGGCAAGGCTCCATGCTGTTCCAGTTTGGTCTGAGGGCAGCCCCAAGCAGAGAATTACTTTAAGGGCAATGACTACTGATTTATTTTTTCCCTTTTTATAAACTTCTAATGCTCTGTGTATTTGGGGCTTCCTTTTTATTTTCAGTTTTAGTTTACTGGGTGTAAGGAAAATATTTATCATCATCCTGCTTTCCATCTCATAAGTTAAGCATCATCTTTTGTAAAAAAAAAAAAAAAAAAAAAAAACAAAAAAAACCCCAAACCAAAAAACCCCCCAGTTATAAATTAAGATGATAATTGGATAACAGTTAACAGGAAGAGCACTCTTTTTGAAATGAGTAAAACTTCAGGAGTTTCTTTTATTTGGGGATATAGAACAAGATCCTTGTTATTGGAAGGTGTCAAAAGAACACTTGGTTTACCCATTTTAGTTGTGATTTTCTTTCCTAAAAATAACCAGATGTTAACTCACAGTGTAATAGTCGTGAACTTGAGTCTAACCTGAAGATCCTGTCTGAGTGAGAATTTGGGGTGAGGGGGGTGGGGTGTTTCTAGCCTTAGCCATTAATACTTTCAGCTTTGTGGGTTAGTATCAACAGCATCAAAGCAACGTTAGGACCTACAAATATGTTCTGAAATAAAGAGAATTTCCACAGTGTGGACCGAGAAGGGGGAGCAGAGGCTTCAGCTCTTCATGAAACGCTGAGCTGTGTTAACTGCCACAAGGTATAAGGCTCCACAGTCTCTAATAAAACTAAGTAGTAATCGGTTAGATATGTAGCTCCTGCAGAGGAATGCACATATAGCAAACCGAAGTAGAACAGATGTTTTTGCTTGTATTTTTTCAGAGGAATGCAAACTTGAAAAAGGAAAAAAGTGTTAAATAGCAAAAACTACATTTAACTTTTCCTTTTGCTGAAAGCCTTTATTAAAGGACTGGAAAACTTGTCTCATGAGGCGGTGATGCTTGGTCTAGATTGACTAATGCTGCTAGTGCTTGCTGCTTGTCTTCTAAATTAATAATATGAAAGATCTTTGTTCAGAAGATTCTAATAAGCTTTATAGATGGAACCTTAGCCAGTGCTGTAAAGGGAAAGGCAGAGCAGAAACCTCCTGGGGTGCCAAGCGCGTATGTGGGTGCTAAATGGCCAGCATGCAATCTGACCACATCATTTCAGGACATTCAAGATCTTAAAACTGAGGCTTAGCTCTCCTTTTATGTTGTTGAAGGCAGGATATAATTAACCGAAATGCACCTGCTGCTTTGTTAGCAGAGTTAGCCTTATGGCTGTGCTTTTCACTACCTGAGCAGATAAGTTTTTCTCCTGTGCTCGTGGCAGTGTGAAACAACTTTAAGCACATAGTCACCTCCTGTCACTTTCCGACCCTGTGACATTCATTGTTTTGCATTAAATGAAGCTTGCATTAAGCCCATGCTTGTGTACATTAATTCATGATGGTGCTGCTGAGTTTGGGAGGAGAGCCTGACCACAGAAATAAGGAGGAGATAGGTACGTGCACATACCTATAGCTGAAGACATAGCATAGGAGGAGTGTATTTTTTTCTAAACAGTGCATTCGTATTTTCTTTATAGTCTTCTTTTGAATGAAAATTAAAGCATACAGTCGGATCACTTTTGTGGCTTAAAACTAGAAATTTCTGGAAGAGTGCTGTAGAAATCGAGTGTGCTGGCACAATTTTACTGATGTGGGTATATATAGTGGAATATACTCTGTCCTCCCAGTCTGAGACAGAATTACGTGGCTGAAATAATAAAAACTTTAAAATCCTCAATGAAACACATATTATAAAATGTTTCATGAGAGAAGTGGGATGCTATAATAATTATTAAAAAGTAGATAATACAAATAAAGAATGAGTGAGGATTGGCAGGTGTAATATTCCATTGTATGTTAGCTCAGTCTGAATCCTATAAATATTGTTTTTATTCTACTGAAAGAGGTGTGGGGTTTGGTTTTTTTTTTAAATGTGTCTGGGGGTTGTCTCTTTCCCTAGCCAACAGATGACAAGCAGCTCTTGGAATTTCTGTGCAGTGCTAGAAATTTTTTTGTTACTAAATCTTTGTCTAGCTTACTCAACCTGAAAAAGAACCCAAATCTCACTGTGTAAAAGTAATCTAGCAGCATAGATGTTGTCCGCTTGAAGTTACACTCTGAATAATAATTGAATGCAAAGATGGGGAGATAAAGCATGTAGTGAGCAGAAGGAAATCAAAGAAAGCAAAAGAACAGGGCAGAGAACCTTTTGCACCCTTCTGTGCATAAACCAGATTATTGGGGAGGCAGTGAGACTTCTCCCTGGTGTGTGACAGTCAATTAGAGATTCGCAAGTAATAGCATGGTATTAGAATGGTAACTCGCTCGGTCTCAAGTAACTGCTGTCTCTAGGAAGGGAAGAGTAGTCATCCGTTTAGGAAAAGGAAACTTGGCTTTTATTTGTAATTACTTTTGTTTTTTAATGATGGTAGCTGTTAACATCAGTGACTGATGGTCCATGAAAGGGAGCTCAGTGGAATGGCTAAAACAGAACTGCAGCTGGGAGGGGTATGTGGCAAGACAGCGAGGACTGCCAGACATCATGTAATATCGTTAGCATGGCAGCTTCCACAGATCTGTGCTGCCTTCTAAAATAGACCCTTCAAAACAAATTTTAGTCCTCGTTATAAATCAGAAGTAGAAACGTGGACAAATGAGAGCTTTTATTTTGCTTCCCAGCTGGAAGTGTCATCCCAGAAATTCAGTGGCTCATACTATTTAGGGGACTTCTTCCTCATTGCTAGTAATTTGACGCTCTTTCCTCCTGATGAAGTATACTGTACAGCTGAGCTACGTAAGTTTGCAAGACTTATGAAGTCTTTAAGACAGCCGTGATGGCCTGTGAAACCCAGTTTAATAGTACTAAAAACATGAAGATACCTGCAATAAAATACTATTTCTTCCTCCCCCGTCTCTTCTAGTTCTGGATTGCAAGACAGCCAAGAAGCATTCCCAAGAGCCCTCCTCAAACTCTGAGTCATTTGCAAACCTGTTTCAACTTCTTTAACAGATTTAAAATAACTTTTGAGACTATGTATCTGCCAAAGAATATATTACAATGGTTCATATAATCTTTCTTTTAAAAACAGGTTGATCTCTTTTTTCCTTTTTAATCTTGCATGTGTATCTTGCATATTTGAGGAAGGAGTGAGAAAGCAATACTGTGGCCACTTTATGTGGGAAATGGCATTGGAGTACTTGTATTTTTTATTGCAGGAAGCCAAATACTAAGCAAACTAAAACTGGGATTTTATTATATACAGGATAGTAATTAGGCATTTTATACTGGTTTAGGGTTAAGGTTTTCACTCTGAGGAGAACTTGATTCCTGATGGTACCTGTAAGCACAGAAAGGAATTAGGTCCCCAAAAGTCTGCGGAATGCTTGAATCCTAATAAACAGCCAACTTCCAACTTTGCAATGATCAGCTATTTGAAAATTAATCTTTTCTTAGCAAAGAACCATCCTAAATGTTTCCCACTTAATCTGTTATATAAATATTTGCATTTCTTTGATGATTTGTGTTCAGATTTACATAGTGCTGTTTTGATTACTTAATGTAATCATGGAATTTACATAGAAGTGCATGAAAGGCAGTGCAGATCATAATTTCCTCCTCTCACTGTGCCTTACATGCTTTAAATTTATGTACCAGTAGAGGAATGTATATTTTGTAATTTCAGTTAAGGACAATATGTTGCCTGGTCTTGCATGACTTGCAGTATGGAGGCAGGATTTATAGGCTGCTCTGCATCCGTGTTTATTTGGATTACTTATTGTTAACCAGCTCTTTGTATAGAGTGCAATGTACTGATCTATGGTTTTGGTGTGCCAGTATTATAATCTCATCTTTAAAATTAAAGAACACAAAACCACTTTTTTCAAAAAAGCCAAAAACTGAAACGGAAAGTAGTCATCTGAGAGACTGGAACTTGTTATACTCTATACTAGAGAAGAATTGTACTTCCTGGTATTAGGATAGCAGTTGGTTTATAAAGGATGGGATAAACTTGTGTTAATATAGTTACCCGAAGAAAATTACTCCCACAGGATGTAACGACTGAAGCTTTATTGAAAACTTGAAGTATCTAAGTTGCAACTTAGAAGATATTTCAGGAATCTGTTGAACTAGGGAGTCCAGTGTGGTCTGTGTTGATAGCTATGCCAGTGGTACAATAAGGGGTCAAATTGTAAATGTTGAATTTCAGCAGCTAAAGTTTTGGGTCCATCTCTGAACTTGCACCTCTTTCTTGCTGACAGCAACAGCGGAAAACTCTACTTTGACTATGGTATCTTTAAGGCAATAACTGTGACTAATGTCCCGAGGCAACTGAGACAGTTTGTACAGTGGTCTAATGGACTGGGGAGCCACTACAAGTGCTACCATACCATAACTAGTTTTTCAGATACGTAAACTTCAGGTTTGACTTAAGATAGGGGAAAATAGGAGAACAAAGATGTGGCTTAATATCATATGGGATGAATCAGGTCTGGGAAGACTTGCGTGTACTTGCATGTGCCTCCCAACCTGTCAGTTTAAGGTCTAGCTACGGTGTGCATTTATATAGTTTTAGTAGAAAAATACTACATTTCATGCTTCTGAAGAGATACCATGCCCTTAATCTCTCTGCTTTAGTCTGTGTGAAGATGGAGGTGTAGAGTCGCTCCCTTCTATGCTGCTTCCTTGAAGTGTGCGTGCATCCACAAGCACAGACGTGCTGGCCCTGCTGAGGCGAGAAAGAGAGGCAGGTCACTGACTATCCGAAATGTGGCTCTTCTCACTATAGAGTGATCTCAGATGGTACTGGTTCACTGTCTGAGTGACAGTATTTCTAGGAGTAATCTGCCTACTGGTGTTGTCCAGGCAATGGTAGTTTATAGTGAACATTTAAAATGATTTAAGGGAGTTAAACTTTTGCTCTGTCTTTGGTATAAAGCCCTGCTTTACATTTGATTGTAGTAACATTTTAAAGGGAACTGCAGTCCACTGTTCATTATTTGGGTCATTAGTAATAAGCATGTGGGAGCTGGGGAGCCTGGCTCAAGAGAGAGCCCAGCAAATACATACAGAAATAGTTTGGAGTAATTTCTGCTCCTTTTGTCTAGGTTCAGCAGCAGTCCAGCCACTTGCGTATCTCAGAGACCTGGGATGTGTGGTTTAAAGTAATGAATAAGGCAGAAAAATGAGGTTGAGGCAATGGGTGTAGTTGATCCAGCATAACCAAATAACGAAAAATAAGCCCAACTGGACTTAAGTAGTTTCCGTATGTTGGTGTCTCCTTGCTGTGCTGCTGTTGGGAGGATGGTATTGAATCAATGTCGCTGGCTTTCTATTCTGTAAGTTTTATTAACCTGGGTTTCATGCAGCCTTACCAGGGAAGGTGGGTGGGGTTTTTTTCTGAGCATGGTAGATGTTATGCTGTACTCCTATGTTTTCAAAACGGCAATAATATAAAGGGAACGCACAATTAGTCCATGGAATGTGTATGCTATCGACTTTCATTCTTAAGGCTGTGAGGACAGATAAAAGGCTTTTCTAAACTATCAATGGATTTGTTTGCCAGATGCTTTCCAGATGAATACAGTGAGGGTGGAGAAAGGAGGACTTTTGGCTCAACACAACTCCTTTGCTTCCTTTAGTATTTCTTTCAAAACAAGCTGTTGTTTGTTTTTTAAGGAACAGGAAAAAAAATATCTTGGCAAGTAGAAGGCTTTTTAGGGGGAAGATTAGTGTGAGAAGTATTGTATAGAAACATTGGGCATCTTTAGTCCTAGAGATATGGTGTAAATTCCTCAAGGTTTTTCTAGATTCTCAGAATAATTTTATTTTTAAAATAAATGGGTGTTAGCTTTGCTAATATTGAGGAATGTTTTGTATGTGAGAAGTCTGAAAATAATAAAATTGGCATTTTAATTACTTGAATCCTTTTTTTTCCCCCTCTGTGTCCAGTATGTAAGAGGCCACTTGTTCAATGCACTCTGGGAGGCAAAAATGGAAACAAGCTACTACTTTGTTTTCTGTTTACACCCTGACATTTCTAAACAAGAGAAGAATGCAGAAGACTTGTAGAAGAGGTTATTTTCTCCTAGTTTTGCAAGAAATAACAAATGAGAAGTTTGATTTTGATTTGGTAATGATACGGTTTATGAGAAATATTCAGAACAATTAGAAATGCCTAGAGAGTCATACATTGCAAACATCTCTACCCAATATAAATCCCGGACTGTTTCTTTCTGAAGAAAGAAATGTCACTCACATTTTCTGTGTGTGACGAACTACTTCAGCATTTGGACTGCTGATGAGCTAGCACATAAATCATGAAGATTGAAGGGTCCAATGGGTAAAGGAGCAATTAAAGAAGCAATTGACTGTTAATTACTGTCATTACTGAAAGTGGAGCACACTTAAACAAACCAAACAACCAAACCACCTTACTCTTGTATAAGCTTGTTCACAGGTTTGGTGCTGAAGGCCTTTGACAATACTAGAATAGGCCTTTCCATCACAAAAAATGTGTTGCCATAGCTATGGTACTAGAGCCTATTGAATCCAGAATCAATATTCAGCCGTCAGGTAGGCAGGCTTCTATAAGCAATGGCTGGTTGGTTGATAACTAACATCAACAAAACTTGTTTGTGAGTGATTCTCACTGATGAGCTATCAGTGTCATTTTCTTCTGCTCACAAGGGAAGGATACATGCTTCTTTTTACACTTTGTATGATTTGCCAAGTATATTATCCAGATCTTCAGCTTCAACATACCTATGGAAGTGCTTTAAAATTACCATTCAGCTGGAACTGCAAACTTAAAAGTTTGGTGCAGCCTTATTGTTTTGCTATGAGGAAGCAGGCAAAAATAATTCAAATGTTGGTTCCCCTTCAACATACTTTCCATAAGTCTTTCCAGATGATAGACTTGTTCTGCTATAGTGGCCTGGGAAAGAACTGTAGAACATCTCAACACAGAGAATCATGGGCTAAGACCATAATCTGCTGTTTATTGTACAGAAGCAGGCAAGTGAGGGAACAGGGCGGACATAATAAAGCACATACAGTTTTGCAGTGAGAATGCTTAGCATGACTATATAGCACAGACTGAATTGCAGGTCTGGAATATCTCATTGTCAGTGCCTAAGTCTAAAAAACAGTATATTTATACTGTAGCTAATGCTGTTCATTGCAATTCTTTCACTTCATTACTGAGACAAGCTGAAAAGCAAAGGTCACAGTTTGCTTAAGCCACCATTGCTGAATTTGTCAGGCAGGAAGGAAATGCCTTCTGCAAGAAGGAATTTGGATGGTAACTATTACATTCTCTACTTCACTTGTGTATGTGATAAAATTGTGCTGATTCCTGTAACTCCTTCTCTGAACACCTTCCCCGTCCCTGTATTGCTAGTATGCTTTTCACCCCCCACCTCCTTTACAACTTCTTCCAAATTACTCTTCCCACTTGTTGAGATCTGTTCCTTTCCCACCACTTGTCCTTCAAAAGTAGCAGTGTAGCCGTTTGAGTTTGGTTTCAGAAACTCCAGTATGTTAATTTTTTTTTTCAATGAAATCTTAAGATTTCCATTCTAGGATGAGCGTTGAAAAATGAAAGTCATCAGAATTTGGAATGAAAAGGGGGAAAAAAATTAAACCACTCGTTGCAGAGCTGTAATTTCTGGATCATTCTTGGAAAACAATTTTGTATAAACATAGTGCTACTGATGCAGGATTGCATTTGTTTCCATTGCCTGCATGTTTTATTTGTTGGGTTGGATTTTTTAATTCTAAATTATTTTGGAGGGTCTTTTTGTGGTTACTTACAAAGCTGAGAGTGTTGCAAAGTAATTTTTCCAAACACACCCCAAGAGGAATGGTGAGAATAGGTGCTCTTCCTGATGGCTGATAGGATCACGGTATGCTTGTTAGCTCATGCTAGAAGTAGTCTTTCTTGGCTTCTCAAGAGCATCTGCAGCTGGGTCAGGAATCACATTGTGGGATAAAGCTGCCTCTCTCACAATAACAGCTAGCAGAGTCTTCCTCTGAGCAGAAATACCAAACCTGGTGTAAAAGAAGAAACTCTGAGAAATGCCACAAGCTCAATTTCAGACTTTTTAATGCCTACAGGAATGCAGAGAAGCAAAGGGAGCCTAACCCATCAAAACTGATAAAAGCAGATACAAAGACAGGCTAGGAGCTCTCTTGGGGTACTCCACCCTTCATGCTCCTTAGCTGATGGAAAATGATCAGGAAAATGACTGTTCACTGCAATCTTTGAAGGTTTTTTTTTTTTTCTGGGCTTCTTTAAAATCAAACAATATTAGCTCAAAAATAAAGAAACTGTAAGGATAAAATGTAGAGCAGCTCTAACAAAGTTTCAGCACGTACTGGAGAGAGTGCTGATGGTATGGGGAAGAGGATACATGGCATGATTCTGATTAAATGACTTCTAGGTAGTTACACAAACTTGAAGGAAATCCTTCATTCCAGAGGATGCATTCAGGCAACTCAGCACTGAGTTATTTGACCAGTTGTTACCACTGTGTCATGGTTAGTTGATTATATACATTTCTTCTGGATGCAGGAGAGGCCAGATTGGTCCTTGGCCAGCAGCCCAACCCAGGAACTAGAGGGAGTGGGAAACCAGCAGAGACAGGGGAGGGAGAGTGCAGCATCTGACTGTAAAACTCCTTATGTTGACCAGCTACTTGCCTAACAATTCTTGTATTACTCAATGTTGCCTTCAACAGAGTTAATTCCCCATGAGTTAAAGTGTTATACCAAAAATCCAGATAGACAAGATCTACTACATTTCCCTAGTTTAAAAGAAAAAACATAAGTTGTTCTCTCAAGGGAAGAGATCAGGTTACCGGATAGTTTCTGCCTGTGTTAAATCTGTGTCATTTTGTCCTCTCTTCAGTTGCACTCAGAATCATAGAATCATTTAGATTTGAAAAGACCTTTAAGATCATTGACTCCAACTGTTAACCTTGCACTGCCGACTCCATCACTAAACCGTGTCCCTAAGCACCATGCCTACACTTTTTTTTTTTAAATACCTCCAGGGATGGTGACTCAACCACTTCCCTGGGCAGCCTGTTCCAATGCTTGACAACCCTTTTGGTGAAGAAATTTTTACTAATATCCAATCTAAACCTCCCCTGGCGCAACTTGAGGCTGTTTCCTCTTGTCCTATTGCCTGGTACTTGGGAGAAGAGACATAACCCCACCTTGCTACAACCTCCTTTCAGGTAGCTGTAGAGAGCGATAAGGTCTCCCATCAGCCTCTTTTTCTCCAGGCTGAACAGCCCCAGTTCCCTCAGCCGCTCCTCATAAGACTTAAGCTCTAGACCCTTCATCAGCTTCATTGGTCTTCTTTGGACACACTCCAGCACCTCAATGTCTGTCTTGTAGTGAGGGGCCTAGCTCATATCTTAGCTGTTCTGTTTTTTGGAAGTGTGTTCTAAAGCCCTGCATATTGCTTAGCTCAGAAAGAAAAAGTCTGTTGCTGTCTCATCAGTTGTTCCCCCTTCCCCTCATCTGGGCTTTGGATATTCCCAGTCAGTGCGCCCTGCCTCTGCTTTGCTCAAGGTGTTACGCTTCCTTGCCACCCGGCTGAGGGCCGTGTGCCAGGGGACTCTGCAAGACTATGACAGGCCTGAATACAAAGTGATGGCCTTAAGTCAGTAAATCTGGCTGCATAAACTGTTGTAAATGTTGTCATACCGAGAATAGTTCTGCTGCTGCTCTTGGAATACGAAAGATAAATTAACATTAACGTGGTGGAGCTATCTACTAGTAATAAATCACAGTGCTTAAATGTTTATGTATAGAACTTGTGGAGCTCTCCAATCCGTAGCACTAATTTAACTGTCCCTGGGGAGAGCCAGGTAGCAGTTCTTTTGCGTAAGTGCTTTCAGTTGGGGTACAAAAAATAATGTATCATTTAGGGCTGTCTGCTTGGCAAGTCGGTCAACTTTCCTGCAAAAACTGCAGATGAGGGAAAAACTAATATTTTTCCACCCACCCTTGGATGACCTGTTTAGCAGCAAAGCCTTGTACATCACTTGCAGGTTAACAAACAAGCCAAACCCGCTCAGCAGTCTCCCCTGACTCTTAACTTCTCTGCTAGGCCATATTATTCCTGAGCTTTTCTTTGTATAGAGTTGTGACTTTAGTAAAACATCGTTGTTTGCTTAGGCACTTACTGTCTGCTCAGTGTTCAGGACACAGGAAACCTCAGCTGTGCCAAAAATCTTTAATGAAGTGTTCAGAGTACATTTTTAAAAGGCATTCCTCCATCTAGCTGCAAACCTGCACTCTGTCTGCTCAGACTAACAAACATGAGGAGAAATATATGAACTGATATTTTTATTGGGCAAATCAGTCCATTCATGCTCAGTCCAACGCACAAATGAACTCTTCCTTTTTTCCAGTAGACTTAAGGAATAATCTCGGCTTTAAGGTTCTGGAAGAGGGAGAGATATTTTGGTGTGTGGTACAGGGCACCCATTAGTAGTTACGAAACTCTCTCTGTTTTGAACACGGGTTATATGTCACTTAATTTCTGTAGCACCCCTGACCCCCCATAGCTTGGGGTGGCACTTTCTAGTTACAAAATTCAGCTGGAAAGCTAATTGCTTTTTGCGACCTGCCCCCTTCGTAGGACTATGTATGCGTTTGCAGAGATGGAGGAGGCTGCGCTGTGCGGGCAGCGTGTGTGACGCTGGCCTCCAACAGCTTTTTCCCTGGGTCTGTTTGATACGTGTTTTCCCACGTGAAATGGAGGGACGGTGGTGCCCTTTCTTTTGCGTGTCGGATGGCGGGAGGGAGGGGCCCGGCGAGGGTTGTGCTCTCCCATATAGGAGAAAGGTGAAGTGGGGACACTGAGCCTGAGCAAGCAGAGAGCAGTAACGGCGGGAAGAGGAGAGCTTGTGCGTTGCAGCTCCCAAGGAGAGGGCAGGGAAGGGTGTGTGGATAGGGAGCAGCAGTGGCACAGACTAGAGCTTGCTAGAGGCGGGTTAGAACAAGCAACTGCAGTTTCAGCAGCAAGTTCAACCGAGCTAGACCGCACCAGTCAGAGTGCACAACCCTGGTTCTGCAATGGCTACACGAGTAACTGAGCTTTCTCAGTGGCTCCTCACTGGGCAGGCTGTGAGGATCTGTGAAACTCTAACGAGGCTGTGCCCAGGGATTTCCATGGGGATTTTCCCCCAAAACCTGCAGAGAAAGCAGTTTCTTGTTCCTTCCTTCAAAGGGTCCGAGGTAGGACGTGTAGCAGTCATCACTAATTCCATTCTCGTTTGAAAATCTATCCCCTGAGAGGCAGGTGTTTGTTTCAGGTACATTGCTGAGGTAAACGACATTCATAACAAGTCCCCACCGTGGCTAGAACTGTTGACCTGCCAATACTAAAGCAGTTGTCATGGTATCTGAAGATAGTTGGTTCCCTGACAACAAAAGTTGTCCCTTTCAGTACTGTCATGGTTCACTCAAATAGGTACTCTGCTACAGGAGGATGAAGAGAGGTTGCTTGTTTGTGCAGATTATGCAAAAGCTCATGAGTGCATGTCTCCAGCCACCAGTAATAGCACTGTTCCTGCTCTGAGCCGTCAACAGTAATGAAGCTAAAATTGTTGTATTCTTCCAAATGAGTTTTTTCTGGTGTCTCTTCACCAGCCACTTCTTGTACCTTTGCATAACTCTGCAATAGT
The DNA here is from genome assembly GCF_965231255.1 of Vanellus vanellus. Classification (NCBI taxonomy): domain Eukaryota; kingdom Metazoa; phylum Chordata; class Aves; order Charadriiformes; family Charadriidae; genus Vanellus; species Vanellus vanellus. The sequence goes on from NC_138919.1 coordinate 7,212,761, forward strand.
GGTTACAGTAGACCTTGGCATAGAGTAATTGTAAAAACTTTGTAAAAATGGAATTGTAAAAAGCAGACTTGTAAAAGCTTTGATAATCAATGGGGGACCTGTCAGTTACTGCAGATCCCTTAAGTACTCTGCGTCGTGCGGTGTGATGCTACTCAATGTTAATGTTGACAGGCTATTGAAAAGGAGGGACCTGTAGCTCAGCTTAACAATATGTATAGATTGCTCATAAGACGAGCCAGCTGCAAAAGCAGCAAAAAGCATATGCCAAGAAAATGATTTGTGTAGGCAAAGATGCTTTTTAGCCAGATAGCCAACGTATCCTGCAATCTATTAAAATGTGTGTAACGTGTAAGGATGCTTGTGGGTAGTTGAATTTGAATTCCTCCTGCTGGGTTTGGCCAACCAGCTATTGTTCAGCCATCAATAGACCAGCCTGGCAGTTGCTGCCTCTCGTGCTCCCTTAATAAAGGATGTCTGGCTGAGCTCTTCAGCTGGCCCTTTCTGTTCTTCAAAGGAGTGGGATTAGGAATGGACCCTGGGACAAGGAATCCGGCGCCAGTGGAAAACAGCAGGACTGTGCCAGTTATGGGTTAGGATGTTCAAGGTCTAGAAGATGCTGATGCTGGAGGAGAGCGTGGCCAACAGGACAGATAGCCTGTAAGGAAAGCATCCAGCCATACTGCAACTGGTGGAGGTAATGCAGTAACCATAGTAGCATGGAGCTCAGTTTTGGCTGTAAAACATGTACAAAATCCTTGGTTAACATTTAATCAGCTCAGTCCATGGGCTGAAGCCACAGCAGCGTCTGCAGTGCAGAAGTATCACAAACTGCCTGGACATAGGGCTGGATTAGAGCTCCCTCAGGACTGAGCAGCAGCACAGTCCTTCCCTGAGAGATTCAGGAGTTGATCACTGTGCTCCTCCACAGCGTACGCAAATGAACACAATAGATGCAAATAAAACTCCCGAGTCCGTTTTCATGTATACCTTGCTTTCCTGTATGGTATGTTTGTAAATGCTTACTAGTTAAACAAAGCTAGTACTGCGTAGGAACATCAGGAGATCACGTACACATTTCTGGCGCCGTGTCAGGCCCTGGGAGAGCCAGGGCTGAGACAGCTGTAGGTGGAGCTGTCTGAGATAGCTGCGAGTACAAGTTTCACAGACTTCTGTCAGAACATTGCCTGCAGGGCACAGATGTGAGATGAGGGGATGAATACACTCCTCTCTTTGTTGCATGTTTGTAATAACATGACTGTGTTTGTTTCTGAAGCTGAGCTTTTAAAACAACGTTGCTCTTCCTCCTACAGTGCCCTAACTGCACCATGGCATGTCAAGTGCCTAGATGTTTAGCCTGAGCCCTACTATATCAGATATCTGTTCGATAAATGCTTCTCCTTCTTGCATGCTAAAGCAAAGGACCAAACCAGGATGCATAAGCCACAAGGAGCATTTCGCAGGTGTTGCTGCAGGATGCCCGTGACCCAGGCGATGAGCAGCGTGCAGGATGGCTTTCGGGACTGTAACTGCGATGCGGTTCAGTGCATCAGCCTGTGCTGCTCAGGACCCCACAGTGTCACTGCAGCGCCCTGCTCCTGCTGTGCCAGCTCCACGTGGCTGTGAAATTACTGTGGTGGGCTTTTAGACTCTGGAGAGTGGGGACCCACTGACACTCGCTGTCCCACCACCTTCCTGACCACACTTTGCTTGTTGCCCTCTGACCTGCAGATTATTTTCACGACTGTCTTTTGTTTGTTTAAAGCCTGATTTTCTTGGGCTGAATTTTCTTATGAATGTTTGTTTCACAACATTAAGAAATTTCCCACCAGAAGACAACCTCTGCCTTGTTTATTTAGACATATTTCCCTTCAATTTTATCCACTTTAAAAATTCCATTCAATATCGGAGGCTTTGGTGATAGTAATACAACAGTAAATGCCTTTAGAAAAAAACAAAATTAAAACAACAAACAAAACTGATCGGGAGTCTCATATATATAGAATAGGTCTGCTTTGCATTAAATACACTAGCTCAGCATGGGGTTTTTATATAAGCTTGAATATCTTTGCATTGGCAACCAATGATGGACTGCCTTGGTGTTTATAAATCCTGAGAGAAAATCCAAACAAAAGTTCAAACCACCGTCTTGTCTCCTCTACTTATTTGTCTAATATGGATACAGGAATGTTATCTGTGTTTTTAAAAATAAAAAATGTAAGAGATCAAAGGACATCATAGGAAGACTCGATAAACATTTATGGATTCCAGTTGAAAAATAACTAGAGCTATAAAGTCCAAATAGTTAGGAGGGCCTTTCCTTCATCAAATAATACTTAGACCAGTCTGACCTGTCTCTTTGTCTCCTGACTAAGTTTTAATAGAAGGTTTGTTTTATAGCATGGTTTTCAGCAGGCCTGAGGCCAGAGAACAGATCTGAACAGGTAATGCACATAATAAGGACCCAGTGGTTATTTTATGACTAGAGGAGAGCAAGCATGTTCTTACATGATGTGGGGTCATAATTCAGTGATACTGAAATTTCTACCATTCTCTAATATTTCAAAGCAATTTGCATTGGAAGAAAGATGTGCTGGTTTACATCCTGTACAAATTTAAACTCTTTATTGCACAGAAACACATTATTTATTTTTCATTGTTGGAATTGGTTGTGTCTTTACTGTAAGAATTTAATCCCTTGGTTTAAAATAGAAGCCTGTAATCTACTTGGGATGGGTTTCTCTCTCAAAAAAAGAATTTGGGGGAAGAAATGCAGAAATAAGCTGAAAATTTCATGGTAGCTTGTAAACTGCTGCTTTGGTGCCGGAATCCAGGTCCAGAGCCATCTGCTTTTGCTTTTGTTTGTCACTAGTATATCTACTTCTACTGTGTTGCAATTCTTCTGTTCTCCTGAATCTCTTCTATAGAATGCGTTGCCCCGTATGCTTTCACACACAATGATGAAAGAAAATGAGCCAATAAATCATTGCTTGTAGTGACAAGCATGTATCATAGCTGCTTGTGGGTTAAAAACTCAATTATTCAACCAAAAATTCTCTTATCAGGATTCAAGGAGACAGAAATTTGAAATCTCATCTCTGAACATAGTTTAGATACATGCGCTTTGCCATTACTTCCAAAAGCTATCAGGAGTTCTGCTGTATTAGGGAAATGTGTGAGCATAATGCTTTAAGTTCGTGGCAGGAGGGGAGGAATCTCAGAAAATCCTTTTTGGTCTGTAGATCTGTTGTATTGACCATCTTACCCTGGAGCTCACACTGTCTGCAGTCATTAACTGTTCCAGGGGACTCACTGATTCTGACCATTTTGTGTATGAGTGTATTATTATAATGTGCTTTGATTAATGAAAATGACATTACGTCTATACAGAGTGAAAAACACAGGCCTTTTGGGGCTCCTATGTGTTACTGCTGTACAAGAATAAGCTTTGATCATGTTCTGAGGCAAAAGTAGTAGCATAGATTGGGGATGTGTAACAGTTCAGAATGTGTCTAGATTCAAATTTAAAAGGCCCAAGGACATCGGTTTGAAATGGTTGGACTCAATATGGTTTCAGAAATAGGTCTTCTGAGAGATTATTATTTTCTCAAGTAGCTAATACTTAGTTCCTCCATACTAGGGAATGAGCAGTGTCTTCTAGTTAAAAACTTCCAAGCTGACACGTGGGATGAGGAAGACTTTGGAAGATGGTTTCCTTAGGGAGAAGGGTGGGTGCACCACTTTAGTATCAATCTATGTTTTTCTTTCCTGTCTCCTAACAATGATGAATAACAGATGTGTAGTTTTGCAAACAGTGAGTGAAGCAAAACAGGCTTGGAGGTTATGCTGAATTGCTGGGTCTGTCTCAAAGAAGACACAGCATATACTCCGAAGAGGAGCATGGAGAAGCGTGCTGAAGAACAAGCTTCACCAATGAAAAAGAAAAACTGAACTGAAAAGGAGAGTGCGAAAGGCGAGGGTTCCCCAAGTTCTTCTAACTTAATGATACCCAACCTCCATTCTCATGGGGAAGAGGAGAGAATTCGTATCTATGGAATAGGCTTAAGTAATGTCTGGGTTTTCTTCTGTTGCACTGCCATCAGGAGAGGCTTAACTTCTTATGTTTAATTTCAGAGCTTTCACATGAGATATCCAGGTTGTGGGGTTTTTTATTTCCTTCTTTTAAGGAACATAATTCTGAGGATCAGGCTCTGAAAGGAAACAAGACGAATAGTCAGATCACAAGCCTGGGCTTTGGGAGAGCAGACTGTGGCCTGTTCAGGGATCCTATTGGATATGGTCCCTGAGAGAGGGGTCACCGAGATCCTACTATTTTTTTCAAGGATGGCCTCTGAGTTTGAGAATGGTCTATTAAAACAGGCAGAAAATAAACCAAAGGTGGCAGGAGGCCTGCACAGATAAACAAAGAGCTGCTGACAAAGCTCAGGCATGAGAAAGATGCATGCAAGAAGTGGAAGCAGTGTCAGATCACACAGGAGGTATACAGAGACACTGTCCAAGCATGAGGGGATGGTCAGGAAAGCCAAAATCTTACAAGGGACATGAAGAGCTAGAAGAAGGGCATCTACAAGTGTATTGGCAACAAAAGAAAGACTAAGGAAAATGTGGCCCACTGGGTGAATGGGGCAGGGGACTTGGTGACAGCAATATGGAAGAGGTTGAGATACTCAATGCCTTCTTCACCCTTGGTCTTTACTGGTAAGGTGTGTCCTCAGAAACCTCAGGTTCTTGAGGCCAGTGGGAAAGTCTGGAGCAAGGAAGACTTATGCTTGGTAGGGGAGGATCAGATGAAAATAAATAAAATTCTATTTAAACTTGAGAAAATTTTTTTTTTACTGTGAGGGTTATCAAGCAGTGGAACAGGCTGCTCAGAGGGGTTGTGGAGTCTCCATCCTTAGTGATATTCAAAACCTGACTGGACACGGCACTGAGCAATGTCTGGTTGACTCTGCTCTGAGCAAGGGGATGGCTGGACCAGATGATCTCCAGAGGTTGCTTCAACTGTTCTGTGATTCCATGAAATCAGTGTTGTTGAAGCAGCCGCAGAGTGAAGACCTGAAGCTTTGACTCCAACTTCATATCTTCAGATTGAATATTGCAGAGGTCTAAGTCAGTGCATAACCTCGCCCAAGACAGTAGTTACTTACCGAACTTAGCATATATTCTTCATTTGATTTGGGATTTCTTATTATGTTAATGGGCCTGCACGTGCTGTAAGTAAATACAGACCTGGACATTCCTTGACTTTTGGTAAAAGTGGAAATACCAAAATGCACCAATAGTAAGGCAGGAAAAAAAAAGCAGGTGTTGAGAGGTGCCTCCCATGCTATCCCCCTTAATAAAATTTAAATACAGTAATGTTATGAAAAAGTGCAGTTGTGCAAGTCTATTACCAAACTGTAATGGTATTTTAATGCAAATTTCCAAACTCAGCACTCTCTTGTCTCCATAGTTAATATTCCTTGTCTCCTGTTATTCACACCTTAATATCCTGTGCTGAAAGCAAATGCCAGATCTTACCCACGTGAGTAGCTACACTGAAAAGATTTGTCATATGAGCACCAACACATAGATTGACTGGGGATGCCATCTGTAAATTCTGTGTGGTGAGGCATTTAATCTGTACATGACAAATTCTGCTTCCTTCCTGTGATTTTAAATAAAAAAAAAAAGAAAAAAAAAAGAAAGGAATAAACTACTAGTAGATCTGGGTAAAATAAGATACTTTCACTATAATCAGTAACCTTGTGCCACTGAACTGGGATTATTGTTAGTGAAGATACTTAGATCCATTGTTTTCTTTCTCTGTTTGGAGGCCCAGTCCATAAACTTTTATGAGCTATAGTTTAGATAATGTTAGGAAATAGCTTGTCTGGAACTAAAATTATCTCATTGTTTGAAACAGGCAGGGACAGGTTTTTGGTCTTTTCTGCATTAGTCTATTTGCTATTAAAAAGATCTTATCTTTCAAGTATTATGGAACTGTGTGCTAAATTTCTGGTTTTATACATGGAAATACAGTGGATCTTGTTTCTTGATGTCTGTGGCTGCATGTGAGTACAATAATTAATGATTTAGTTCATAAGAAGAGAGATCTGTGGAAAAAAAAGCTGAAAGAATGTTTCTATTCTGTTGAGGTCTTTTTTAAGAGATTCTCAGCTTTATCTTGGTGAGTATCTTTATGGTTTAGAAATGTGTTTCCTTTGACGTATCCCCATCACAACCGGGATTAACGGCATTCTGGAGGATGAGTGTAAATTCATTTACATAGTAAATCAGTGGCAGAACAAGACTACAGTCCAGGTTTTCTGCATTATCCACCTACCTTGACTTCCAAGAAGCAAATGGTGATTTGTTTCTAGTCTTTTTGGATTTATATAAGTTTTAGCCTAAGTCCATGGAAGTCTCCTTCTTTCTGATAGCCTAAAGAAAACTGTTTACTTTTAAAATGAGGATGTGCACTAATAGCAAACTGAAATGTGCTGCATGCATGGATACTACTAATGAACAACAAGAGCACTTTCTTCACTGAGGTTTTTTTCCACTAGGGTAATATACTTAGTATCTTATGGTCAGTTATAGTTAGGGAAGAAGATGATTTTTGCACGGTATTATTATTTTTGCAGTACTCAGTAAAAAATTATTCTGGCTGATGGTAGCTGAATCTCAGGGAATTGGTGGAAAATGATGCTCTCAAAGAACAGTACTGTCAGAGATCCATGGTTTTAGGAATTCACTCTTAGTAGGAGTTCACACTGTGTTCAAACAAGTTCAGTGTTGTTTGCACTGACAATGTACCAAGTGAGTACTCCACCCAAAAGCAGAGCCGAGGTCTTGGAGAGAACACTGCTGAACAAAGGCACAGTCAGAAAGGAGCTGGAATTTGTGATGTTCGAAACTCTTGTTCAGCCCCACCATCTCAATCCCAAAGCCCCCAAATTTTCAAATTCAGGGTTTTGATTCAGGCTGACTTTTCGCTGATGTTGATTGTTTTCAAACAAAGATTTTTTTTTTTCCTTTTTTCTCCTTCTGTCCAGAACTGTTAAAAGAACTCAGCTCTCTTAAAAGTGCCTCCCTTCTGCTATATATTTCTTAATTGAGTTCTTGGCATAAGGAGGGGAGAAACTATTTCTAGCTATTAGAGTAGCTGTGTGAACTGGGAAAGCCTCCAACTTCTAGAAATATATTTAAAAGCTTCAAGAAGATCCAAATTTCCAAATAACTCTTACTCCTTTGCTTGGTCAGCTGTCAGTATTTGATAAATAGGGTGGGACTATTGTCAATATTTAACAGCTCAACACAAATATTATTCTTCATACATTGTGAAAATAGTATATGAAATGCAAATCAAGTGCTTTATTCTACAGTTTGGTAGTAACAGAAGCAAGTGATAAAATCTCCCTTGCCTCCATACAAAGGCATAGAGGGGGAGGAAAACGTTACCAGTGGTAACAGTCTTCCCTGCTGGGAAACAAAGCAGCGAGATTCCTCACTCCTCCCACCTAAAGTCATGTCCCAAGGAGGGTTCTGTGATAGAAGTTTGCTGTGAAGTGTTTCTGAGTAAGAAACAGCAAGGTACGACTATTAATTCAAACCAGATTTCCAGTGAAGCCTTCAGTAACTGAGGTTCTCCTATCTCCAGCAGCACATCACTGGAGACCCCTTGAACTGCTCTGCAGTTGTATATTGCAATACAAACACAAGTTACTTCTGGTACTTTCCCTATATCTGGAGAAATTCCTCCCGAAAAGCCACCATTTTGCATCGGCTTGCTGGATGGGGCAGCCTGCCCTGTCCATACTCATGTGCAGCGTGACTACGGTGTTATCCTCATTCAGAAAATCAAGATGCAGTGTAGTCAACGTGAGATGGGTTTAATGAGTTGCGCAAGTAGGCCTGGATGTCACTTCCCAATCCTGTGTTCCTAAATGGTTTCCCATGATTTTAAGTCTTTAGAAACGTATCACTGTGTAAATGGTTTGATGCAATAGCCAGGAGATACGCTCGATTTCTCTCCTTCAGTTAAAATGTAGTAAGATAGCTCAGCCACAACCATGCTCAGCGAAAACCGAGGTTAACTTGCAAGGAAGTAGCAGCACCGCTCAGCCCGGCGCGCCTCATCAATGTCACTTTTATTGGTTGCTAGATTAAGCCACCACCCACCCACACAAAACAAAGGATAAGGAACAGAGCCAGTTTAGTCAGGAGACTTTCAAATCTAGCATTGTTTCGGATTTGGCTTTGGTCCAGCGTAAAATGCGTTTTGTGTGTTCCTAGAGCTGCCCCATAGAGAGGACCCTGAGGTAGCAGGAGACGGCTCAGTTACTAGAAGTGTAGTTTGCCGGTTACTCTGTAAATAAGTGTGAGTAAATCCAGGAAAGAAACACAAATAACAGTAAAACGTTATTACTCTATTTTGTCCAAAGCAGTCAGACCGCTTTACCGCTAGTTAAAACTAGTTCTTCCTCAAATCCTTTACTAGGATTACTGCATTGTTAATGTGTTTCAACTGCCATCCAGAAAAGTCAGATCTCAAAGCCCATTCCATCCTTCTCCTTTCCGCTACACAGAGTAGTGCTCCATTGAGAACTAGAAAGCTGAGCAATCTTCACTTACAGACTGAAGGACAATTTCAGTGCACTTTAAGCACATCATGTTGCTGTACGCAGGTTCTATTCCCACTTTGTCTTTAACTTTCTCATTAGTCACAATAGAGCAATGGTACTGTCTTTGCTGGTGAGTGTGACTCCTCTAAGATCTAATGATTGATAGCACATATTTCTAAATAGTTAAGAACTTTCAGACTTAGGCAAATATCACGTCAGTCACAAATCAAAATAAAAAGAAAAAAAGAAGTAGAAATGGAAAGATCCCCTCTCGATGAATACAGGTTACGCGTGTACCTGAAGTCATTGCACTGAAATTGCCCTTCAGCTTCTGTGAATCAAGTTTTTTCAACCTCCTCTAATTCCAAACAGCAAATCTGGCATTGCTAGACAGTGGGAGAGTCTAAGAATGGGGGAAGCATTTAAACTGGACTTTTCCAGACAAGGACTGAAACACAGATGGCAGGTTATCCTGAACAGTTAAATCCTGTACTGTACTAATTCTGTTGAAGTATTGCATTTCAGTCTAATGGTTTCTCTAGATAGTAACTCACATGCATCTCGCAGTATTTGTCTGGTTATTTTAGTGTGGTCTGATTCTGTTAGAATAAGTCTACTAAATCTATTTGAATTAGTAGCAGCTACAGCTGAGAATACGAGGTTGTTCAAAGGAAAGAGGCATGATATTAATTTTCATTAGTTTAATTCTATAGGACTTTGTTATTTGAGAAAACAGAGTAATAGTGATTTCCTTCAGGAAATATTTGCAACCTCTGCAACTTTTATATCATGCGTGAAGATATCAGAGGTTACTCTTCAAGTGTAGCCAATGAGCCGTGGGGTGCTGGGGAAGACTTTGCGCATGTCCATACACTTCTTGTCAATGAAGAAGGAGTTTGCCTTCACAGAAATTTCATGTTCCAGGTTTGATTTGTTGAGGATCAGCATCTGCAGAGTGTCATGGGCTTCCTGCAGACGTCTCTTTAAGGTCTGTAAGGTGTCATCTATGGTGTAAACTTCAGTGACAAGCCTGAAAAAAGAGAAGGGGGCAGGTTGCTTACATAACTTTAGCGGTCCCACACCATGTTCCTTTTTTGACAGCGGAAAGGTCATGCTTTCGGGCAGGATTTAAACAGTTGTCTTGGACTGAATCAATATGAAACCTATTTGCCAAACTAGCTTGTATAGCACCTATAAGAGGTGGTGATTTCTTGCTCGCGTTGATCTTCAGCAGCAGACTAAGCCACTCTGCTTTGATAGATCTCTGCAATTGCGATCTGATGCACTTGCAGCCTCTCGTTAGCGTAGCCTCTCTAGGGCTAGCGTGGCTGTGTTGAGCACTTGCGTGTGGTCCTGTAGAATATGTTTGGGGTGGATGTTACTGGCAAGTGTTGGTGTAGTTCATGAGATCTTAAACTTGTGCAGCAGGATGTGCTAAACAGTCTAGATTTGGTGCAGAAGCATGTTAATCGGAACAAGAATAACTTGCCAGAATAACCATTGAATGTGGAGCTCTGAAATCAAGATTTTCTGCGAGCTGGTATCAGCCATGTTTCTTTCAGTGGCATATCAATGGAGATGTGGTGAATCTTCTTGTATAGTCACTGAGCTGGTAAACTCTCTTTAATACTGTCAACTTTGTGTTTTGTCTAATGTGCTATTAATTGCTCAGTGCACTATAGGATATAAGAAAGATTGTTTTTTCCAAAACCCACTTTAAGTTGTTTTGGGATAGTCCCAGTTGTTTCAGCGCAAAAAAAAAAAAAAAAAAAGTAGACTTTATTAATTTGTTTTCTGTCTAATCCCTTCAACTACAAAGTTGGCAGCACGCACAGAGAACAAGTGCCAACATCAGCACTTCCTTTTAAATAAACAGCAAACTCAGATAACATTTACATGTTACAAAGAAGTAGTTCATTTGATATTTTCTTTCCCTATTACAGTTGAGCTATTGGGCTGAATTCCTTCTTGCTTTAAACCACATGAGAGAAATACACTAAAATTATTTAAAAGCAAAAAATCCTTAACAGGTGAATTAACAAATAGTTTTACGTTCTCAGATAGGATTTTGTCTCTGAGAAAATACATTTTATTTGAGATGTGAGCTCAGCCAAAATCTGTGATAGAAAAAAGTGTCCAAATCTCAAATTCCCTGTCAGAATTTCTATTTCTAATTGCGGTTAGGATGAACATAACATTCAGTTATTTGGATCAGATAAGGCATCCAAAATAATCTGGTCTGGATCAGGGAGCTGTGGTAGAGCAAAATTCATATGCATTTGAGGAAGAAGAACTGGATATGCTAGTGATCTGTCAGTATAACTGCATTCAGTAACCAGTGTACTGCTACAAACATTTTGGTTAAAATGAAATCATATTAGACTGACAGAAAACTTAATGTGTATGTTAAGCCTAAAATACTTCTGAGTAGCTGTGCTTGTGTAGCTTGTGAAGCTCTCATATAACCTAGAAGCTAGTAGGAATTCGATTGATTCAGAACCCCTATGTACTTTTTGCTTTTAAGTATGTCACATTAATGTCCTTTCACTCTAATTGGAGAAAATACTCAAAGACTTTCTGACAGTCCAGTGACTTTAAATGAAGCTTCCAAACTTTTTTAGACAGGACCCTTTGGAACATTAACAGTGTCATTGGCAATTGTGGGAAGAAGCAGTGATAATGTGACACTCTGCTTTGTCCTAAATCAAACAACTTTTATATCTTGGATACATGCAATCCTGCTGACAGGACTGATACCAATCGTAATGCTGCAGACATTTTTGTGGAAGAGATCTTCAGGCAGGAATTAGGGAGAGAACAAGACTCAGAGTGAGTATAAGACTGGAGTTGTGTATTAATATTTAAGGCCATCTTGTTTTAGTTTTGGGTGGGGGTTTTTTAATAAAATGCTGATACTAGCTTATTTGCATACCTAATTGGTGGTGTGGTGGTAGCTGAAGTGGCAAATGATCTGCTCCCATAGTAAATGTAACTGCTAAGTGAATGCTACAGTGCAATCAGAAGTTTTTCTGGTTTCTCACAGCTGAATTCCTGCATCTAGAACAGGCATGATTTATGTGATATGAAAAGCCACGTGAATAAAACTATCCAAGTGGATATAAAAGAATTTAGATACAAAACAATATTTTGTGACAGAATAGATGTGGAGAGCAGAGTGTGAAGTTGAAGAAATCTCATATATGGATATGCCAAAGGAAATGTCAAGATCTGATTAAGGAGGTACAAGGCTGATAAAAAGATATTTTGCATTGTATGATTTGTGGTTTAAGGAGTTAGAAAAAGTGAAAAGATGCTAGTACAATAAACTATGATTTATTACCCCTTCCTTGTTTGAGTAGAAGCATTTTGAACTGATAAAACACTCTTCAGGAAAAATAATATAAATACTCGGTTTAAAGCATTATGTACTACTTTAACCTCATTGTATGTTAAGCCGTTGTATACAATGGGAATTTTTAGAGACAAAAATAAAAAGGGAATAGTTTTTCTACTTTTTATAAAAATACGCAAAATTTTCTTGCTGGACTGTGAAATTCAGCTATGGGAGGAACCCTGATGCAGTATTTCTTTGAAAACCCCCACAGACTATTTTGAAGACAGTATTTTAAATAAGATATACTCAATAGGATTCTTCTGAAACACTGTGTTCCAACTGGATTGGAGGAGGATAAATGGGCTTAAAATTCAGAAGACCCTTCTTCAGTCATTAGGGAAGGAAGGCTAGTATCTCAGATGTCGTCTTGTATATCCAGAAAGACACAATACACACTATACAATGGATCATAGCACAGGGATCACCAAGCCGATGCCAACCCGTGCTGGGAAGCCCTCACAGCTATCTAACCAAAATGCATGTCAAATGAGCTCACCTGCACCAAGATGATACTGGAGTCACTGTATAGTTGGAAATTAGCTGAGGCAGTAAGAGGTGCTGCCTCATTCTTGTTTGCAATTAACATTTTCAGGAGTTTGACCATTAGACTGTTGGGTATCTTTGCATCAAAAGACAGAATTTTTTCTGGGATAACGTGTCTCTATAATTAGGTATTTACAGCATTTTGTCTGGGATAACGTGTCTCTATAATTGGGTATTTCCTGAAGTGAAATCTTGTTTCATACAGAATGGAAATATGATCAGTTCCTAAGTCCCAGCTCAGACATGAGACTGAATCCCAAAAGATATCAGCCACCAAGAAGCAATTGAGTTCTTAACTGTCCTAGGATAGGGACTCTAAAGGCAGCTACGCACACTGAACGTTAGATGTTTTGGCCCGTTAGTTCAACATAGCTACTTGGATTTTACTTCTTTCTCCCGGAATTTGTATTGCAATGTAATGAATGCAATTCTCATCTGAGTAGTCTGGCCTTTACTTACTGGAGCTGAGGTGCATCACAGCAAAGTTCTATGTTGGGTCGTTTAGTTCTTCCTTCCAGGCGAGTCTGAGCCACTTTCAGTGGGTACTCTTTTTCCTTTATGGATCTCTCCAGTAACATGATCGTATCTTCTGTCTGGAAGATTTCCTGAAGTATCTGAACAAAGTAGAACGTTTTTGTAAGCCTCGCGTGCATACAAAATCAGAAGTCACCCCTGCTTATAAACACTCCTATTGGAACTGCTTCCATTCTGGCATGTCATTTTGCTTAATTTAGGGGAGGAGATCACTATATACTCACATCAGTCAGATGGATTTGTATAACGTTGGCTTGATCTTGCCATTTCTTTAAATGGTAATCAAATCTCATAGGAGAGCCAGAAGAAGGGGGCTGTACACTCATACATCACGTGAAAGCATTTAAAGAAGTTGTTCCTGGAAAACAGGCAAACAACTTCCACCTCTTTCCTATTATAAAATTAAGAAATTTTTAGGCAAATTGGAATATAAATGTATTACAAGCTGAAGGGAAGCACTGAATTATTGTGATGGGGGAACTTCCAACTGTGGTTTTGTGATAAAGCCGTTTTCATAGTGGCAATATTTATAGCTCTACAGGGACTTATTTCCATTTTGCTTCATTATCTATTTTTTCTCCTAAATAAAAAAAAAAATCTGCTGCTTGATCTATGAACACTTTGCAAACGTAAAATTCCAATAAACTGACATTTTCATTTAACTCTTCATTCAGTTCTTATTTCCTTTTGCCTCATAAAAATTCAAAAGCAATCAAATATGTCCCCTCTGAAATTGTTTCATACTCCAAGTATTGTGGGGACATGTGCTGCAAGAACATAGCAACACAAGTCATATTTTCATACTGAAACTACATTCTCAAAGTTTTGAAAACTCCACTGGGAACTGTAGAGGGAAGACCAAATTCCTTTAAAGGCTTATTGTCTGTAAATGGAGAAGATATGGAGCGAAACATCACCAAAAAGGAGAGGCCCATGGAATTAGTTTAGCATAGTTTTTAGTTGCAGTGCATGTTATCATACAATCATATTATTCCTCAGAATCCTGTAAGTGGTTCTTATCTGTTTTAATCTGTATGAAAAAATGAGAGAAATTGCAAGGAAAAAGTTTTGCTCAGTCTTAAAGAAGGGAGAAAATGTTTATATTCAGGTCACATTTCCCAGCCAATTGATTATTATGTTACTTTCATTTATCAGAATTCATTACAACCATTGTGGTGGACCTGTTCAAGCTTTTCCTATACACAGCTTTAAAATGGAAGAGAACAAATTGAACTAATGTAGTTTCTCAGCCAGTCTACTAAAATCAATGCAGCTTGAATTTCAACAACCACTAAAAATGGCGTAATGTGATTTAAATTATGTTGCTATTTAGATCTTGCTTACACACTAAGTTGTACCAGGCTTGTAAATGATGTGTGTGGTTTGAAAATTCAATTAATTTCTGCTGCTGAAAGGTTATTTATAGACAAAACCCAAAGAGTTAAGCGTGCCAGGAACCTGCACCCCAGTCCAAATCCTTAAGGGCTTGTTGATATTATATAGTAGAGTAATGTGAAAGATCTCCTGGCTAGCACTGTCCAAACCAGTTGAACCCTTACAGCAATGCAGTTTTCCAATAGATGAATCATCCTGGACCCTGAAGCAGCAGCATATGAACATGACTGTACTGATTAGAAGCCAGGTCTCCACACTGCACTGAGCCCTTTGGGTCCAAGGTTGGTTCTCACAGGGCTAGCTTGAGAGCATCTTCACCCAAAAAGAAACTAATTGCTTATAGACTGCAGGGAGAAAAAAAAATCTGGTTTGTTATGAAGGGAACGCAGTATGGAAGAAAGTGAAGCTAACAGTAGAAATTTACTACCGTTAATTTCTCCCTATAATTTTATTCTGCTATGGTTCCTTCTTGAGTAGGTAATCACTGTAAGGTAGCTGTGTTTTACAGAGAATATTTATGCAGGTAATCCATTTTGCTATTTGTTTTGCAGTGTAACTGCTTATGACAAGAGTGCATTGTTTGATACACCATTTTTCATCTTATCTACGCTTTCACTGGTTACACATACTTTGGGTCTTCTGCTGCTCAGATACAGAATTTGAGTAGTTTGTGCTGTTGTCAGAGCTTTGCTATTTATAACCTCCCTACGAGAATCCAATGTGTTTTCACCTGCACATGACGAAAGATGAGGTCCAGCTCCAAGGTAGGCTGCTGGTGATTAAGCAGATGTACGTCAGGGAGAGTTTTACAAGCCCCTCAGTCCTATCCTTTGCTCCCACTGTTCACCTTCATCGCTAACCAAAAACATCAACCTGTGGGGACATAGCAAGGCTGCGAGGCAAAGAATACGCAGTGCTTTCAGAGGTCACCCGCTGCTCAGCAGGGTCCTCCTTTCCTGTGTTTATGTTACAGCTTCTGTCGCTACAGCAGTGTTTCCCCTGCTACGCCTCGCTGTGTGCAAGTGAGCCAAATTCACTGTGCCCTAGTTCTTTTACCTGCAGTGGGGTATGGTGAAGATGTTGGCCTCTTACATTAAGTCTACTTACAATTTGGAGCAAAGCGTGAGAAGATTAATTTCTTTTCAATAAAAACTGTGATTCAAAGTAAAAACAATGAAACAAAGCGGCATGTATCTCAACCCAGTAAGAATTGGGCAAAGTTAAGGCCAAGTTTCAGAAAAGATGGAGGGGGTTATTTGTTTTCTACTTATGGTGGAACATGGACTTGTACTCTCAGTTCAGACTCTGGGTGGGACCTTTGTGGTTCAGACTTGGAGCTTTAATGGTAGTAACGCTTTCTTGGGCAGCAGGGGAAATGGTGATTCACCTTTGTGGAGCAAATCTATCAATGAAACAGTGCAACAAGAGCAGCCCAGAGCACTGGGTTAGAAATGAACCACAACTGTGAAACCCGTTCCCCAGAGCCATGCCACAGCTTAGAAATGTGCTTCTGTTATGACAAGCATGTAACGTAGTCACTGTGCTGATGCTTTCTGTCCTGTGATAATATGAATCAAAGCAATTTAATTTATTCAGTAAGTCGAGTTAAGTTACAAGATCTCTTACACTTAATTAGCGCTAATTGTTCTAATCAGGTTAGAGAACAGGATGAAATTAATATTTTCTGTGAGAATTTTTCTTCCTGCCCTCTTTGAAAACAGTATAGGTATCTCATGTTTATTCCACACACGGAAGGAAAGCAGGAAGCCATGAAAGGGGACATGGCATGTGCACAGAAACATACTGCAGCAGACTCTGGAAGCATTACACAAATTTGTAAGAGGACCAAGGAAGAAATTTAGTAGCCTAGTATTTCAGGTAACAGTGCCAGTCCTCTGCCATAAATCCTTATTATATAAGGATTGTCTAGAGCAAACCATGGCCATTCCAGTACTATGTGACAATGCTTCTATAATGGTTGGGTGCCCTTTACTCTTCCATTCTGCTTGCGTGAAAAAATAAATTACATATCAGATATTTTTCTTAGGATGTAGAAGGAACAAGCTGATTCTAGTACAGACAATGTTGAGCAGATTGCCCGTGTATAAACTGTCCTCACTCTCTTGGAAAGGCCATTTTCTTTTAAGTTCAGCTAGCAGAGAGTGGTTTTCTGAACCCACGCTTTTCTCAAATCTTCTTCTGATGCATTCACATGTGGCCAGAGTGAAAGTACAACAGCCAGACCACAAACCCATGCATTTCAAATTCAATAGTAACGTTTCAATTGCATGAATGTTGGTAATCATCAAACCTGAGGTTTGTTTCCGTTCCTGTACAGCGCTTACTGTGCTGTGCTGCCAGACAGCACCTGGCTGGTCCTCACTGCCTTCTGTACGCACAGCAAACCCATAGCTGTTCCCTTAGTCACACAGAAGCAGGAGACTGTATTGTTCTCTCTTTTTAGAATACTAAGACATGTATGCGCCTCCCCCGTAAATAATGGCATATAACTGACATAGGACAATAGTAGTCTTCTATGTCGAAGTGACTCAACGTTTGTAGGGCTTGCACAGCCCGCAAATTCACACAATGCTAACATTCAAAAAGGGAAAGCTCTGAAGTCTAAATAGAAAATGTTTCTCTTTCTTCAGAATCCAGTAGTTCATTAGTCAGGAAAAGAGAGCTTTTAGATAAAAGTCACTGAAAACTCAGTTTAATTTCCAAACTTTATAACATTGTGTTGCCACAATGTGCAGTAACTACACTACCGTGGCACACAACTTCCCTGTGTGCTGTGGTGTCCTGCTCATAAAGGTAGGACTAGTCTGCAAGCACATTATGTACAACCAAGGCAATTGATTGGTGCTACTGAGCAAACTCCTCTGTCATTTGCCTAAGAAAAATTGTTTAAACCTGCCTGTGAACTCAAAATTCAAACGTGAAACTATACATCCATCTTCAAGCCCTGCTTGGCTGCATGTAAGTGGATGTGGTTTAGGTTCATTGTGTGTTCTCACATTTTTTCTTACTTTTTTTTTTAAAAAAAAAAGCACTGTCATTTAAGACATACAAAGAAAAATGTCCTCGGGGGAACCACCTCCAACACATTGCAGAAGCTTTGTACAAACAGTTTTTCATTACGCATTCTGGCCACACATTGGATAAAATGATTTAGATAATCTGCTATACATAAACGGATTGGTGGGGAGGATCACCAGATAGTGTTGCACCAGGCTACGTCATTTCTGGATGACCTCCAAAGGCAGGAAGCAAAAACAACAAATGCGAAGCAGCATGTTCCTAAGAGCATGGTGAGGGATTGGCTCGGGCAGCTGCCCATCCGGAAACTTTCCCTTCCAGGACATGAGTAAAGTTTTGTGCTGCAGCATTCTTGGGAGCTTGTAGAAAACTGCGCTCCCACTCTTCTCTCACTTCACCAAGGCCATGATTTTTATAGGCTGGATACAGTAAGACCAAGAGAAAGAGTAATTGAAGTCTCACATGTTTCATCGTGTAATCAGGATAGTCTTACGTACAACGTAAGCATTTTTAAAATGCTACAGTCTGACAGCTATCCTTGTTTCTTTGTTGTTTCTGAGGTTTGCTCAGTGTTTAGTATCTGAATGCAAAAAGCAGCAGCGCAGTAATATGGCGGAACATTCTCGTGCTTCCCATTTTATAAATTTCTTTAAATTTAATAGTTTGCCTCTCAGACAGTTTTTTAAACTATTTTCATCCATGTTTCGACATTTCATCCAAATTATTTTGTAAAAGTTACATTTGTTGAGGTTATCATACGTAATTAAATGAATAGTGTAATTGTGATTGATTTCACAATTAATTTTAGGGTACCTGACTGCATTATTTCAAAGAAAAACTATGATATCTTGCAATCTTTGGATTACAAATATAATCCAGGTCCCAAATCTGAAATTGATTAGGACCTGACAGTTTTTACTGTTGTGTCATAGCCAAATTCTTGATAGAGATTACCATATCCCTTGCTGTTGTTTGTTTTACGGTTTATTTGTTTCTTTTGAAGCTTAGTTGTAGGTCACTGTTTTATGACTTATTGAGTTTTGTTTTGTTTTTAATCAGATGGTGGTGGGAAACAGTCCAGGAATCTTTCAAGAAAAGAAGAACGTCTAAAAGAAAAAAATCACACTCAACAGAATGTGACTTCAGCAGGTAATGCATTCAGATAATTTAAGTGTGTTGAAGCAGAGTCAGAATCATTCTGAGCAGTAACTTTTGTGCATTTGCTGTGTATACTCATATGGGATGACTGAGTTTCATAGTTAAGAGAAGCAGCGGTTTAGTTTGCGCCCCGGGAAAATATCTTCAAACCGATGCATTGCACAATTCATCAAGCATATCAGGAGTGGAGAGATTGGTCTGGATTTGGGAATATCGCAAGCTTTTATTTATAAAGCTTCATAACAATGGGAATAGGGCTGGCATACAGTCAACAGATCTGAAAGCATACTGTAAGTTCTACGCATCCCAAAGGATACCTATAAAATCCCCCACATTTTCTTTATAACTGTCTTAAACACGACATTTTCACAGAAAAGGGGAAACTATCAGAATGTAAATACTATACTTTTAAAACCAAGAAGGCTTTAAATATACATCTGGACATTTAATCTGTGTCCTTACACTGATTGGTCTATTCAGCATAGGTTGAAACAGAGGACCCATGGACCCTGGGCCTTTCATTTGGTCGGTATAACAATTTACAATCTTATAAAAATCCTCTTTCCACTGAATTCCAGGACACATTTTTTATGTTAATCTCTCAAAATTATCTAATCAATTTCACATTTATATGCAATCAGTTTCTATTTAACTTTTCCACTGGTCCTAAAAATGTACAAGATGTTTATTTTAAAACAGCTTTATTAAAATTAAAGGGGGGAAAAACATGGGATCATTTAACTTGGCCTGGATTTTCTAAAATCTTTTCAAAATAACAGAGGAAGCAATAACTATACACAAGGAAACGCTTAACTCTTTGCATACCTCCTCGCTACGCTTTTAACTACTGAAGAACAAATGCCAGAGTTCTGTTGTATTTCTCCTCCGTTTTGCACAGTATCATGCTTTCAGATACTGCAGGACCAGCAATTTTAAGAGTGCATGATCATTTAGGAGAACAAAATTAAGTGCTATGTTATTAACATATTTTTGCTAACCCTGGTCAAAATAACAACAAAAACAGCAGTTTGGGCCTTCTGCATGCTTGATTTTGTCTCAAGTTACCTCATCTGAGAGAAGGGTGTGCATCCCTGTAGTAGAGAGGAGATGTTTCTAGGAAGACATGGTGCCAGAGAGAAACCGCTGTGGCTCATGCAGCTATTCTATAATACTGATTCTGATCAGGAATGAGATTCTTCTTAGTCATTAATGAAATTTCAACCCAGTCATGGTTAGCTAAATCTGCCCTGACTTTAGAGTCAATGCAATGCATTTGCCTTGTGATCCTTTCGAGCCTGAAAATGCTTCTTTTCTAGAAAAGCTACTACATATGTCTATCTGGGTTTACTGCAAGACAGTCCTTTCGGAGAATTAGGAACAGTTTTATAAATATATATGAGCACTGCAGCCTTGATCTAAATCCTGTTCCCTTTGCCGAGCTTATATGGATTGCCTGAGTGCAGATGGGTTGCAGGGGAGGGAGCAGCAATAGTAGCAACCACCTCAGTTTCTCACGCAAATATTGCGGCAGAAAGATGTTATCTTCTATATCAATGCCAGCAAAGTCTCGCATCCGTTCAATCCAGGCTGCCTTTACTTAGCAGCTGCGCATCCCTCAGAGTGAGAAGAGATTTCTGTTATTTTGCAAATAAAGACAACTGGATTCACAACAACCTGAACACATCCTGATGTGCAATGGCTGTCACTCGATGATGATAACTCTATCCTTCCCCATTTCATGTTCCCCTTAGGCTAATCCATGAAGCGGAGCGTTGCTGCACGGCACGCTGAGGAGCCAGGCTTCTCCTGCGTGGTTTCTCCACTTACCCATGGTTCGTACTTTGATGTAGTCTGTGCAAGTCTTTATGATTTCATCAGATTAAGCAACAATTTTAGGAGAGAGAAATCTGGTTTTGTCTTCAAGTGAGTGGTTTAGCTTTCATCTGTAATTTCTCTTGGTTTGTAGGCAAAAGTCTGTTCCTAGCTTAAAGAACTATTTACTCATTCAAACAGGTTTTTCCAGGCAAGTTTGAACTGCCTACACCAACCAGCACACACCTTCCCAACCGCTTCTGAGTCACTCACTCTTCGTTAATCATCTGAAAACTTTACTCTCATACAGGTTCCAATACTAAGTGATAAGCTTAACTGTATACCCAGCCACCATGAACAGGCTTGAAAACCTGTAAATAACTGAGATTTTGAAGGTGTACAAAGAGGAAGGGGAAAAAGCGATCAACAAAAATATATTAAAACAGTTATGTGAGGATACACTGGGGTCTGAGATGAAAGCCTTCGTGGGGCAAGGACTCCCTCTGCTATCCGCATACTCCTTCCCACAGCTCACAACACTGCTGCACCTCTCCTGCATGCTTCTTGCATGGGCACCTCCCATCGTATTCTAGTATTTCTTTATGTTCCTGTTCAGAGGAGCGGGCTGTGTCCTTTTCAACTAATTTAAGAGATGGAGTAACTTACTAAAAACAAAGTTCCGTAGGTTCTTCAAGTATAGAGTAAAAATATACCAGGAAAAAAGGAAAGTGAGAGTTAATTTCCATCATACATTGATGTAATATACTGCCTTTTCACACCCCAGGGGTAAAAAAAAAACAAAAACAACAAAAACAAAACTGGAGCTGTTTCTAAAAGCACACATTCTTGGTGAACTGAGTGGAAAAACTCAGAATCATGGCTACTCGTTTATTGGAGCAGGTGGTTGTTTTTTCATGGTTCTACTAAACAGGTACCTGTTTTTCTAGCATCTTTCTGATGCCTGTGCTCCCGGGTAGTGGGATAGCAAGGCTTGCAGGAAGGGTGGTGCTGGGCACTCTGCCTCTGGGCATAGAAACATTTCTGAGCACAGTACAGGTGTTGGAGCTGGCAGAGATAATCTGCTATTTAGGTATGGTATAAATACTGGACTATGTAAACATGTCACTTGCTGCCTGGTCTGAGTGATTCCCAGAGTTAATGTGTGTAAACATCCTGCCCTGTTGGTTATTTCCAGGAGACTGAAGCCAAGGTAACTATTTATCTTAATATTAACTTTATGGAAAAGAGATGCAAACATATTAATGAGGGGCTGGCACCACAATTAAAGGTTTTCCTTCTTCTTCTAAAGATTTGTGTACTTTTACACCAGATGTAAGATATTGTTACCATAATGTCTCTTGGCATAAACTGAGTGTTTCTTGAGGCATGCTGAAGACAACATACCACCCTCTTCCACACTGAATTGTGTACGCTATGTTTTCTGTTCACTAGCCTAAAAATCTGGTCCTAGAGCAGCTCTGAGCCTGACTAGAGTCATACATTGTAATTAGACTCCTGCAGAATATTTGCATCCTTAAACAACCACATGCTCTGTGAGCCTGGTAATGATAGAACACAGTAGAGCTGTAATACCTTTTTTGGTTTGTGATCTAACTCTTGCCAAATACCTAGCTAGAGCTTCTGGGCTTCTGCCTCCAGCACCTCATATTTCCAGCATTCTGCTATCCAAATTCTGGATGAACTTTGCATTGTCAGGACCAAGATTAATCCCAGAATCAAGTAAGATAAATTAATCATAGACTTGTGCAGTTGGGACAGAAATGGAAATGGGACATTTTCAATCTTAGGGTCAGAAAGAAGTCTTACTTATGTACTAAGTCTGCACCGCCTGCAGGTCACGCTAGTCTATCCTGTAGAAATTCCTCTTTGTAAGCCAGTGCCTGTAGAGAGATCAGAGCTTTCAGGGAGAACAGTGATCTTGATTTTGAGTTCCTGGTGCTAATCTGTGGTAAGCTGTTGCAGTGATGAATTCCTTTGCTCTGAAAAATAAGTGCTTATGTTTTCCATTGAGAGTTGTCTGGCTCTTGTCTGGCCACTGATTCTTCTTTTGGTTTTGTCTGCTCAAGCAAAAAGTATTCTATTACGATTCTTTTTTATTCTGTATAGACACTTCTGGGTTTAGCAAGTTCTCTGCCCCTACCCCAACTGTTATTTGGATAAGCTAAATAAAGCAATGTCATCTAGGGCTACTAATATCACCCCTTATCAACTTGCTAAAGAGGAAGTTGAGGAACTTATTCTATCAATTGCCTGCTTTCTAGTCCTCTAATCGTTCTTGTAGCTGTGATGACTTCTGGGCTTTGAAGTTGCAGTTGGAAATGCTTTCTACTACAGCCTTGCTCCCACCTACTCAGTTTGATTGCCACTGTAAAGATGGCAAATTGTCTCAGTCCTCTAGAAGAAACTCAAGCAAAAGTGGGCAGGCAGTAGTTTTACATAGAAGCTCTACAGTGAACTGGACAGGGACACATATAAAACAGGTTTTTAAGGGCAGCATTTCCCTTCTGCATTCAATAGTTGCTTGTTTAAAATTATACAAAAGCAATTTAATCCTTTTTTACTGTTCCTCTATGCAAATCACTTCCAAGACTTTTGATAGACTTAGGGTTTGTCAGCCTCCACTAGCCAGCTTCCCCAAAAGAAGCAGCAGGCAAGAAAAGCCAAATAGCAGACAATGAAAATCTGAAGTGAAGAGAACTAGGACAATTTCCTGAATACATCAATGAAGTAACAGTGAGAGTAGACGGCAGCTGGACTGAGAATGCAGAAGAGCAAGTGGGAGTCACTGACAACCAGTGCTCTTTGGAGACTTCCCTTGTGCTGACTTGGTTACTTGATCTGAATTTGGAGCCTACCCAGTGTTGGGATTCAGACCAAACTCCAAGTAGAACAAAGGAAAAAAACCACATCTGATCTACCCCAAGACAAGACATCTGTAAGTTGCTAAACCAGCCTCTAACTAAATGCAAGTTGTTGTAGGTTTATAGTAAAAGATGTGATGGGACAGGTCAATATATATTACAAAATGATAGTGTATGAATGTTTTCATCATGTGTGTTGTCTGATGACTAGAAAATTAAGGCATTTGGTCTTGTTTGGACTGCTTTAGACATGAAAAGAGGCAAAGCAGTTTGAATGTTGGGGTTTGAGAAAGTTATTTAAGGAGCAAAAATCTGTTTTTTAAATGCCTACCAGGAAAAGTTCTTAGGTGTATCTCTTGGCTTACCTGGATTGGAAAGTATGTATAGTTAAGGCAAACTAGCTGAAGTCTTTTTCTGAAGACTGTATTTTGTTCACGTGCTTCTAAATATGTGTGAACACTGTAGTGTGAACCTAGGTTAATTACTATGACAGAACCTCAACCAGTTACAACAGGAAAACTCTTGGAGTCTATTATTCAATTGTATTTCAGTAACTCAAGGTAGACAGTGCAGGAACGTGTTAGAAATTGAGGTACAAGTCCACCAGCAGTACTAGAAGCAGACAAAATGCTTAGAAAAACAGATGGACTGCTGTGCAGTTATTACTCTGAGACTTGTACAGTTTGTAACCTGAAATGGAGACATGATGTCATTGATGGAGAAGGTCTTGGCAAAACTCCTGGCATAATGCTTGATAGAAGTAAAACCAGGATACCTTCATCACATAAATACATTCTGTGTATCTTTTTGTATATAGGACACACTTGTCTAGACATCAAGGAAGACAATATCCTAGAATAAAACTAAACCAAATAATAGTGGATCACTCTTTTTCTTTACATTTCATTTATACGAGAAATACAAATTTAGTGTTACTTAGGAGTAGAAGGAAGCGTTGGAAGGACTGCTGTAGATTGTTCATACAGAGCCTTTGATAACAGAACTGTTATCAACTACTGTTGAACTAGAATATCAACCCAGCAACCTTCTCCAGAACAGCAGTCCTGTCAAGGGCTACTGCAGACAGCAGCACCCAGGAAAGGAGGTATATGATGCAATATGTGCAAACGCCTACTGAGGGGAAAATCCCAGGTCTTTAGAAGTAACTGGTACATCAAACTGCACATGGAATTCCTTAGCTTGCCTGGGTAAACTCATAACTAAATCTTGTTCGTTCCTATATTTTTATTCCTGTTCATTGTTTTCCAAGCAATAACTGAATAGCACTCTGCTCAGATAATCTCACATGCGATATAAGACTGTCATCAAGCAAGTGAAAGAAAGGCAGGAAGAGGAAGGCCCTTTACCATTTGAGTGCAGCAAGAATCTTCCAATAGACCGTTACCAGAGCAATGCCTATGTTCCTTTTGGTAGTGGATTTCCCTAAACAAGTTTGAAGCAATGACATTCTTGCACAGAAAGTCAGAACTGTAAACGTGGCCATAAAGCCATCATACATACAGGCAATATGAAAAAAATTTAGGCCAGGAGAAACATTTTAAGTACACATACGACAAATGCTAACCATAGCACACAGCGTAATCACCACCACAATATCAATGACGGGCACTAGTAGAGTGTACTGATCCAAGAGTTTAAATGTAATTAGATGAGTTTTTACAAAAAGCTTAGTTCCAAAGGAAAACTAAATTTTTGCAGGGCCAATAGATGAAATCTACAGTGTGTAAGACAAACTGTTCCACCTGGTGCTCTATGGTTCTAAAGAGCATGCAGTGGACCATAAGGTAAGGCATTAGGCATTTGGTTTGTAATCTTAACCAGCCAATCTTTTATGTGCAAATGATATAAACAGAAGAAAATGTGCTATTTCAACATAGGATTGTTTTTAGATCATCATCATATTCGCGCTGTTTATTCTTTTATGTATTTTTTGATTCTTTCCTTTTTCAGGGTACTGATTTTAGAAACAAATGGTTGCAGGAGGTTCCCTATAGGATTTTTTTTTTTTTGTCTGGAAGAGATTTTGCTGTTTCACAAATCAGAAAAGTATTTTACATTCTGAAATGGCCTCCAGACTTCATTAAATTAATAGCTTTTCCTGGTTCCAAGATAGCAAATCTTTTCTATGCTCATTTTCTTCTCATTTTATGGCGCTAGCCTGCTTAGCTAGGAAAATAATTTGGCAGAGAGAAGTATGTCTCTGAGTGGCACCCATTGCTTGAGAAGTCAGTGCAAAAACAGCCTTTGAAAGACTGACCGATTTTTTTTAAACATAGAAACCAAAATTGTGGCACCCATTGTCTAATTGTCTAATTAGATGTGAAGGGAACGGGAACTGTAGTAGCTGCATTTGACTATAATCACATCCCAATGGCAGAACAGAAGTGCAGTAGAATTTAAGAGATGGCCATTGGCTGTTTTACTAAAGCATATCCTAGCAATTTTTTTTTCTCTAATTATTATAGACTATACTGCCAGCCTTGAGAAAGAAGAAAGTGTACTCTGTTATGCTCACCTATAGATAACTGTTAAATAAGTACTCACTCCTTACTCACTTCTGCCCTCGCTTGTCTTCCCCTTGTCCTTTTGAGGTATGGTCACGAGCAAGAGGGTCCTGTTAATACAGGACTTCTACCATATAGCTTCACCCACATCTTAACCAGCAATGTTTTTTTCTCAGTAAACCTATAGTATTTTCCTTTTCTTTGACAACACTGACCAGCCTGAATTACTCCTCTCCAGCATATGCAGCTTTCTTCTTCTCTAGCATTTTGCTATGCTGATGTAACTACATTACTATGGAGTTTGTGATGAGTAAAGTATCTCTGCTGTGTGTGTGCTAACTAGTAACTCAGCAGTAACAGCAGCGTTAGTTCATAGACTGCAATCTGACACTTTTTTTTATCCATGTATACCATGCAAACTAATTATTCTTTATTCAAATATAATTATTCAAGTTTCTCCAGAGAGCTTATTATAGCTATTTGATGGTGTAACGGTATAGGGACATAAATAATTTTTTTGCATTGTATATCAGTTGTCAGCTGTTATGTCACAGTATCAGCTGGACTCTGTGACAAAATCCCTGCTCATATGTTAGTATCTTACAGTGCACTTTGTGATTCCGTATGTGCACCATGTGCTACCCTTAAGCTAGAAATTCTTTTCTAAAACGGGCGTTTAAAAGCACTAGAAGAGGTCAATGGAAACTGTAAAGCAAATGTTCATAGATTAAATCCATGAGAAACTTAGATGGATGGCCAATTCAGGCATGAAGTGCTACAGTTGGCTAGGTCATACACAATCAAAAACACACTCAAAACTACATTCAACATTTTTCAAGCCTTATAAGCGGGGGGGGGGGGGGAGGAAGAAGAAGAAAACATTAATTTATGTGCTGTGATTTAATACATATTTAGCTGGCTAGTTTGCACTTTCCTAAGAGTCCGTAAAAATAAACTGAAAACATCATAAACTACTTATGGCAAATAGAATGGCAGGAAAACTCTATTGTTTCCAAATGTGCATTGAAACAAATGACTGAACGTGAGGCTTCTCTATAAGAGACAGAGTCTTAATGGAAGAACTTACTGAACTCTGACTGAGGTCATATGAAAGTAACACAGGGAGTCTTGCTAGCTTAACAAGATTTTATCTGTCAGTACAAAGGCAGCTTCTCTTGTTAACTTCAGAATACATGTTTCAAAATTCAACTAATACACTTCCAACACGTCGGTTATTTCAGTGAAAACTTACTGAAAAGGTAATACAGATAGAGATTAATACAGGTCTGTCTCCTTCTGTGCCATTTCTGCTTTGTATAATATGAAGACGAAGGCAGAACAAATGTTTGAAAAGTTCACTGTCTGACCTGCTCCAAAAGATCAGGCTGTTTCCAACCACAACCGGGCTAAAACTCAGGTTAAAGATGCGGAAATATATTTAACAAATAGGAGAGGAAAACCTGGAACTTAGGTGTCAAAGGTAGACTAATGACATTCTGTATGTAAATACTTATAAATTTCAGTTAATTTAGGGCTCTTCCCTTCCTGCTGCAAAATGAAAGTGCAAAATCTTGTCTCCTTCCTCTAAAACAGCTAAATGTACTCCTGTCTGTGGGCCTTTTTATTTGCGTGCTTTTCAAAGTTAGTTCACTGTTAAAAAAAAAAAGTGATTCATTTCTGTATCAGGAAATGGCCAGGGAATAACATCAATAAATGTAAAACAGAAAAAAATACTATCGAAGATATCTTTCCCCACTTTTAGCATGTAAGTTGCAAATGAATATAATCAGTGCACGACTATGGACAGAAGTTGCACGGTTCCTCATAAAACCTTGTCATCTTCTCAGTCTGCCTGTCTTTAGGCCACGTGTGATTCAAATGCACCATTTGAGGACAGGTAATACAGGTATATCTTTTGAGGAAGGGCTTATTTGGGAAGAATGTAAACACTGGAAAAGATTTCTACGCCTTTCAGGTACAACTAAGATAACACGCAGCTGCCAGCTCTCAGGGAATCTTACCTTGGCCAGCTGTGCTTGGAGTTTGTTCTTTGCATCAGCTACTTCAGCAATACGATTATTAAAGGCCAAGTTGGTACTGATGAAATGATTCCACGTCTCCTCAGATATGCTCTCCAGTCTAACCTCTGCATCCTCTCGGAGCTTGGCAGAGTTGGCCCTTGCATGCTGAGAGCACCTGATATTGTCTTCACTGAATTTAGCCCACGTTGCAGGAATTGAAACACTAGTAAGGAATTTAAAATAAGAGGAAAACGAAAGATAAAAGCTTAGGTGAGCTATTGTCTGTTCAGTGATAATTACAATGAATTACACTGAGATTAAGTGTTCATGCATTGAACTGTGCAAACTGTGTGATCACATAAATCAGATGATTCTGTTGGTTTTATACCCGCTTCTTTTTCCTTTTTTCCTCTATAAACCAGAGATATGGTGACAGCAAGTGAAGATTTTGGAGAGCTGTTGCTTCAACAGAATTTCTATGGATTGCTTGGATAGTGTGTGGCCCTTGCATCAACTCCAAAGTAAGTTTATGTTTTCCTGTATAAAGCATGACCTTTTCTTGCATGCTTTTTGTTTATTGATGCTTAAAAATAGTTTCTCAGGATCAGGTATGAATGTCAGCAACACACCTTCTTCATGTCTTTAACGGACTAGGTGATGGTCTGAGTTCATACCTGCTGCTGTTATCTCAGCTGAAATTTAACACGTTTCTATGTGCCAAGGTTCAGAGTGCTTATGGCCTTAGTGGACTGTTAGATTATTTAGCATGATCTCCTGTACATTGCACACCATTAAATTAGATTCAAGTACCATCTACTTTTGTGAACCTAAATCTTTATCCTGGGGAAACAGTCATGTGTCACCAACCCCCAGAGAACATAAGCTCCCAACCTAGTTTAGGGAAAATAAGAAAGAAACCCAATGAGGAAAGGATTGTTACACAGCTCTTCAGACAGCTCTGGTCTGCTATCAGAGCAGCCCTACCTCATGAGATATGTATGACCTATATAATGAAGCATGTGGCTCTGATATCCTAGTAGCCTTAACCATCAAAAGGAATGATCGCAGCAAAAGGGACAAGGCACTGACCTAGGAGTAAGGAGAACTGGAATTTTTCTCCCAGCCCCAACACTGTCCTCCTGTGTCGTTCAGATAAATATCTCCATCCTCTTAATTCTCTATGTATTAAAATGAACACCTCTGCTTTAACTTATGCTGCTGTTACAGTTAAATTTAGTACTGTCTATGAGACAAGCAGAAATGGCTCCGCTATGGAAAAGCCTATGAATATACAGAGAAAAACTGAATATAGGGCTCCTACACTGAAAAATACCACCCATGAATGTTCCTGCTGCAATGTCCTGTATGGAAACAAACTTTGGGATGTTTGGTTTTGTGTCCAGGCTTCACAGGTAGCCTTCATTGTCGTAATTAACATAATTATGAACATAAATCCTACACTCAAGTCTTTCCAAACTGGGAATCTGCAGGGCTCTAAAGAGCCCCCGGCTTGAAAACTGATGCGTAAGCTACTCTCTTTGGAGCTAAAGTCACCACCTACTTTAATGCATTGCTTAGCCTACTAGATCACTTCTCCTTTCACCCAGAAATATTTAGCATATTTTATGAAAGGTACAGATCTTTTACTTGCAGAACTAAAACACTGAGACAAACTTCTGTCCGCATTTAGACTTCATTGTTCACACAAAACTTCCTTCTAAGAATTATGCCTGTATGTTAAACTGTGCAGGGAAAGGTCACTATTTATTGAGTTTCACATTTACTTTAGATTTTAATTAATGACTGAGAATAAATATTAAAGGGTGCAAAAATAAAAAGTAAATTTTGTCAGTGCTTGTTTTCTCAGGGGCCCTTTTTTCAGTCTTTCATAGGGTATTCCTCTCTCTCCAAACTGAAGTACTGATCTTCCTAAACGATTTGGAATTCCTTAGTGGCACATGTTTATTTAGGCAGTTTCAGGTAACCAACATGATACCATAGTAAAGTACATAAATCAGTGTACTAAACCCCAGCTGACATTGCTTACAGCTGCTGATCCAGACAATCTCGGTGTACTTTTTGCAGGATATTGGGTTTGGGGTTTTTTTTCCATCTATGGTCTGATGATCATATTCTCATGAGAAAATTAAATTTCCAAATAGGTTTCCATCTTGAATATCTGAAATACTTAGTACTTAATCTGTTCTTTTACATTGCTTTTTCAGACTGTAACTTATCCAGCTGGCTCTGCTGAGGCAGAAAACACCTGCTCTTTTCCTGAGTGCTGCAGGTATGTCTCAGTCTGCCAAATGGTTTCAGGAAAATGTTAATGAAAAATGTCATTTCTTTGGATAATGGTTGGTGAGAAAGGAAAAAGGCTGTAAAACTTATGCCCATGAATCTGCTTTTTGCTAGAGCTGACAAGAATAATTTTATTCATTGCTAATCCTAGAAGTAGGTAGTGTTACTACAGTCAGCAGAATGCTTGCCAAGTTTCCTTCGGATATGCCCTCATTTCAGTACTGAATGAGGTGAACTTTTAATGAAAAGCAGAACATAAGTAAACAAATAATACTGATTTTTTTTTATTCCTTCCAACAAGACAGAGTCGTTATCATTTGAGATTGTGGAGTACATTCACCATTCAAATATCGCTATGTTAAAGAGTGATAAGGGAACTAACAAGTCATTAGGACAAAAACACTGCCCTCTATTGCAAGCTGCTTTTATTCTGCTATTGCTTTTGGATTGGATGCAGGTCTTGATGAGACCACTACTAATAAACAGTTTTAAAACTGTATACAAGTGAGACGTTTTAGTTCAGTAATTTTAGTTCAGTGTTCAGTGCTAAAGCTGTGCCAAATCTTTTTGATCATCCTGTTTAATAAGTATTTGTGTGTAGCTTGATGGCCTAATTTCCTAATAACCCAAGCTATTTTTACAGAAAATATATATAGTCCGTGGTGTATGCTTGCATGATATTTACCACATTGCACTTAACTGCATGCCTTAGCTGAATTTTTATTTGATTGGATGTGGTTTTGAACCCTGAAGGCCACAGAACAGTATAAATCAAAACCAGAGGGGTTTTGACCTGCACAAAGGAGTTTGAGGGCACGGAGTCACCTGCGACACAGTTTACACAGTCGTCCCCACTGAAAAACACAGCGCACTGCACATCAGTGCTGTGGGTGCTGCCTGGCCTCCAACAACGGGAATAATTGAGGATGATGGAGGGTTTCACACCAAGCAAAGACAGGGCCATACGGAGAGAGAAGCTGCTTCTTTTTATATCACTTCTCAAAGGTAAGGCTCGCGCTTGTGCTGTAATCAGGCTTTGACTTACAGCTGGGAACATGGAAAGAGAAGGCTACAATAGACACTCATACTCACGTCCCATCTGCTTTCTCCACTCCATGGTAAAAGTTGATGTTGTTCGATGTGTTCTTCAGGTTAAAGCACTTCTCATCAATAAAACAGGCTGAGTTTTTGTCAGAAAGATCCTGTTCTAGGGCATGCTGTGCATCTCTGTTGATGCTGTGAAGAAGACAGACAACTTAATTTGAACCATCTTTAATGCTGTTATGCTAAATAGCTAATTGTTTTCATTAGCTTCCTACAGTGCCTCATTTTATAGTTTATTGGCACTTTCAGTGGCTTGAAAATGCTTGGTGCTGTGATTTATCTAGAGGGAGCTGCTGTAGTATTCATCCCTTTTAGCCTCTAGTGAGCGCTCCTCAAAGAATTGCATTTAACTCACTGCATTTAATAATGTTTGTCATTTTGATGAAAGACCACCACAAGAGTGAAAAACAACAGGTAGTTGTTGCGTGGCATGAAGGAAAGCCCCAGAGCAAAAGGGAAGAGGTTTTCAGAGATAACCTTCATGCCAGCAAAGCTGTAAGTGAGAAAGAAAAGGGCAGACCAGAGCTGTGGTTTCCCATCTCTCCTGATTTGGGTGACAAATTCACTTAGTGTAATTCAAATTGTACATCACTGGAAAATCTGTTTAAGTATTTCTGCTCATGTTGATCACAAGGAGGGAAACGTGTTGTTCCATCTCTGCTTTCTTAGCCACGAGGAATTTTTGGAGTAACTTAATCTCCTTTGGCTCTTCCAAAAGGGGAGAAGGCCTGGCAGACTTTGGACTAGAATAGGAGTAATATGGATGAAGAAAGAATCAGAGTCTTTCTTTCCAGTGCATCAGGAAGACAGCAGACATAGTGACGCTTTTTTGCAAATATTGCTGTTTCTGTGATGCACTTGTCAATTGGCATGACTACTAGTCTGCCTGATGTGGTGACAGAACTGAATCGAAGGTAACCAGAAATGCCAGCCTAACGAGCTACACAGAGTTCATGCCACCAAATAAGAACTTAGCTTTCATCTGATCATATACCCAATATATTACAATAGTGGAATGAACTGCAGAAATGCATCTAACCTGACTCATGTGAGTCCCGAGTGCCATTAACAAGAGCAATCATTTATAAAATCTACTTATGTCTTTTTCTCCTATAATGTAATAATCAAGAACTTTACAATGTTATCTTCCTCGTGTGTGAGTACTTGAACTGTTTCTTTTGAGCATCACATCATGTCATATAAACATGCCTTTTAAATACCAGTTCTGTATAGTTAGCAGAACACTGTATTCAGAATAGTTTTACCTAATTAAATAAGACAAATATAATTTGCATTTACTAGGATATTTGTGAACTCTCAAATAAATAAAATAAATTCCAAAGCCTCCCATAACAAAAATATACACAAATATACCTAAAAAAAATTAAGTCCATTCCATAACTCATCACATACCTTATGATGTGCTTAGATTCCTGTTCCTTTTGCCAATAATGAATTTCCTTTGAATGTAGTTTTGTAATTAACAACTTCACTCCAGTGTGCCACATAGTAACGTTGGCAGAACTAAGCTATAATTTTTGTGTCCCTAATTTTAATGAAAGATTTCAGATTAAACATTACTTTAAAAATTTAGTCACAGTCATCCTTAAATAGTAAGTATTGCTGTTCTGCAGTTTAACATGCAAATTCTATCAGTGGTACAAATTAGAAATGGAGGGCAACGAGCATCTAACAGGCTAAATCTCTAATTTTGCCTTTGCTCTTTTTAGTCTGTCTTTTAGATACTAGCTAACACTGAATTCAGCTTTCCTATCTTTAAAATAGGAATTAAATATAAAGTCTTACCCCAACTGTTGGTTGATTTTCTGCGCAAGTTTTGTCAATATTTCTTGACAGTCCTTGAATACATCAACCTCCTACAGTGGAAAATATACAGTGTCAGTGCTTTCATCAAACTTCATTTGTTTCAGTTTATTTACCCTTCTTATTCTGCATTCTAGATGTTGCAACCTTCCCACATATCTCAAACGCAATGTAGGTCAAGAATCATAGAATAGTTTGGGTTGGAAGGGACCTTTAAAGGTCATCTAGTCAACAGCCCCGCAATGAGCAGGGACATCTTCAACTACATCAGGTTGCTCAGAGCCCCGTCCAACCTGACTTGGAATGTTTCCAGGGATGGGGCATACACAACTTCTCTGGGAAAGCTGTTCCAGTGTTTCACCACCCTCAGCATAAAATATGTCTCTTCCTTATATCTAGTCTAAATCTACCCTCTTTTAGTTTAAAGCCATTACCCCTTGTCCTTTTGCAACAGCCCCTGCTGAAAAGTTTGTCCCCATCTTCCCTGTAGGCCCCCTTTAGGTACTGAAAGGCCGCAATAAGGTCTCCCCGGAG
Source organism: Vanellus vanellus (assembly GCF_965231255.1). Taxonomy (NCBI): domain Eukaryota; kingdom Metazoa; phylum Chordata; class Aves; order Charadriiformes; family Charadriidae; genus Vanellus; species Vanellus vanellus. The sequence continues at coordinate 7,246,451 of NC_138919.1, forward strand.
CCTTCTCTTCTCCAGGATGAACAACTCCAGATCTCTCAGCTTGTCCTCATAGGATCTGTTTTGGTCCCTCTCTTCCTCAGTGCTACAAAGTTGTATCTTTTGGCTTGGTTTTCTATTACTTTTTATATTATAGCACCTTTTATTGGATGGGGTTATTCTAATAAACATAAAGTCAAATTTTGCTTGTCTTAAGTATAATGAAGATACTTGAAACATAAACCTTAATCCATTAACTACCCTCTCTAACTACTTTTACATTTCTCTTGAACAACACGCGTATTTTGTTAATAGTGGAGTAGGTTAAAAACGTCTGATTTCAGAAACAGGCTCCCTAAGAAAGTATATCGTAATATTGTTCGAAACTATAAATATTAGTCAAAGGAATTCATAGCCAGGTTCCACGCAGCTTAAAATAAATAAAAAGTACTCAAACCAACCACACTGAAAACTATGCAACCACAGTAATTACGGTCCCTCAAACAATGTTATGGTGTCCCAGCCTCTTTCTTTTTTTAAAACTCTATTTTAGCCCAACATATGCTCTTACCTAAGTGTGTGTACACTTTTGTGAGTTTTGAAACAGTGAATAAAGTGTTTTAAATTATTTGGAAGTCATTAAGATGCTCCAAATTTAAAAATACAGGCTTTGTTTCTGTACTTGTACAGTATGCGTAGGAGTGACAGCAACTTTATAGCTGGCTTTCCTGGTATTAAAAAATGAGCCTTTGTTGTCCTTTATTGTCACTATCTACCTTGCTCCGTAGTCAGAGCAGTGCTTGGGGAGATCAGGCTAATAGTCTTTATTTTTCATTTTGAAAAAATAATTTTTTTCATCTGTTCATGTGGAACATTTAGCAGTATTTCATCCTACCCTGAATTCTCATGCTAAATTAAGTGCTGAAATACTTAAACTAATATATATTAGCTCCTTGATTCTTCATTACAACTCTGAAACTCCAAGTTGCAGGCTATAGGCTCTGAACAAGCATCTTGGTTATCCAAGTGGTCTGCATATCCTTCTGGAATCTATTAATACAGAAAAGTACTTGAAGCAATGCCATTGTCCCATAATGTTCTTTTCTAGTATTTTTGTTCTCATACGCATCCAATATAACTTCTTTCAAATACATTAGCAAAATGTTACTTGATTATTTTTTTTATTTAAAAGATCTAGCAATCATTACTATCCATCTCATTTTCTTTGTTCAGTAACACTACATATACAGCAAGGCAGTAAACCAGCATTTTATATTGTAAGCCCTAACAAATTCTGAGCTTCTATAGACCAGGGCGCAGAAAAACATCTTCAGAAATGTTTCTACATCGTTTTATAGGATCAGAGAAGATAGAAGTGGACAAGACCTTACAAGGATGCTGGGCTCCTGTTGCTCCAGGAAGGACAAATAGAACATTAACCATTCCCAATATATTTAGCTTTACCTAGTTTCTTCCCCTTTCCCCCCTCAGCCTTCCAAGTGAACAAAAGGAAGAAGTTAGTGCAATGCTTTTACCCTGATAAGCATTTAGTTGGATTTTAGTTATTCCCACACTTTGAAAAATAAACTAGTAAGTCTGATCTTACCTTTATGAGGTTCTTTTCCACATCATCATGCACTAAGTCTATGCCCTTCCGTGTCTCCCGGAGGTACAAGCATTCTAGGGCTGTCTGCAAGCAAACCAAGGGACACGTGTAACAGGCTCAGTACTGCACTGTGGAGTGAAACCTTGAACCTTGCAGAAGGGGCCACTGAGCTGGCACGTCAAGTAATGACCATCTATTGAGGGTGGAACAGAATAGGAGGTGACTTCATTGCGCTCAACTCACCCACCTTAGTGGCTCATTCCTACTTACCTGTTAATACGTACTTTTAAGGATTAACTGCCATTTGATTAGCCGCTTATTAACATGCAGCAAGGCCTACATCTCAACGTGCCCAAGCTTTGTTGTAAACGGGGTGGATTAAAACACCTGCAGTGTTCTACACTCATGCATAGCAAAATCCTTTAATCTCATTTCCCCTCATCCTCCCTTACCCAGTGCCAAAGTTTGGAAGTTTCATACCTATACCAGAGAATGACTGCATAACTACAGTCATTGAAGAGGGAATGCCCCCGCAGGTTAACTTTACTCTTGTCTCATCCACTTGTTTAGAACCGTACTAACAAATGAAACAGCATTAGCTGGCACCAAGCCTTTCGGCACAAAACGTTCCCTGAATAGAAAGCATCCTCAGCCTGCCGCTCTGAATCAGTGCAGATACAGACAACCAAAAAAGTCATTTTGGGTTTCTATTGGTACTTGCTAGAAACATCTCTCATAGACATAGCTTCCATCAGCAATACTCCAGATGTTTATGAGACAACTTTGACTGTAGTTTTTGCACGTTTTGAGTTTTTGCTGGCATCATTCATTGCCTTATATTACTGTTGCTTTTTCTGTTGCAATTAATTTGCATTTAAGATTCTGGAGAACTTCAAAATGATATGCCATTCTAAGTGAAAATATTATTTTCACCAAGCAAGAGCAGAAAATTCAGAGCTAGATAAGAGTATGGGGATATTGCAGCTTAGAGGGCCATCTTCTGCTCTCCTGGATGTACTGAGCTGCCTGGACAGTGCATGAGGGAGACGTGGCCTCCTGGAGCCTCGAGCAGAAAGGAATAAAAAGAAGGCATAGAAGTGTGCTGATAGGTTGCTTTGTTGACTTTTATATACAAAACCCATGGTGGCCAGGTTTCCTTCTTACTGAGGGTAATGTTTCACCAAGATGCGTCTTGATGATAACAGTACAAGTCATACTAGTATTCAACAGAGATAAAGCCATTTTTTTTACCCATTCCACAGTGCAGTCATGAAATAACTCGCTGTGTCAAACCTACCTTCAGGGGCCCTTGCATTTCCTCTGCAGCACGTTCGAGCCGCTGCTTTGCTGTTTCCAAAGCTCGGGTCTCTTTCAGCAGACACTCTAGCTCATAGATGAGCTCGGATCTCCAGAAATCAATGTTGGAGATCCTCTCTGCCAGGTTTCTTCTACTGTCGTCTTGCATCTGATAAGTCAGTTGATCCTTATTTTGCATCAGTCTCATTGAATCAGCATTCAGTCTACCTGCACAGTACCTGGAGGCTTCAGAGCCTTTTAACTGAACCATGTTTGCATGGTGCCAGTCACGAGGGCTGTAGCGGGCGTGCAGGCTAGAGCGTAACGCAGGCAGAACAGTGGGCGGCCGCCCACTGGGATTAAATTGCTTGTCAGAGCTGGCAGGGTCCAGAGCCACTTTGTGAAGCAGACCAGGCCTCCAGGAGCTGAGGTAGCGGTAGCCGGGTAGGCAGTAGGGCTGATAGGTGTCCTTGGTGGTGCTGGTGGGAGCTAGATCCGGGAACAGGCAGCTCTTCCTTCTGCTGCAGTAACTGGCTAGCTGCGTGGTCCCCAGAAACTCCATCCTGCACTGGGCTCAGGCAGTTGCCCCCAGGCTGCCCAGCGGCTGCAGCCGCTCTGAGCAGCCCCAGCGCCTCTGCCAGCCTTCTCCGGGCTGTGCAGCGCTTTGTGACGCGGCACAGGTGTCACAGAGCTCCGAGGGCTGTTCCATCTTGCCAGCAGGCTGGGACCGGCCTGGGTCCTGGTGCGCTGGGGGGCTCCATTCGTACCGCCCGTCCTAGGGCAGGTTGTTTTTCCCAAAAAGAAGCAGTGCTTTCCCCCCCAGAGCAGCGCTGTGCGCATTGGGACCTAGACATGATGTGAGACTGTTAGCTTATAGTGCAGAGGGATTCGCCAAAGGCTCGCTCTGGGTGGGCATGTAGGTTGGCCTTCAGTGAGCTTACCTTGAGCGGAACAAAATAAATGTTTTACTTCAGAGTGGTTCACGTATATCAGTTGGTGACTGCAGGGAAATGCAGCAGTGGAGACAATCCTTCTGAACTGAAACACAGACTCTGGGAGTCACCTCTTACAATTGTCTAGGGATCTCTGCAGATGGTTTGGTCCAAATGGACAAAAAAAAAGTGCAACTATCTTGGGCTTTACTCTTCCCCTCAACTGTATTCATCTTCTGTAAAAAGTACCAAAGATGGCAGAGGCCTTTCTCTGATGGTGATTTTTCTCCAGTTTAAAATGTTGAGTAACTTCTCTGATAACTTACTTTTCGAATTTTTTCTTTCAGCCTTCTGGCCTCTCTGGCAAAAAAACTCTTTCTGAAATCCAGTGCTCTAAAATTGCATTGTGACCCATCTTCTGTGCCAAGAATTTTGAACATAAATAATCATTTGTAATTAGACACTTTATTTCACTATCCGAAGAGCGCTCAAATCAGCACAAATTTCTTCTAGGTTGAATGCAAGACAATTGCCATCATTTCTTCTTCTCCAGACATACAACTATGCAACAGCTTGTTAACCTTTTTTCAACTTGGGGAAATAAAATGTTTATGTATATATGTGCATTACATTACAATGTCTTGTCTCAGAAAGCTAGCGTGACATTACACACCAGCTAAAACCGGTAGAGGTAATTTTAAATAAATGGTCATTGTAAGTTAATTTTGTCTTCTCCTAATGTTTGACATACACAAATGTAAGTGCCAAGAGTAGGGAGGTGAGGTGCAGGCAGTGGAGCCACAGGCGGTGGACGGACAGCAGGCTGGGGTGTCTCAGTGGGGTAAGATTGATACTGCAAATGCTCACGCGCACAAAAAACTTTCCTCTTGCAATAACTGATGGAACTAACTCTCAGCAGCTGCCCAGGAGGGTAAAGGTATTCCTGAGCGTGAGAGATTGCAAGAGTGCTGCCAGGGTTCACCGCCGAGTTCAGCCTGACTCCAGCACTTCCTACAGCCTATTTTTTGCCCAGATGCCCCTGCAAGAAGCGCCCTTGCTGGCTCGGAGGATGGGGGCTGCCGAGGAAGGAACTTACTTTTCCTTTTTGGTGCTTTTTGCGGGGAATGTTCTATATAACCTCGGGAACAGGAAATGATCTGTTGGCCCCAAAAGAAAAGTATTTGAACACGTACTTCAGTTTAAAATGTTGAAAGTCCTGCTGACATCAGTGAATCGAATCCATATGTTTGAAAGGAAGCACAGACCTAAAGTGCTGTACTGAGCTGCGGTCTAAAACACAGCCAAATTTTTCATGGGGAAGGTAGAGTATAAAATTCTCAGATACATCTTACTGGGCCAGTTCCTCCCACCCCAGACGTTCAAATTTGCTTAAACATTTGGATCCACTTCCACATAACATTTTTTTCATTAGTTTCCCATGGAAGGTAATTACAGAGCAGTTAAGTACAGAAGTTGTGCAAGTATGAAGCGGTGACGAGCATTTACCTGAGGTATATATACTTGAAATGGAAAATGGGCAATAGCCTATTTATTAATGACCAAAAGCCAGAGGCCAAACTCCTCAAATACCTTACCTAAATGTATTTTTAAATAATTTTGGGGGGGTTTTTTTGTACATAGAGAGTTATTCAGAAGGTTTTGGTTGCTTTTTTTTTTTCCAGAGTGCTCTTTCTGAAAAGCTTGTGGTTCTCAAAGTGGAGAGTGTTCATAAGAAGATAACTTTGCAGTATTTTTCTCTCAAAAAAGACAGATTTAACACCAGGTTGTGCTGGTACCTTTCCAAAAATTACCAGATACTCTTTTCTACATATTGTGTTTCCAAGATGAGACCGCCTTAAATAGTAACTTAGACGCTTGCATGTTAAAACAATCAAGTTTGGGGACTAATCAGTGAGAGATGGGAATACTCGAGACTCCCAACTGCTCAAATCAGAAAAATACCCTTTTACAGCACCCTCAACCAAAGCAGTAGAAGGAGGTTTGCGAGCAGGAAACGGGCTGGTTCATTCATGGTTCCTCCAAAACCACTGCCCCAACCTGCCTTTCTCTCAAGCTTGAGTTACCATCGGTGGCTTTTAAACTAGAATTCACAGGCCCTGCCGCAGGAGTCAGTCTGTCTCACGGGAAGTAGCCACGACACGAGGGACTGTTGTTTCAAGGCTGAAACCTGTTATATCCAGGAGAAAAAATGATAACTTCTTTAAAGGATGTGAATGTATTGTGTGCACTTTTCCAAAGCAAAGTGGTTACGCTGTTTATTGCCTTTTTCTGAACACCCAAGTTTTATGTGTGTAACAGCCGTTCAGGTGGTGGTTGGTGCATCCACGACGGCTGGGACTCGGCAATGCTTTAATCAGGACAGTATTGCGGGAACTTTATACATAGGTAATGGGAAAATGAGGGGAAGGTGAAAAGATTGTCAGCTGTCTTGGAAAAACATTTTCCTCCTCATAAGACTAAATATGGTTCCATGATTTAGTGCTCATTTCTACGTAGACTGGAAGCTTTTTGAGGCAGGAATTGTCCTCAGCTGAACGCTGGTAAGGTGTCCCCTGTTGGGGACTCTCAGTTGCAGGTGATCCAGTTTTACAACTGCCGGTTTTAGTCACGCAGCTCTCAGTGGGGGGTACCGGCAGTTTGTGCTGGGGCGGTGAGCGGTACAAGCAATAACCACCCATGTTCGCAACCTGTAATTCAGTCCTTAGCCGGTGGTGTTATGAATCGGCGAGAGGACAAGGCCGTGCTCAGGCAGCCGTGGGAGAGCTGTGATGGGGATGAGTGGCCAGAAATAACATTACATCTCAAGCAGGTGCACACTTCCTTGGTTTGGAAAATTAATTTATTTAATTATTTTTGTGTAACAAATAGAGTGACTATCTGATTGCTTGGAAGTTGATTGGCCAAGTTCTGGGGGAGTAATCTTGCAAACGAACGTACCCATTAAGTGAATAGAAATCATCTACGAGCAAGGTAGATGTCGTCATTAATGTCGTCAGAATTGCTATGGCATGATTTTTCTGAAGTGACACATCATGTCCCAGGCATAAAGCTTCGGAAACGCAAAAGCGAAGTGTGTTAACCTGTGATGCTTTCCTCGACAGCTGCCCGAGGCTGTGCTATGCGGTAGCGGGCTCAACTGTGGGAGAACGTCTCCTTCTAGCGGCAGACCGGGGCGAACGGCCCCCAGCGGGCGGGCCAGCTTTCCACCGGCGCCAGGGCTTTGGCACCCGCATGGTTTTGGGGCGCTGCTGGCAACGGCTTCCGTCCGGTGCGGTTCCGGGGGAGAAACGCCAACGCAGCGGTAAGAAGAGGCCGCTCTCCGTGACGAGTCTCATTCAGCTCACCACCGCCACCCCGCCCGCGTCTCCCCGCTGCCTACGGGCACGGTGCTCACCGAGGCGGATGCTCTCCGCTCCCTCCCGGGGCAGCGCACACCGAGCGGAGTCGGTCACGCCGCCGCCCCGCCCCCTTCACCGCCCCGCCCCCTTCACCGCCCCGCGTCGCGCTCCCGCCCGGGCCCGGCCCACCAGCGCCCCCTAGCGGCAGAGGGGACGGCAGGCGCATGCGCGCGCGGCACGAGGCGCCTTCTCCTAGCCCCGCCTTCTCCTAGCCCCGCCTTCTCCCAGCCCCGCCTTCTCCCAGCCCCGCCTTCTCCCAGCCCCGCCTTCTCCCAGCCCCGCCTTCTCCCAGCCCCGCCTTCTCGGCGCCCGGCGGAGGTGACGCAGCGGCGGGCGCCATGGCCGAGGCGGCGGGCGGGCCGCGGCCGGAGGGTGAGGGGCGCGGCGGGGGCGGGCGGGCCGCGGCTGCCGCCGTCGCCGCCGCTCCATCTCTCGTTGTCCGTTGCAGACTGCCCGGGGACCAGCAGCGCCCAGGCGGGCAGGGCGGCCGCCTGCCAGGGGTGCCCCAACCAGAGACTCTGCGCTGCCGGCGCCGCCGCGCCGGACCCGGGTGAGGGAGGGCCTGAGGGGGCGGGCGCTGAGGCGCGAGGGGGCGGGCCTTGTGCGGGAGGGGCGGGGCTGAGGTGGGGGCGTGGTCATGGCGGGGCTGACCGCCGCCGTGTCGCCCGGCAGCGGAGGCGGCGGAGCTGCGGGAGCGGTTGCGGTCGGTGAAGCACACGATCCTGGTGCTCTCCGGGAAGGGCGGCGTGGGGAAGAGCACCTTCAGCTCCCTCCTGGCCCACGGGCTGGCGGCGGACGAGGCCAAGCAGGTGTGCAGCGCGGGGTGAGGCGGGGCGGCTGGAAGGCGGGAGGCGGAGGGTCCCGGAGCCGCGGGCGGGAGGAGCAGCAGCGGGCTGTGCCGCGCCCCCGGGCTCCTGACCTGCGGCGCGCCGCGGATAACCGAGCAGCGGAGTGACTGCACTAGTCGCGTTCCTCTTCTCGTTAAGGGTTTGCGCTTACGGCCTGTATTAAGTGTGCGGCAGTGTTTTCATTGCGCGATTTAGACGCTGGAAACAGTCCTGTGCAAGCTTGTTTCCAGTGGGGTGGGGTGGTTGGTGTATTTTCCAGGTTGCGCTGCTGGACATCGACATCTGCGGGCCATCAATCCCTAAAATGATGGGTCTAGAAGGAGAACAGGTAAGTGGAAGCTCGGACATGTTGTTTAAAGCGTTTTGGCTCATTTTTTTATTAACACTTTAGGGTTTATGTAGATTTAAAGCTTCTGAAAGGACTGTTTATTGGGAAACCTCTGTGGCAATGGGTAGGCCAATGAAGAAGGTGAGACAGAGTTCAGCATCATTTAGTTTGTAAGAGAGTTGTCTGCTTTCAGGATGACCAGTTCTGTAAACCAACTTTTGCTGCTTATCTGCTACATTTTCATCACTACTTAAAACTTAAGTAACATTAGCATGATGCTCTTTATTAGCCCTAGAATATTTATGCTAAATATATAAAGTCATGAGTAAATTTCTTGCAAAAGGGTGCCACAGTTATTTACTTATTAATGGACATCTGGTCCTTCTGCAGTTTTTGACTTGGCTGCTCCAATAAATCAGTGTTGTACCTATAGGCAGGATATCTATTCACCCAGTTTTGATTTACAGTCACGTTTTATGTAACATCTGTATTTATTTCTAATGTAACTTTATGTATTGCTTCAATTTTCAGGTTCACCAGAGTGGATCTGGATGGTCTCCAGTGGTAAGCTGGCGTAACTGTTTCAGAAAGTTTATTGGGTTTGTTTGGGTTGGGCTCTGTCTTCCAAAGTGAAAAACGAGTGAGGAAGGAGCAGGAGGTACTTCTATCAATTCTTCTTCTAACAATGTAAATATTCAGATTCAGAGTCTGGATACAGACTATATAGATCAGAGTGTTAAATTTCTTTTGTTAATCATAATATGACTACGTTTCTAAAATAGTTTCATTGAGTATTGCTTGTTTACTTTCTTACTATACTATGGGCCATAAATACAAGTTACTTGATTTTATTATTTTTGGTTATCGTGCAGCTGTACAGTATGTCACCTTTTCAATGACAGGCAAAAAGTGTCTTACACCCAAGGAGAACCTCATTAATCTTTAGAAAATGCAAGGAGACTTTTGCAGCAGTGTTGGTTGTCTAAAGATCATCTGTAGTGTGTACATTGTTAAAAGACGGCTTGATGCTGAGAGGAAAAGCTGCTTTTATCCTTATGCTGTCTCTGGTGATTCCATAAACCACTGTAAATCATACTGTAACTGCATTTTTTTCAGTCTGTGAGTGTAGTGAGTTAGTGTTGCACAAAAATTGTAGTTTTCAGTGCCCTTTGACAAGAGAAGCATAAAGTTCTCTGCCTTTATTTTCTTAACGTCTTCCACCTCCCCAACTGCTTTTTTCTGTAAATTCTGGGTTTAGAGTTGGTTTCTCTGCTCTTTCTTTACTGTTCTGTATGCTCTACTTAGAGTTTCTCTACTTCTCGTTTAGTATGTTGAAGAAAACTTAGGTGTCATGTCCGTGGGGTTCTTGCTTAGTAGTCCTGATGATGCTGTCATCTGGAGAGGACCAAAAAAAAATGGTATGTATCAAGTGTTTTCTACAATTGATGTGTTTGAAAGATTTAGTATTATGAGCTTGCTTAATTAATAATGTAAATATAGTATAGTAAGCCATAGGAAAAAATGAGTGAATAGTTATTTATTTTCTTTAGTTGAACATATTCATTTGATAAATTTAGAAGGTCAGATGCTGTATTGTTGGTTTGTTTTTTTTTTTAAGCCTTGGCAAAATAAGCATTTCTGTACTTAAGTTGACAAGTCAGAGATATTTTTTTACCTCTTCCACATTCTTACCCTTTCTTTTAGGGTTGATCAAACAATTTCTTCGTGACGTGGACTGGGGTGAAATTGACTACCTGATTGTAGATACACCTCCAGGAACATCAGATGAACACTTATCTATTGTGCAGTATCTCGGTGCAACACACATAGATGGTGCTGTTATAATCACCACGCCTCAGGTGCGAGAACGGAATTTCCACTGATAGAAGCAGCGTGGCAGTTAAAGCCAATCCTTGGTTTAGAGTCTCTGTTTGGCGGTACAGAAGTTAAGGGAGTTGGACTTCCTTGTTTTGTGCTGACACCTGACTGGTTTGCGAGTTAGATGTGTGTCTTAGCCAGGGATCTGAGTGGGTCACTAAACCCCTGAGCCATTCACAATCAAAAGTTGTCATGACCTGTCTGGTGAAGGGAAATGCAGTATTTCGCTTCCTTCTTCCAGACTGTGAATTTGTAATTTACTCACCGACGGCTTAATGTTCAGAAGTCAGTAAGAAGTTTTATTTCTAAGCGATCAGGTGTGCACTGTTTGACACCACATGAAGTAGCCTGTTGCCTCTAGTAGGCAACTTTGTGGTGTGCTTTTTTAAAAGAAAAACCAGCCTCTGGAGAGCTGAAACTCAAAATATGTCAAATTCAAACATAGGTTTTAAAGCCTGGTTTGGAATGGAGCAGGAGGTGAAACTAGCAAAAGACACTGGATATTTCCACAACAGCTGAAAGAATAAAATGTAAAGGAAGTGAAGTGGTGAGGGTGGTATCGGAGAGGTGGTGAGGGGAGGAGAAGGGAACAGGAGAACTGAATGAGGGCAGGCGTATATGAGAAAAATCTGAGAGAATGATAAGGTATTTGAAATTTAATTTGAGAAGAGGTAACAAGCATAAGGCTGGTGGTTCTTGTCCTTGCCTGCTCTATTGAGAATGCCAAGGGTCTTCCTGTAAACTGAAAATGTGGAAAAAGTTACGTTTAAAGAACTAAAGATATGCGATTAATAGGAGATAAAACATAAATATGGCTGAATCTTTACTAGAGTCAAGTCAGATTTCAAAACAGAACCACATTCAGTGGGCTAGAACTGCTGTACCTGTTCTATTGCTGCTTGTAGAATTGTTGCTAGAGCACATACCACAGGCTTATGTTCCTCAAAATATGAAGACAGGAGTAATAACTCATTGTGAACTTTCTTCAGAGTAGCTCTAGTAGATGTGCACTTCTAAAGTTACATCTAAGGATGTAACTTTATGGATTCAGCATCAAAACATTGCAGTCAAAATAGCAGTATTTCCTAATATTTGTAGGAAGTATCGCTGCAGGATGTTCGGAAGGAGATCAACTTCTGCCATAAAGTGAAACTGCCAGTCATAGGTGTTGTGGAAAATATGAGTGGCTTTATATGTCCAAAGTGTAAGGTAAGGCTTATCTTACAGCACGTTTTATCTTGACGTTGTTTGTATATAAAACATTGCTCCAAAAATGCCTTGTTCTCAGAATTGCAATATTTTAACTCTGATTTTCATGTTGTCCCAGAATGAATCTCAGATCTTTCCCCCGACTACTGGAGGTGCAGAGAAGATGTGCCGGAACTTAAAGGTTTCCCTCCTGGGTAAAGTGCCTCTAGATCCTCAGATAGGTAAAGTTACTGTATTGCACTACGTTTTAAACAAGCTTTTCTTCCTATGATGATGTTATTACTGGAAAACCCTGACTTGGACACTGATAAATTAGGATATTAAACATTTTGTCTCTTAGGTAAATATCCACTTTACCCTCAACTTTTTTTCTTTAATCAGAAGTTACTGGAACTGTGACATAGCATGGAGTGAAAAGAGGGAAGTGCTAGGATAACTTCCTTAGCCTGAAACTTAATCTTGATTAAGATTAGACTATGTATCTTTTCAGCTGTATAATCATATTTGAAGCACAACATGTCTTCCTCTCCAGTGTAATCACCTGGAAGTGCAGGCTGAATAAAAGCATAACCACTATGAAGACCAGTATCTTGTGGGCATTAAGCATTTGAAACTAGTGCTTTCACTTCACTGTTACTGGCACCACCCAAATTGTGTTGTGGGTAGTGAGAAGGCTTGGTTCCTTGCCCACTCACTAGGTATTAGCAATACTCGATTTAATAACATCAAGGAATGGGTCAGTACTTCCCAAATAATGACTGAAGGTTTCTGCTAACGGCATTCCTTTGTAAAACTCTGAGCTGTAGTTCAGGGTATGTTACTGACATAGGGACTTCTTAAAAGCAATAGGTGCAAGTGGCTCTTTGGAAAGGTCTAACTTGGAGCGGGATAAAGGGTAAAATAAAAGTTCATCTTTCCCTGCTGCTTTGCTTTCATCTTTTGCCCTGTCCTTCAAGGAAAAAGTTGTGACAAAGGCCGGTCTTTTCTGTCTGAAGCACCTGAGTCTCCAGCTACATTGTCTTACAGGAATATCATTCAAAGTAAGTCTGAAAGTTGCTGCGCAAATGAATCCTCTCGGTTCTGAGCACTTCTGCGATACATAAAGGTGCCAGAGTTACATTATTCTGCCACAAAAAATAAAAACAGTAGATGTGCATAGCAATTATGAAAGTAACAGATGCAAATACTATGTTTATTTCTGGGCATCAGTTATGACAGGCTTTTAAAGTGACAACAAAGTTGTAGTTAATAACTAGTTTCAATGTTTGGTTTTAGTCATTCGTTTTCAGAAAAGACGTGTGTGTACTTGCTCTCACAGAAAAGCTCTAAGATTCTCCAGCAGGCCTGTTGAGGGCTGCTCACCATAGCCGAGTGTGATACAGCTGGCTAATTACCACCTCCACTTCTAATTGTAATTGCACCAAAAACCCTTACAAAAACTACCTAAAGAGCCAGTGATGTGCAGTTTAAAACTGTAAACAGCTGGGAAATTCCTAAAGCCGTTTTCACTGTGATAAATGCCCAACTTGTGATATTTGTAGCAATAGGGGCAGAGGGATGCAGCACGAACTGACTCCTGATGGGCAACTGAAATATTATTTATATTCCTTTTTTCCTTGTCTTTGCAGGAATTCAGGAATACTGTGATCAACACCATTTTCATGAAGAAAAGATTATCTAATCTATGAATGGAATAAAAATGTAGCTCATGTTTAATTATAGAAAAGTAACTTATGCCTTGACTTAATAGAAGGAATGTATTCTTTTTGTATATTGCAAATAAATTCTTAATATAAATGGTTTTACCTTAGTTTTTTTTTCCATAGTTCGTCATTCTTGTAGTTCACAGGTGGTCTCAAAGCTTGCTAGAAAGCCATAAAACTGAGTCTTCATCTGTGCTACATATGGCAGCGGATACAGATTGCGCCTGGTACTAATAACCTGCATATGAAGTTGGTGTTTGCAGACATGTGTATACAAGATTTTATTTAGAAAGTTGAATATAAAATATGCTTTGCTGACACTGGGGCACTGTGTCTGATGTATCTGCTATGCACACGGGGTAGGCTTTGGTCTGCCTTCTGCACTAGGAGGAATTGTCATGCCCACGCTCTCTTACCAAATAACAACATTTCAGCGTCTTTCCTTTTGGTGGAAAAGGTCTATATTTAGAGTAAAATTCAGTGCTGTATTGTCTCCTTATTTTAAGACTGATGCCAATTATAAAAAAAACCCTACTAGAGTTTAGGCAAGTTAATTATAGCACAAGTGCAGTATTTTTTTATTACAGGCATCAGAATAAGATTAACAGTTTAACTGTTTATACGTAACTGACTGCTCCACACAAGTCCTGTGTGAACCTGCTACATGACTTTTGTACTTCCTTCTACTCAACCCTGAGCCTGAACACTTAAAAAATAAACCTTTGGTATCTTTAAGAGGCTGCTTGTGATTGTAATTCCTGTTTGTTTTTTTTATTGAGGAATCAAAGCTTTGAGAAATCAGTATTGTATACAAGAGGGAAAGGCAGTTTGACTTTGTTTATTGTAGCTCAAAAATTAAACAAATGAGCATTGTCCTTTGATTACATTCAAATTCTTGGTCAAGATAATCCAACCGTTTCAGGCTAGTTGACAGATTTTTTTTCTTAATGACTTATGCTGTGTATAAACCGTAAGCATTGAGTTTGTGCCTATACAAACTGCTTTTCAGTGAAACTTTAAGTAACAAAGACTGGAAACTTTTCAGACTCTGAAGACTCAAAACGCAAATGACATAAAATCATTACTATTTTGTGCAGGCATAATTCTAGAAGAGCTTTACTGAAATACCTTCTTCTGAAGAACAGCTTTCATAAATGAGTATTTTTACTGCTCATCCTGTTTGTTCTTCCTTATTTGATTATCTCGTGCCTTTCTTCCCATGTTCTTCAATGTGCTCTTCCGACATTCTCCTTCTCTGTCCTATGGAATGAGCAAAGGAAGCACGGGTGTCAGCATCACCTTGTACGTAGGAGTCTTTACTAAAAGGCGGGGCTGAGGCAGGTGGAAGCCCAAGGGCTGAAGATTGCTCTCCCAGCTGTGCCCAGGCAGAGGCATTGTAACCCCTCTGAGGATTTAACTTGGGTGACATTCTTCATGGGGCTTGGAAGCGGCTCAGTTGCGAAGCTTTCGCAGGCTTCTGGACACAGAGCAAAGGGACGTGGGGTACGGCGCCTCTGAACGAGTTCCACAAGAGAGGCTTATTGGAGAATGAAGGTAGCCCTGCCAGGAGTTATTTTAGGAACTAAGAGCTCGGAAGAGCCAAAACCCACAGCATGGGGCAGGTCAACGTGTGATGCTTCAGGGGCTGTAGCTGGCAGAGCAACTCTGTACTTACTCTTGGGAACATCTGCTGTGACAGAAAAACGTGAAGTTGCTCTGCTGATGCTTTTTTGTCCTCCTAACTTGCAGTGGATGTAGCCGTATAAATTAGCGGTCTGAAGGGAAATCCCAGCTATCACAAGAGCCTGTGGACAAACAACAGTTCAGCTGGGACAAACACACTGCCATATATAGACTGTATGTGTAGACTATATATGCACACACGTGTTTGTATATGTATACATACTATTTAGATATACATACATGCTAGAAGAGGGGGATGTTCCAGTAATAAATGACCTTCAAAGACATCCAATCCTGTCAAACTTAAACACAATAGTTCCTTTCTAGTGCCTCTCTTTATCAACACAGTGATACAATATTTTTTTGTCATTCAGTGTCTTGAAAGACATCATTACTTTCCCAAAAGGACCTGTTCAACTGATTTCATCATCATTTCACTTTTTTAGGCCTGATTTGTATCTGAAAGTTTCACATCCAGATACATAGCAAGACTGCAGGCTTGGTTAGCTGACAAATGCCTTATTACATACAAATAAGATCCCGTAACTTACAGATTTACAAAGAGCATTAATAGATACAAATCAATATCTAGCATTAACAGGCAGTGAAAATAATTAGATCCTTTTGTGATGCTGTAGGCTTAGCAGCAGGCAGAACCCATCTGGCTGACTAATGAAATAACTTACAAAAACTGTTTTTCTTAGCCTCAGAAACAGCTTCCTGGAAGCTATTGTGTTTTCATTTGTCTAACTTGCCTTTGACGAGCACCTGAGCAACCTACCTCCAGTGCTAGTTAGGGTTCCTTCTCCAACCAGCTCTGAGTTTAGCAAATAATCTCTGTTTTTCAAAAATAAAGGTGGAGCTGTGGAGAAATACTGTTGGTTTAACTATTGCTTGTCTAGCTGTGCCACTTTGGGCACTAGAAAGCAGTTAATGATTTGCAATTGATTCATACCCATAGCTGAATCCTGTTTCATTTAATAATGAAATGTAATCTTGGCTGTTACTGGTTATGTAGCTGCATGTGTGCAAGATACTTTTTATCTTTTCAAACTGAATGAAGAAATTGTAGTTATTGAGGCTGGGAACTTGACAAAATGAATTCTATGATGATTATCCAAGCACTTAATGTTTACAGGGGTAAACATGATTTCATAGACAAAAATAACATAATGCAATATACAGGGTAAATTTCCTCTTCTATTTAGAAAAATGTGTGATGTTTTTCTTCATAGAGTAGATGGCTTATAAACACAGTAATTACAAAATATATATTTATGGCTCAATTTATCAAGTTTTTAAGCACTAGGATACTGGTTCTTTCAAAAGGAAATTGTACCAGAGATCTAAAATCCTTACTTTTAAGAGCAAGTAACATTCCAAGGAGATGTGAAAACCCGAAAACCAGCACCACTGGTTCATTTTTTGTCCTCTCCTATTACTTTCCTTTGACTGAAATAAGTTGGGGAAAAATAAATTGCTACAGTTAAAAAGAAGTCTGAAATTTTGCCAGCCACTTAATGTTCTCAAGTTAGATGAAGCAGTTGACATCCAATAGCCTAGTAGAAGTGGGACTACAAATTACTGATCCTTTCCAGAGTGCAAGGAAATCCTCTGATGGCTTGAAGCTGTTGGTGTAATTTTTGTACTGTTGGAAGATTTGGTTCAAAGACCGTTGCAAAACTAAAAGATCTGAGTCTTCTCTCTACTAACATTGTCAGCCCTACGTCTTTCAGTACCCCCAGACTTACCAGCCATTTCAGCTTCAAGGAGAACAAGGTGCTAAAGAAAAACACTGTCCAAATAACTGGGCAGATGATGAGACCGAGCCAGAAGATTCGAGCTTCGGCTTCAGTTGAGGCAGCTCTTGTAGGCACCTAGAAGGAAAATTATTGAAACTACTAGCCACAAAGATAAATGCCACAATAACAAATAAGCAGAGGAGGAAGAGGAATGGACAAAATTACTTCTTCACCTAGATTTCACTTATTATACACATGGAAGGAAGACTGAATAAGAAGAGAAGTAGTTTATGACAAGTTTTCTGCCTGCTGCCCTACTGCAAATGACAGCATTTTCTGTTCAAAATGTTCTGCTCTCTGTTCACATTTAAATGAGATAATTATTCCTTTTGTCAATGCTAGCTCCCACTAACACTACGGATTAGTAGTATTGTAAAGTCAAAGTTCTGTTACACTGACAATTGCTTTTAAACTTCAGAAATATTAAGTTAACTTTGATATTAGAGTCAAACTTTAGCAAGGCCTTAGAGGAGCATGAAGCAGAAGACAGGTTACAAGCAGAACTTTAGTGTGAGTGCTTCACTGTCTGTAGTGTAGATTCATGACACGTGCCCTGTTCACAAATCAAAAGTGTTTGGGGAAAAGTCAGTGCGGTATCAGAAAAGCTATAGTACCTAGTGCAGAAACTGCAGTGAGCTGTTTCTTGCAAGCACTAACAAGCAAACTCCAAAGATCCCCCTTAGGATTTATCAGTTGGTTCCAGTTCAGACAATGGAATTCTCATAACAGCGCCCATTGCCATACATTTTCCTAAAAACATGCAGTATCTTAGCTTAATTTAAATCTTGCGTGAAGCTTAGCTTTCTATTACGTAAACTAATACTTCAGTTTTGCTTATGAATTCCACTGATATTGCATAAATTAAGAACCATGGCTTCAAAAATGCCTCTTCTGTAATACTAGTGTTGGACACCATAGTAACTGCTGGCATCTCTCTGAAAGAGGCGTCCTTATTCACTGTGCTCTATTTGTGTTCTTCAGCGAGAGTGAAAAAACTCATGTGGGCTGCAAAAAGCTCTGGTTGCAGATTTCTTCATGTCAGCACAACTCGTGTGTCTCTATCTACACTGAAAGGATCATTGCTAATCCCTAACACTTAGGAGAAACTGAAGAAAAAGAATGGTTCAGAAGGTTCTGACCTTTCCTAGGAGACCAGGATTCAAAATCTCACTCCAAACCTCAGACCACTCAACCACCAGTAGTGCTAGCTTCTGAAAGACAAGCTTCACAACTGGAAAAGAAAACCATGGGGACATTTCCACTCTGAAAAGCCTCTTAGTTAATTTTCAGTATCTTGAACTCTACACGTAAAAATAAGCCTCATCCATCCATCATGAGGCAGATAATAGCATTCAATTTATAAACATGGTTAAGTTATTCTATCTTGCCTAAGAAAACCCTGCAAGATGCAATAATTACAAGGTGTCTTTAATTTTTTCATGTACCCTCTAAACCAGTAATAGCTGCAGAGGTCTAGAGAATAATGTTCTATGATCATAGTTACAGAAAAAAACAGATGCTCTGAGTCAATCAAAGAAATCACCTGTATCCCAAATTACTGACAAATTACCCAACAGTGACATTGCATTAGCACTACTTAGGAGAAAAAAAGTCAGTACACCTGAGAACCCTGCACCTAAAAGACCTAGTTAACTTGATGTGTAAGATTAGAAAAGGCTGCAGTGATCCCGAAGAAGGAAGAGGGGAGCTATGATGTCTGGAATGTAAGTGTAAGAACTACTTTTCTTCCAGCTAAATAAACCTCAGCAGACGATGGGCTTTTAAGGGCAAACCTCTGTTGTGCCAGCAGTACACCAGGAATTAGCTGTTTATTGTTGGTGAGTGACTTGGAATCTTTCTAAGCAAATTTACCCATAAAGAAAGAGATCTTAAAAAGTTGCCAGGGACTGGCAAAGGAGGTGGGGCACACCTGACTCTGGAAAGTAAGAGAATTGCATGTATTCCAGGACCTTGCCATGACAAAGTATTTCTCATGGATAAGCCATGACAGAAATACCATCCACTCTAATGATACGTTCCTTCTTGTGATACTATCACTTTCATGTTAATCAAGCTACCACTTGCCAGAATTTTTGGAAGGCTTTAGCCCACACAGATGAGTCAACTTGGTACTTCTAGGCTAGAATTAACAAACTGTAATATGTGAAGTAGGCTTGCTCATTTTACAGTAATTTTAAGTCAGGAGGTCCTTTTATGGCTGTCACTACTTTTAAGTGCTAAGAAAGCTCTTGCTTACTGTCTCGACAAAACTAAAACTCTGAAGGTCTCCTAGTTTCTCTGCTTTCATGTTGGACTGCTAGATTCTCTCTTTGGGCTTCACTTAGATCGTAGGGAGAACGCTAACATCCTTTGACCTCTGGATGGTGCGCGGCCGGGCTCTGCCTGCTGCTCGCTCTCCTGCTCGGGCGCGTTGCCGCTGCTAGAGGGCAGCCCCGGCCCTGGGACGGGGGGATGCCCGAGCCAGCAGCGCCTCAGCTGCTGCCCTGCCAGGCTCCTGCCTCAACGGGGATCTGGAGAGAATGTTAGCAAGCGAGAGCAAAAACCTGCAGTCCTGACTCTGGCAACCATGCCAAGTGCCATTTTATAGCTTTTATTTCGCTCGGGGTATTCGGGGGAGCTCTAGCAGTGTTGGAATACTCTGGGATTCAGGTTCTGTTCCCCACCATATTTCCTGAGCATGAACAAAACATTTGTTTGAAAATATTGAATTTGAACTGTTCAGCATTGCTTTTGATGTAGATCTTTCCTGAAGAGGATTCTGCATTGTTTACTACAAGATGCTCTCACTAGAAAATAAAATAGAACTACCAGAAATGTTTCCTACCAATAGTACCATGCTGTGGATATTTATTCTGCTGATGCATATGATGATAATGTTGTGAGACCAGTTTTGTCCTGAATGCTTCCAGGATGTGACAATCCCATGTGCTTGCAACTGAATACTTGGATTATCTTCTATAGAAGCTGGATAAAAAGTAACTGTTACAAAGGTGTTCTATTTGTTACTTCTTTATTTGACTTAGCATCAGCTTCGCAAGCTTTCCTATGGATTCTGTTTGCCCTGTGCCTACTTTTATTAACATACTTACCCTTCTTGCTTCAAACACCCAGTGGCTTTTTCCATCTTCATCAATCTGGTTCCACCAACGCAAACCAACCAAGAGTCTTCCTGTCACATTCTAGTGACAGAAACAATTATTTGCATTAATCAGTTGCATAATTCACTTGTCAGAATAACATTTTTAAAAAAGACAAGTCTGTCTGAAAATCATATCCTTTTGTCAAATACTAAAATTAGTTCTAAAAGCTGTGCCAGCTTGTGCACAACAGTCATTAAGGATGGATGAGTTACCACAAATTTAGAGGCCTGTTCTCTTCTAATATGATAATTAGCACATTAATATTGATTTAGGTATGGAATAACAGGATGTATCTTTTCTAAGTCAGTCAGCTGGAGAAGCACCCAATAAATAAATTTTCTCAGTAAGAGAGGAGAACTGTGAACAAAAACACTGAAAAATGGCATATTAATTATAAGCAAGCTGCATGGAATCAAGCAAAGAAATTAAGAAGATATTCCTGTACCTGGATGAATACTAGTTTTCAGTATACTGGGGTCACATCAGTGCTTCACTTCTACAAAACAAAAGCCTTGTTCCACATGTGAAGCCCCTGGGATTCTGGGCTGGCCTGATCCCCCTGCCTGTGGTCAGGGCACTGGTGCCATAGCTGGGCTCCCAGCAGCCTTCTGCAGCTCCTGCACACTGGGTCTGGGCACAGTATTGCAGCTTCAGACACCCTTTGGCACCCAGTACTGAAAGCCAGGATTACTTTATTTTTTGCCTTTTTAAGAGGGCAAACATACAAACAAATCTACCTATGGCAAGGCAATCTTCTCACTATATTAGTAGCTCCCATCAGCCATAGAGAACATGGTGATAAACAGTATATAAGATATGTAAATGTCTTAAATTTAAGTGGGGTAGACATTGAATAAATCATCAGATCACAATGTTTTTGTCAGTATACCTATTTCCCTTTATGTTTTATTTAATGGCACGCAAAATACTTTCAAAGGCAATTACTATTCAGGGTCATCTTACCTTAACTGACCAAAAGTCAAAGGATAGAAGGAGCAGAATAGTGACAAAACAGGCAACAAAGCTGTTGCTGAACCAGTCACAGAACAAGTAGGTAATAATAGCACTCACTCGGAAAAACAGGTGGAAAAAGGTGGCCAGTGGATGCCTAAAAAACAAACAAACAAACAAAAAACCCAGAGCACTTAGGAATTTATGGGACAGGAAAGAATGTTACAGAATTTGCTAACAATGTAGTATAACACAACTATTTGTAGTCTATAATGGTATTGCGGTTTGTAGCTGCTATTATTTCATATGTTGATGTATATCTTCATTATCAAAGCAATGGTATTTCCAATAGCCAACCTCCAATCTAAAGCTAAAAGATGGAACATGTTGTTCATGTCAAAACTTTCTCAAAGATAGAACAAAATCTAGTCTTTCACCAATTTCCTTGATACTGCATGAAGTAATGTAATGGTTGTGTTCAACACTGCACCCTAAAATCCTCATAGTTTCATGAAATAAATCAGCATAGCAAGGCACAAAAGAATTGAGACAGATCTGATGACTTTCAGAACTCTTTTGAAAACAAGAAAAGGAACTCTGAAACTAAAAATAAATAAATAAATAACTAAAACTGTTGTGTATAAGATAAAATGAACCTTCATATGTAATGTCTGAAACCAAACACTTCCTTTTACAGAGGGAGTATGATTTGTGAATCTAACCATTCTTATGAATGAACGTTCATTAATTTCACTAGATATTTGTGCTTTGCTCATAAAACAAAAATTTTGCCTGTAACAAAATAAAGGGGAATTTCAGTGGAAGAAGTAACTACATGGCATGGAATACTGGCCAGCGCAGTAAGCCAGGGGGACTGGAGGATGCTATAATGAGCACAGTACAATCTTCAGGGTAACATGCCAAGTACAAAAACTTATTCTGTACAGTTCTGTTTGTGTTAATTATTTTAAAGTGACAATTAACTAAAGAATATTGCATTTAAGCACCTTCTTCCCTTGAAGGTGAGTGAATAAAACTTGTGTTCTGAATAATACTTTTTTTAAGTCAGCGATTGTCCTGTTAAGCTCCTCTACCTCTATAGACAATGAACAGTAGTATGGCCTAGGTCATAATTAACTAATCAACTATTAAATTTGTTATTCTATTATTGTGTATAAAAAAATGATACTTATAGTATAGACACAATTATAATTGTGTATTACAAGCTTCCATTATAATTAGATTTCAATTATAATGGTTATATCTTTATCGTAATACTATTATTCTATAGCTCTTTAACTATTCTAGTAATTACCTATTCTATAACAGCAATATTGTGCTTGTAGTACTACATGCGCATGACTGGAGAAGAAACGATGCACAGCTGTAGTTTATATTTAATCATGCCCATGCTAACCTCAAACTTTCCAAAAACTACTTCTGACTTAAAACTAAACATGTGACATTTTAAGCGAAAGGAGCTTTTTTTGCCATAAGCAGACAGGTGGGTGGGTGGGTGGAGCAGAGGGAATATTGTGAACTGTCAAAAACAGATAATGTCTTGCTACTTCAAGTCTTGATCTCATTCAAGAAGACGTAAGAGTTCACTTGCATACATGGTATCTTGTATCAATACAAGCTACTCATAGATCGCAACCCTGAAGCGCATCAGGGTGGACTGGGTTTTTATAACCATATCAATGCTTCAAATGTGAAAGTAACTTTGGAGAAGTAGTTAATGTTTCATTCTGGAAGTCAGACGATGTATTACTGTGTGGATGCTGAATATGTTCCAATATCAAACTTTGAAGTGTGTTTTCTAAAAAAAAAACACTTCATGAGCAAGTGGCTCACATTTATTACAGCACAAAACACTTTATTGAGATTATGAACTATCAGTCCTCTCACAAGGATATGGCTAGTCAAGCCAAAGACACAGACTTGCAGGTTCTTGTCCCAGGGGAGGAATATGGAGATATAGCAAAACTTGCACCTCATTCTTTGGTCAACTCTCTCAATCTCAGAAAATATACACCTTTAAAAAAATTAATAATCCTGAAACTAATGGAATCCAGTAAATAAATCATTCACTTCCTCACTTAACAGAAAAAATGTGTTTTCTTAATTCACAGCCACCAGATGAAACTTGTAGTTCCTATCGTATAAGGACAGATTTTTTTTTAATAAGTAGATAATCCCAGGTAAAATTGTCTTAAAACTTGAAGCTAAACCATCTGCGTCCTTTTTGAAACAAAACCATACAGCTTTTCTTAAGTGAATGCATTTATACTGAATTCAATTATACTTTATAAAATTTTTTTAAAAAGCTAGTTTCCAGAAATATGATGGCATTAAGAAATCATTGTATAAATTAACATGATTTCTTGAACAGTATAGGCTTCAAAACATGATAACCTTTTTTTTTTTTTTTTTTTTGCATTCAAATCCAATAAAGGCTAAAGGTAACCAGAACTCTGCATTGGCTCTGCTTGGCATACATTTGAAAGCACAGCAACCCACTTGCTTGTACTTTTAGATATGCTGTTGCACCTAAACATCCATACAGTGCAGAACTGGAGCCTTGAGGCTAAATGATTCCCATTTATCTTGTTACAATAACCTCCGTTCAATTTGCAAGCATGATGCCTATTAGGATAGGAATGAGGTCTCATGAATTTAGTTGCATCCCATATTAAGAAATCAAATTGGGTCAACCCTAAAGGATACCACTGAAGCACAGGAAAGTCATTCTCAGTACCTGCTCAGAAGTGCCACAGCAGCACTCTACATGCTGCTTTTTATACCTCTGCCTGGTACTTCAAATATATCTAGGCAAATTTTGAACAAATAGGCTCTCTGACTTGATTGCCTTGTCTTACCTGGCTGATTTGAAAAAGAAGCGATCACACGCTCCTAACTGTTCCAGATCAAATGTTTTGAAACTGCAATAAGCTGCTAAGATGGTCTAAGTTACCTTTTTCCTAACCGTCTTATGAATGGAGCCACTAACTACATCACTATCCACGTGCCTTTTGTTTTTAAGGAGCACTTGCATGTACCTTGGAGAATCACAAAAGCACAACTTGTCATAGCTTATGCAAATTCCAACCAAGTTCAAGATATATGAAATTGGGATAAAGTTAAATAAAGATAAATGATTGGAACATGTTGTTATGTCCTCTGAGACAAAAAAAAATTTGCAGCACATGGGTGTGTTCCAGGCTTGTTTGCACAAGATTCTTCAGAAATATAAAAACAAACTTCTGTGTGAACGATGTAATGAGTTTCATTTCTGTATTCTATAGCAGAAGATTTTTCAGTATGAGATTCTTTTAGTATTGTCACAATGAGGGCAAGAAAAAGAGCAGTCTCTAATGAAATAAGTATCTACACAAAGTGGATCAATTAATAGTATAGTCACTGATACTTTGCCTGTCTATATTATTGGGTAGCAAGAACCAGTAGGAACAGATGTCTAGAGTAAAGTAACTGGTGCTGTGGACCTGCTACAAACATTTCAGGGTGGTTTCACTTCACACTAACTCTAGTCTGGTCCCATAGACTGAATCTGTGGCTTCCATGCTCAAGACACACTCCTAAGATGCATTTGCCAGTTTATTTTAATCCTTTAGACTATGTTCTTGAAGAATGCACCAAACTATAACCCCTCATTTAAGATGTGTGCTGCTGCTAAAGCACAGACGCAAAGCAACTCTGGGAATGTTAATCTCGTGTCACGGCTGGCTCATCATGTAGGTACAAAGTCAGATGCACTGGAAGGGCAGAAATGCTTCACCAGGCACTAGTAAAACAGAGTAATTTTATTGTAAAGCCTATGTGATTGCTTGTTTGCACATCTCAGGTAACATTCCTGTTAGGCTTAACACCTCTTACTTTCCTTTGTTTACACCTACATGAAATGCTAACATTGTAATAGACCAGAGTAAACTGGGGCAAGGTGGAAGGGAAGAAAGCAAAATTCAAAGCTGATTATACACATTATTGACAAGTGCAATTCCTTTTGACATAAGACTTTTCCCTTGACAGTCTTTGACTGGAGATTCTTCAAAAGCCGCTGATGGAACAACAGCTGCCACCCGGCACGGCGGTGTGAACAGAGCTGCTGAGTGACGCCTCTGGGAAGTAACGGTAGACTGCTTAACCTGACAGATGGGTCAATGGGTTGGCTTTTCTCAGGTAACAGCTACAAGGACAACATATACTATATTCTACGTATTTCCGACCACATCCCACGCTAGGAAAACATGATGGTTTTATTGCAAATAACTTGCTGTTTCCCTTCAGCCAGGTGCGTGGTGCAATGCCAGAGCACTCTGCTGAGCAGCCTGTTCTGCTGAAGACAAGAACTCTCTCCAGCTCTAACGGAAATACTGTTGGGTTGGGGTGTGTGTGTGTGTGATATGTTGACTTTGGGTATGTAAAATTACTTCAGTTTCCCGCGGCAGGTGGGCGCCGAGTCCGGCGGTGCGGCCGATAGGCCCGGCGGTACCAGGCCGGCTCTAGCCCGGCGGCCGGCGCTGGCCGCCCAGCGCCCCGCGGCCCCCCGGGCAGTCTCTTCCAGCGCCCCACCTCCCTCTCCGTAAAGAACGGGAATTGAGTGTTTAAATTGGTGTTTGTTGTATTTCAGCGCGTCGGTCCGGCTGGAGCAGTGGGGCGGCCCCGGCCCGGTACCTGAGGCGGGCGCCGCCAGGCTGAGGCCTCCGCGCCGGGGCCGGGGCCGGGGCCGGGCCCGCTCGGCTCCCCCGCGCCGTTACCTGATCTTTGCTTTCCGCAGCGCCAGCTCCTCCTCGCTCCCGAAGTCGAGGGACACATCCTCGGTGTCGTCCACCAGCGCCTGCGGCGGGGAGCCAGCCCGTCAGCGGGGAGGGACCGGGGGAGCCGCGCCGCCGCCCCCCGCCCCGCACCGCGCCGCCCGCCGGCGCCTCTACCTGCTTCATCCTCCGCCTCGACCGGCCGGGCCGGCCCTGCAGCCCTGTTGCCAGGCGCGGTGGTTGCCAGGGTTGCCAGGAGGTGTCTCAGGGAAAAGGGTCCGGGCTGCCGCCTGCTCGGGGCCAGCCGGCGGCGGGGCGGGAGCGCGGGGTTGCCCGTCGCCCAGAGGCCACGGCCGGGGCTTGGCAGCGGCTCGGAGCTGAGCGACCCCCTTTCAGCCGGCGCTGGGCTCGGCGGGGAAGACCGGCCGCCTCACTTGCGTCCGTGTGGCCGAGGTGCCTTCGGCTGCCCCGCTCCTCCCCGTCACCTCTGGGCTCTCAGCCTTCGCCCAGGCCGGGGCGGCGGCACGGGCTTCCTCAGGGCCACGCTGCAGCCTGAGGAGCCTTCGTCCAGCGTCTCAAGATGTCCGCTCCACCGGTGACGGCTGCGTGCGCACCAAGCACACCAACCTGGACAGGCCCTCTGAGGCCTCCTGCTGAAAATAACCCCCAAAAGGAAAAAGTAGTGGAGAGAAAGTATGTATGTACATATATGATACACACCTGCGTGTCCCGTTTGAGGACATCAGCAGACACCAACAGTCTGTTGTCCTGTCAGCACTGGGCCAAACCCCGTGTGCTGTCCCTGCCTTGCGGCGGGCCCTGCGCCCCTCTTGCCATACAGCTCTTGGGGGGCAGTTCAGTATGACGATACTGTGGGTGTACTACTAGTGTCACATGGGTAACTCAGCCCTTCGGTTAAAGATGTCTTCTGCTTTTGTTTAAATTGCAGGTGGATTATGCGGCAGAGTTAAGGAAGTGGGAAAGTGAAAGGAGTCAACTGAGCTTCAGGATATGGGTAAGGGTTCTGGTGAAGGCAAAGCGGGTAAGATGTTGCTAAGGAAGAAAGGACCTTGGGCAGTCAAAGAAAACAAGTGTGTTGTATCAGCCTGTAGATAGCAAAAAGATACAAGGAAACCAACTAGGGAAAACTGGGGCATTCCGTTAAAACTTCAAGGTTGCTGGTTGTCACAAAGTGTTGAAAATAAAAAGTATATGTCCTTTAGGTGAACTTAGCTTATTATAATGTGAAAACCACACCTCCAAATCTTACGCTCTACACCTTCTAGATGAGATCCCCTACTCACTGAGCATGCATAGTAGTTTAGAAATGTACTATACTTTTAATTCAAAGCAAGAATACAAGTCAGCAATAGGAGCTTTTTGTTAAATCATGAGCTGCCAATGATAAGTATAGTATGCCAATTAGTTGATTTTTGTAAAATATAAAAGCTTACAACGTATAAGCCAAGGTGTGCTAGCTTTGTGGAGTTTCCACCTAGCACCCATCTCTGCGCAGACAAGAAATAAACAAGTATCTCAACTTTCTGTAGATTGGCTATTTGCACACGTGGTAGAGAACCCAGATTAAGGACAACAGTTTCACAATAATGGGGGAAAACAGTCCCGCCAGCTAAGTGCAGGATCAAGGAATATCTGATAAATTGCAGTCATTTGTAGATCTGACTAGCTACTAGCATTAAATAAGACTGCAAAAATAATAGCTTCCTAGCCTTTTCTAAAACATCTAACTAAACCGGAATGTATCTGTTGAGTAAGTACAGAAGTTACTAAGATGAACACTTCAAAAACATTAATTGGAAAGTAGCTTTGTGCAAGACCTATTATTAGAGCAAGACAATACCTAATGCATCAAAAAAACTGGTAAAGCTCTTCTCAGTAGGATTTGTAATTGTATGGGGGAAAGGTGTATTTTATGACTAATGGTGTTAATATTGTGGTTGTCATATTTTGGCTGTTGTAGTGTTAAAACAACACTTCATAGTGTGTCAGTAAGTACAGCAGACTTGCACTAAAAAACTGAATGGTCAGTCTGTAATTTGATGGGATGGCTCATGATAGCCTAAAATATTAAAATATTTAAATAGGTTTTCACACCCAAAGAAGGTATAAACTCTTTGAGAGCTATCATGAGGTATAATTTTTAAATAATTATGTGCATACCTGAAGCTGACCTGTACTTCATTTACTGTATGCACTTCTGTGTGTGAGCAACTTATTAACAATAACTCAAATAGAACAGGCTTCTGACTCAGAAGCAGCTCCCGGAACTGCACTGACAGAAGCATTAAGCAGTGGAGGGAGGTCCCGCATCTTCTCAACTGCCAGATTATTCATCTCAGCTACTGTATCAGCTCTTCTTTCACCTCTTAGCCCAGTTCTGCCAGCAAGTCTTATGATTTGAATGTATTAATTCTGTAATGTTGCTGGATTGTCTGAGCCGTTGCATTTTTGTTCTAAGGCACCAGAAAATAACTGTGTGCTATGTTCCTCATCAGACAAAACAGTATTTGCTTCTATGGGAGAGGTGAGAATTAGCCTGTCACAACATTTGGTATCTCATTTACTACTCTGGTACTGCTAACTGATTTCATTAGAGATTAAATTATATAACAAAAAAAAAAAGAAACAGAACCTGTGTTTTGGTGGGGTTTTTTTGTTGTTTTTTTTTTTTATTTTATTTCAAACCAGAAAATATCACTGGCGACAAGTGATAGGACAAGAGGAAATGGGTTCAAGTTATGTCAGGGCAGGTTTAGATTGGATATTAGGAAGCATTTTTTCACTGAAAGGGTTATTAAACATTGGAATAAGCTGCCCAGAGAGGTGGTGGATTCACCATCCATGGAGGTGTTTAAGAAAAGGGTAGATGAGGTGCTTAGGGACATGGTTTAGGAGTGGTGGTGTTTTTATCAGGGTAGGTTAATGGTTGGACTTGATGATCTTAAAGGTCCCTTCCAACCTCACTGATTCTATGATTCTATGATTCTATAAATGTTTCTTTTATTTTCCCTCCTTCCAGTGCTTGTCTCCACTGATTCACCGTAGGGATTATCTGTTTTCCTAACAAACTCTATTAGATAATCCCACAGAAGACTGTCACTATACCATGCAAATGATTTTAGTGACCTTTTGCTAGAAAGCCATGTCAAATTATGTTGTGTGATTATTCAAGGTATTGCATGAGTTATCATTTTCTTTTAGAGTAAATTAGGAGCTAGAAAGAATCCTTGGTCACTAGAGGAATCATTACTTAAACCAAGATTTTCTTCATTTGGGGATTATTAGAAAAGCATTCTTCCTTGTTTTAAAATAAATAAATCTAAGCAAAACTTGTTAGAAGTTTCCAGTGTTTTCTAGGATTTTGCAGAACAAACTATCCTGTTTTCAACATTTTTTCAGGGTTCTGATTTAACTACTAATTATTTGAACATTGGAAAAATTAGCAACACCCTAAAAGTGATGTAAGGCCTCAAATACTGCTTCAACAGCACAAAATTGAAAGATAGTTACACTGAATTTATGAATTTTTGTTTGGTTTTCAGGTTTGTATGCAGGAAAACCCTGACCATTTATGAAATATATTAAGATTTCATTTAATTGCTGACTGAAACATATAGCATAAAGTAGTTCAAAACTGTATTATTTGCTGCTGTGCACTTGCCATTACCTCACAGCCAATCGGCTTCCCAGAGCAAATAATGGCCTTTCTATCGTAGAGCACTATCAATGCCAAAGCCTTGGTATGAATAACTGAGAAATCTCTCGGTCTCTGTTTCAAGAATAAATAGAACCTCCTCTAAGATGAATATGGCATTTTATTCGCATGATTAACATAAAGTCAGCTGATTTCTCTTTTTCTTTGGACTGTTGCCTGGAATCTTGCACTGGCATGGTATCGGAAACTTGCACTGTAAACTGCACAAGGATATGTTGAATAACTTGGCAGTTGTTGCAGTGGTGTTTACAGTTAAGTATTCTGTTCTTCTGAATATTGGAAAATAGTGTTAATTCAAGAATAATTCTTACCTCTCTCACCTTAGATATGCTTAGAGGGTTTGTTAGAGGTTCAAGAAAATGTTTAAATTTTGAGGAGACAGGCCGGATTAGAGAAGGTATTAAATAGCTAACTTTCTAATAGCGTCACCTTCTAATTAATTTTTAAAAGATGATTTCCTGCTTTGGCTGAGAACCAATTTCTGTGGAACTTTTTGGCTGAATTGTTGTAATTCTCAGCTCTGTATTAATAGATGAGAAGCCACAGCGTTTACTTAACAGATCAGGATAGTGTCTTCTAGTTGGGTGATACGTAGAAATACACACTCAGTAGGGATCAAGTTCTGCCATCGGTAAGAAATGGGTAAGCAAAAGATATGTCAAAGCTGAAGAGGTTTGGGCCTTAAATATAAATGGAGATTAAAAAAAAAAAAGGCCGTATTGATCCTTCATTCAGTTATGGCAAAAAAATTAAAAAATTATTTTTTAGTATCTCAAGAGAGGAGAGTATAAATACCCGTTATTGCACAGTAACTGGTTTTGATTCTAAAAAGTACAGTAGTATCTGTAATCCTTTCAGTTAGGAAAAAATCAAGAAAACATTACATATTTTTATTAAATGGCTTATTTTCTCCTCTGTATTCACTTTATGGCTTTAGGCCTTATTTAAGTCATGCTGTAGGTATCTGTAGTGCAGTTACCTGGGAGACAAAATGCTCTGCAATTATTAAGGCTTTTTCTGTTGAGACCCTGTGGCGGTCACTTAGAAACAGCCAAAACAAAGGCAGACCAAAGCAAAGTCATCAGCTCTCTTCCAGCTTGGGGTGTGTTGCTTCCCAACACTTGGATGCAGACTTAGTGTGTTTAGCTTCATATATCCCTTGATATGGTCAAAGCTTCAGTCATTCTCAGCTGCAGTTCTTGGTACTTGTTACTTCTGCAAATCATCTCTTATCACTCGATTTGGAAACTCCAAAAATAAGGAACTTCGGCAGTTTGGACACCTGTCAAAAGTTTGTTTTAAGTCACTTAATAGATTCGCTGTGGTAAGGAGGGATAGGATGCATTTCCCAGAGTGCCAGTCTTCTGATTTCACCAGAACAGGTGCTCAGGGTCCCTTCCCTCCTTTGCTATATGAATTTAAAAGGCCTATACACACTCATACAAG
This sequence comes from Vanellus vanellus, assembly GCF_965231255.1. Classification (NCBI taxonomy): domain Eukaryota; kingdom Metazoa; phylum Chordata; class Aves; order Charadriiformes; family Charadriidae; genus Vanellus; species Vanellus vanellus. The sequence goes on from NC_138919.1 coordinate 7,277,197, forward strand.
TATCCAATACCTTTCCTGACTTAAGCCAGTCCTCTATAGGCTTGCTGAGAAAAAAACCCAAACAAGTAATCTAAACCAATTAAATAGAAGACCCTAAGGGTTATCAAACAGTCGAGAAACTTAGTACAACAGGAGATTAATACGAAAAAATTAGTACTGTTGCTTCTACTGTTTTCTCTGGAAAAATAAAAGTTGAAGTTGTTTCTAAAAGCTGTAAGCTGCTTATTCATTAGCTGCACTTTTTTTCTGTTGAGTTTTTTGGTTTGGGGTTTTTTTGCTGGTAATATTTCAGATCCCTAAAGGGCCTGCTGGACAATTCTTCAACCACTGCTTTCACTGGCAATGTCTACTTCATCTTTTGTTGTGGAGGCTGTGGTTAAGCAGCTTTTGCTATATTTACTTGCATTTGTTGTTCTTACTTACTCTAAATTGGTGTCAGGGGGGTGGTAAAGGCAATAACTTTCTCAGAAAAAAAAGTAGAATGTAGACAAAACAGAAAAAGAGAAGTAAGAAAGTGTTCCTAATCTGGTGATGCAATGAAGTGAGAAATCTGTACCTACAGTTCTTAATTCTTTTGACCTGCAGATTTTTGTGAAGCAGACTGTGGTCCCTACTTCTGCAGCATTCTTGTTTAACAGTATCTTTCCTTAATTTGCTAATACGTTTTTTTCTAGTTCACTGAATAGCTTCAGCTCCCTAAAATTTCTTGTACCCAGTCACAGAGAACTTGAAGGGGTGGCTGAGGAATTAAAATTCACAAAATCCTTACTGTTTCTGTAGGCCTGGATCATACAAAGAGCTAGAGGTGCTCAGGATTGGTCTTTAGGTAGCTGGATCCCCCATATAAGCCACAGGAACATCAAGTGCCCTGGAATGGGGTCTGGCACATTGACTGCATGTTCTTTACAGGATATACCCGTACGCATCTCTGAACCTCTCCTGGAGGTAGGGGCCCAGCCTCTTTTGGCAAAACAAAAAGCAAAGTTTGTCTGTGGCCTATGAGCCCTTTTTACAGTGGAGTCTGTGCTCAGCAAGAGACCACAATTTCTTCTGCTGTCTGAAAGGTGACAAGCCTCAACTTCCCAGCTTAGCAGAGGAGTAAGCTCTGGGCTGTACTGGAGGCCTCCACAGCTGTTCCTGTGAAAGCTGTTCTGCCTGACTCCCCAACTGGAGGGTGAAGCATTTGTTTCTCCTGTGAATGGGCCTGAATTCATGATCCACACATATTTAAAATCTGTAAATAATTACCAATTAAAAATACTGAAATAAACCTTGGAAGAAGGGCAACGGGCCCAAATCTGTTTGTTTCTCAGAGAATGCACTAACTGTCTGGCTTTCGTCCTTTATACAGGGTAGAGCAGCCTCAGCAGAAGAGTTTGAGAGTTCCCCTTCCCTGTGGCAGAGCAGCTCAGAGACTACACTGCAGGACTGCAAAAACATGGACCTAACGGTTCTGAAAAAAAAAAAAAAAAGGTGTAGTGGCTGTCTATGATACTATATTCACCGTATGCAGTTACAAGAATAACAGCACAGCTACTGGAATGAAAGTCGTGGTAAGTGCTGGTTTATTCACGTGACTAAAAGTAAAGCTACTGTGTTTGATATGAAGTTTAGCATCTTTTGTGTCTGGTGTGTGTTTTAGTTGACAAAAATCAGAAATGCTCTAGGGAAGTCCCTAAAATACAAGGTTTCTTCAACTGTCAGGGTAGTATTTTTGTCCTGTTTTCTTGCCTCCATCATTCTGAAACTTGACATATGCTGTGATTTTGCACATGTCCTTTTTCCTTGTTGGTTTGGGTTTGCATTTGTATTCTGTTTCCCATTCTTACCCTATTTTATTTCAGTGTAAGGGGAATTACAGTTTTTTCTTGTCACATGCTCTAATGCACCAGTATACACGTGTTATTTTTGTTACGTGCTCCAATGTACCAGTGTACTGGACTAGTTATATGAAGTCCAGTGGTGGTGACAGAAAGACTAGGAATTGCATTTCTTTTCTGTCTTTTTTTTTTTTTTTAATTGCTCTTAGCTGTATATAAATGACAAGTCCTTCTGTTACCAAGATGCATACTGTTGTGCACTGTCTGTCCCAAAACTACTGCTAAGAGATCTGTGCATTTGTGATGCTTACAGACTTCTCGAAAAACAAGGGAAGGAATAAGAGCTTTTCTCACTGTCTTTTCCTCCGCCTGTAAGCCAGGCAGCAGCTGGATGTTGCTGCAGGTCCTGGTGCTCATGGCGTGCCTGCAGAGCATGCAGCTGCAGCCAACTGCTAGGAGAATGCTTTGTGCTCTGCCCTTGGCTTCCTGATGAAATACCTTGTGCTAGTAAAAATAGTATAAAAAGAGAACAGCGTGCTTATAAATCAGTGGTGCTTTAGCAAAATATTGCTAAACCAGCAATATTTTGTTAATTTTCATTTGTTTCAGGTTTTTTTTCCGCTAGCAGTTCCAACATGTACCATAGCACAATCATTCTAGTGCCAGTGAAAGTAATGAATCAGTGGGATTCAGGTAAGGAAGAAAGTGGTGGAATTCATAGTTCAATTGTGGGCCTATCAACACGAAGATAGTTTAGAAAATATTTGATACCTTCCTGCTGAAAACAGCTTCATGTCTTTGTCTTCATATAGCTGCCTAATTCTCCACAGAGAGCTTTGTGATAGCCGTGTCCTCTTGGCACAACAATGAATTGGGACTGCACAAGCTAGGGTGACCAATTGATGTTGTTATGTTCTTACCACTGTTTATGTTACTAAGCTAACAATGCGAGGGCTATGGGTTTTTAAACTACAATATTTTAGAGAAACATAAGAAGCACATGGACCTGTTGGAGTGGGTCCAGAGGGGGGCTATGAAGATGATTAGAGGGGTGGAGCACCTCTCCTATGAAGACAGGCTGAGAGAGTTGGGCTTGTTCAGCCTGGAGAAGAGAAGGTTCCAGGGAGACCTTATAGCAGCCTTCCAGCATCTGAAGGGCACCTACAAGAAAGCTGGGGAAGGACTTTTTACAAGGGCATGTAGTGATTGGACGAGGGGTGATGGCTTCAAACTGGACAAGGGTAGATTCAGAATAAATATTAGGAAGAAATTTTTCACTATGAGGGTGGTGAGGCACTGGAACAGGTTGCCCAGAGAAGCTGTGCAGTCTCCATCCCTGGAGGTGTTCAAGGCCAGGCTGGATGGGTCTTTTAGCAACTTGGTCTAGCAGAAGGTATCCCTGCCTGTGGCAGGTGGGTTGGAACTAGGTGATCTTAAAGGTCTTTTCCAACCTAAACCATTCTATGATAGGAATCCCATTGAATATTTATGGCAGGTTGGCAGCAAACTTGGATATCCCAGCCTAATAAAAGTAGAAACCAAGGTAATTTCTGCAGGAACGCTTTTTGAAGTTAGTCTATCAGGATTTTGCAAAGCAGACATCTAAACGGGTCTTTCATTTGGCCTGCCTTGCTCTGTCAACCTTCTGAGAATGCTTGCCCAAAGTTTTGTGAGATTCTGAATGACCACAAATATTTGAGGCCCTAATCTTTCTTCACACCTACTAGATTGGAAATTCCCAACCTTTTAAGTTCCTAACCTCACTTAAGAAAATTATGTTCTGGGGAAGCTGCCAGTATGACCAGCAGCATTGTAGTGTGTTACCTTGGGCTCTATGCCGTGTCTCACCTGCAGTGTTCATGCTGCACTACTGAGGCTCCTCATAGTGTTTGGGAAGCAATACGTAGGCATGGAAGGATGCTGAAGAACTTTTATGCATTAATGGAAGCACAGCTAGTTTCTGAGGTGAGGAAGCAGGGAAAAGATTTGATCGGACAGTTTTAAAAACAAGCTGTGGAAAAAAAACCCAACTCCACAATATAAAAGACAGACCTTTTATGTTCGAAACATCTTCCATAATATCACACCTTTACTTTCCTACCGGAAGTCATTTTCAAAATAGACATAAAAGATTTTATATTAGGCACTGTAAACCTTGGCAGAATTACTTAGGGAATCCTAACTGTGAATGTGTATGCATGACAAAATATACAACATTGGTAACCAAAGTCACCGTTCAAAGATTTACCCAAAGTAAGTTCCTGCAGTTCAGCTTTGTAAAATGTAACAAAGTTAGGGGATAGGCTGGTAATTAGATATTCACTGAGGGCAGCATTCTCTATTGCTCGTGAACATTGCTGTGAAGTCCCTGTTGTTTCCAGTAGATGCTGTATTATGAATGAACTGTGCTTCCTTGAAAGTTCCTTTCATGTTGTCTGAGCTGTTTGCTCTCTCTTCAAGCTTGGATTTTCCAGTTAGTTGGTGTCTTTGGCCTCTCTGGACATAAATTGTATTCAATACCAGAATTTTTGTTTGGGATTGATTCTGTCCAGGTTGAATGGTTTGACATACTGCTGGTTGAACAATTTTTTATAGACTGGAAAGTCTGTTTAACAAATTTCCCTGCTTTCCAATTGTGATGACTCAAGCCTGTATAACATATAGGCATCAGCATTTTGCTACATTGCTTCACAGATGAATGTATGTATTCAACTGCACAACTTCCCTTCCTGTTCTAAGGATTCTCTTTAACGGAGACACAGCTTATGTAGATAAGAGTGCTGTTTCATAGTAGCTGTCTCTCTTTTTAAGGATCAGCACAGTAGTCTTCCTCTCAAAGTCCAAAGGAAAAGACATGCCTTAGCTATAGAAAGTGCTAAACAATAGCAACATAAGAAGCAACAAATAGTAAAAATGTACAGCCTGACTTAGTTCTCTTTTTCACACGCATTGTTTGTGCTATGATACATTTTAAAGAGGAAAGTTAGTTAAAAAGGAGAACTCATGCTTTTGATTTCTCTGCATTGAGGGGAAGTATCACTTCTAAGTAAATATGATGCTGCCCAAAGTCTACAGCTAATTTTGAAATCCGAATTATCTTAGTAAAATCTTAGCAATTCATTTCACTGTTTTTCCCAGGGACACTGAAGCAGCTGAAAGCGTAGCCAGGTTATGTCCTTCAGTATGTGGTATCTGCATATGTCATGAGACTTAGTAGATTTTATCTAGTGTCAAGATAGTAAGAAATTTGTTTATTTATACAAATGCAAAAACAAAAGCAGAAATAGAAATCACGTTTAATTAATTTCTCAAAATTGTAAATTAGGACTGTAGCAGCACTAGAACTTTAATCAATTTTTCAAAGCTCAATCCACTGTAGTCCCCCTGCCCCTTATTTTGGCCTTAGCTACAAGATAATCAGTTTTGAGGTCAAAGGCAGAGTGCTTCTAGCACCTTATTGCTTGGTATGTTTGCCTGTAGCCCAGCAAAAGCTGGGAACAGCTGTATAGAAACCACACTTCCTCCCAGGTGGTGATCTTGCAGATCTTTTTGGAAAATTCCTCAGGAATCCTTAAAACGTGTGGGAAGAGTAAAGCAGGAATCATTGAAATGTTTATATCTTAACACCTATGCAAAGGCAATCCTACTTTTGATCTGTCTCAAATTTAGACATAACAGAAAAAACAATATCGTATTTGGGTTGAAAAGCCTATAATCTTCCATTCATCGTGAACTTTGCCTGGGCACATTTGCTGGTGGAAATTGCTGTGAAACACCTGCAGAAAATCTGCTTTTCTCATGCTTAAGTGGCAATCATGATGATGTACCACAAGGTATTTGCTCACTTGCTTGTCTGCTTCTGAAGGGAACTACCCTATGGAGGGGAGTTCTTTGCCCACAAGAAGAAATCTACCTTTTCCATGTTATTATATCCCTTCACAGTCAACCACGCTTATCCACTGGAGCACTGAGCAAGGCTTTCTGTATCTGGCTTTTGCAGAGCTAAGGTGCAACAGGTCAATGAGTTGCAGAGACTGGCTGTGGATTACAGTTTAAATTGAGTTTCTCCTTTTAATACACAGCTTCCCATGTGTCTTGAACTCTCCACCTCCCATCAAGAAGGAGACTTCTTAGTCAGGAGAACTGCTGCCTAGAGGGGCCTTGAACATGACTGATGATGCTGAGAAATGTTTCTGAAAACCTCCAAAAATAATGGCCAAATAATGAGGACAATACTTTTATTTTAATCTGTTGCACCCATTCAAGAGGACACTGATTGCAGGAGAGGCTGAGCTTGAGACTGCCTCTCTTCCCCAAGCTGTGGTAAACTCATTCAGATTTGCCATGAGAGCAAGTGGTTCCCAACTTTCTGCAAGGCAAACCCTTAGCTGCCTTCAGCACGCGTTCTGCTCCACAAGATGGTAAAGTACAAGTGGAGGCATCTTATCCAGTGCAGTTTTACATTGATAAAACAATGGGAAATGGCCTTTTGCATGTAATAGCCCAAGAAGAATGCTACTCTGAATGAGTTGGAGCTTATTCCTACTTATACTTCAACAAAACTCATGTTGCCTCTTCTGTTTTAAATAAATGTAGGCAGCAACTTCAAAGGAAAATACATTTAAAAGTCAAATTCGGAGTGAAATAAGAATATGCATGAAAGATCCAAGGGAGTTACTTTTCCATAAGGAAAATAAATTAATCTGCTTTTCTCAGTTGCCGTTGATATAGTTACAGTAAAACTTGTTACCTACCTGCACTGCAAGTCAAAATCATACTATTGGATAATGAGACAGCTTGTTTTTCCAGTGTTTGCATGCACTTCCTGATATTGAACATAAACACCAGAAAAATCAGAAAATTCTTGTTATTCTACAGTAGTGTACTTAAACGTTTTATAAAGATTTATCAAGTTCCTCTCTGTGCATTATTTCTTACTAGGTGGAATTATTGCTCCACTTTCAAATGTGTCCAATGGTGAAAAGAAATCATGACAATATTCAAGGTAGTAAAGCCTAGTAGCATATGAAGAGAAAAATAAAAATTTATTCATAACCTAATCTCTAATCTTACCTTGGAGTCGCCAAGATTTAAACCTATCTCTCTTGCAGAGGATGTAATTTGTGCTGAAGCTTTTGGTACTGTTCTGATTCAGCAATGACCTTGCTGGGCCCCCTAATGGGGCCACAATCCTCCTTGGCCAGGAGAAAAAGATCCATCTATAGCAATCCTTCTTTAATGGGACAAATTATTTTTTTTTTTAATTATTTTTTTCAGGTGACCATGTTGCTGATTGGAAAGATGTGTTTTACGAATGATTGGAAGAATTGTGGTGTTGTGTCATTTCATCAAGAAGTTATTTGTTGTTGGAAATGCTATTTAAAGGCTCAATCAAATGAGGAAATACCTCTGATATTGCAGGCCAAAGTCTCTTAACTTTTTTCTTTTTTTCACTTCATCTTTTTGATGCTGACTGAGTGGATTTTTTTTTTTTATTTTCTTAAAACAGTTCAGATTTTGCTCAGACCTCCTTCAAACATCTTCAGATGCAGGTATGAATCTCTTTAAGGAGATCCTGCCTAGAGTAAGGAATATTCTTTCAACTGCTACAGCTTCTGATGGCCATGCATTGCTTAACTTCATGCTGAAAGAAGATGTGATATCCAAGGAGTACCATCAAGCCTTGCTCCATGAAAAAGACAGAGAGGACCTCGCAAGGAAGATATCTCTAACACTTATGGAAAAATGGGACCTGTACTTGAACACTTTGGTTCCCCTCTGTTGTTTAAACATCTATGGCAGTAAGCCTCAAAACATGACAGATAATGAGCCAACAGGAAGCAAGTGCATTTCTGGTAAATCAGCTTTTTTTTCTTTTTTGCTTTGTTAAAGATTTACTTTTGTTTATTGCATTTTGAGATTGCATTGTGGCATAGTGCAAAGTACATCAGTGGAGAGCAGATGGGGAAGAGAAGAGAGCAGAGTATAATGCAAGAACAGCTAAAAAGAGATCCACCATTCAGGGTAGCTACCAGATACCCATTTTCATAGCCAGGACATAATAAAATTTGTTCTTTGCTACCTTTTGCAGAACCAGAAATACAAATTAGATAAAAAGACCACGATAAGGTCAGTTTTTCTGAACTGACATACCAACAGTTGATAGTCTGAGTAGCATTTGTTCATGGTATATGCTGGCAACTCACATAGGGAAATCTCATATGTTTTTCAATCATATATGGGAGGAATGCTCTCCACTTTAAATTCCAGATGTCTATACACAACAAAATTGCACTGTCTACAAGAGACTGCTACAGATTTAAGGAGGGGAAGTACTTAATGACTTATGAGGCTGGATTCAAGAGTTTTGAGGGTTTTAGTGGGCAGCAGGAGAGATAATAATGCAGACATCTTGTAATTCTGAGGCAGTAAAGTCACTTTTTTTAGGATTACTGTATATGTTAGAGAACAGGGATAGCTCTGGGACAGTCCTAACATTGCCTGTCCTATGTAAAATGACATTCTCCCAGCTTAAATTATGGCATTCAGAATTATGTTTACAAAACCAAGCAACTGTAAAAGGAGAGTAAAAGAATACTTAGTAGAATATTCGGGTAGTCCTGTAAAACTGATGGAAGGACACTGGGCTGCAATGTAGTGAGGGGTATAAATCTTTTCCTCTCCTAAAATAAAGTATTGCACGTCACTTCTCAAGGCATGGATGAAAGTACAATAGGAAATGCTGGAAAAAAAAAATTAAGACTGTTCATGAGAGGGGAAAATACTGATCTGAAATATTTTAGCTCTATTATTACACACATTCAAATCAATGCCAAGAATTCGTACTTTAAATGTAGAATATCATAGCAAGTGGCCTAGCATCACTTATGCTAGGAGCATATATAGTCTAGTTTATACTTTTAATTAAATCTCTGAAGTGCTTGAAAAGGTATCTGCTCCTCCTTATTTTTGTAATGGTAGCACAAAAATCCTCTGTTCAAAGATCTTTATCCTGTCATGCATGGCTCTGTATCTCTGTCACAAAGCCTGTGTTTGAGACATGACAGAGGGAAGCTAAAGTGCATCAGAAGCGTTAGTCTTCATCCATCACATGTTCAACCCCTTGTCACTGTTCTCTAGGTTTTGTAGTAGAGATGGGCTTAAAAAAAAAAGTGGTTTCAAAGTCATTAATTCACCAGGAAATGACTCAAATTGTATTAGAGACTTTAGCTTCCTTTGAAGCAAATGCTTTTCTGACTTTCTTTTTGAAATTTGTTAATTTTTCAGCCTTATGTTCCATCATTGTTTCACTCTGAAGAAGCCTTGCAAAGAAAAGTCGGGTCAGGAACAGATCAGCAGGCTTCTCACTAGCTACTTCATAGTTTTGCAACAGATCTTTACAATTTCTGGACAAAAAAGTCCCAGCTTTCCCCCTCTTGCAAAGTGCACTATTGACACCTGTCTTGCAGGGCTTCCAATACAAATTAGTATCTTCTGTTCCCTCCTTTTTCAGTAGGGCAGCATATCAGCAAACATTGAAGCAAAGAGGCTGATGGTCACCTGAGAAGCTTAGACAGTTCTCAGTTGTCTCACAGCCTTCTGTTTTCCAGTCTGCTTTTCCCTCTGTCCATAAGACCATCTTTATAGACCAGTCCACTAGGTGAACCAGTACCCTGATTTGCTCCAGCAGTTCCTTTCTGCTGTTTCTAAGCAGCTATGGGTGTTGTATCAAAAGCGGACAGCCAGTCTTTGCTGTAGTTACAAACTGGAATCACAGCAAACAGCTGAACTCTGTTGTTCCCCAAACTTTCATTCTTAGAGTATATAGATCACCTCATGGGATTACAGTCTCAGAAGCTGGTAAAGAAATCTGCCTGCAGGGCTTGTAAAAGAGCTTATAACTTGTGGGGTTGTGCTGCACATTAGAACAGGGCTAAAAAATAGCCCTCAGCTTTTGTAGGGATTTCCCATGCAGTGTCTGCTGTCAAAACAGAGCACTAAAATACAGAATCTGCTTACTATTTTTTCTGCTGTGAATGCTGTTATACTGAGATGTTGCTTTTCTTCTAATGTGCGTAGAGGAATTCCAAGAACAAAGCTGCATGGCTGGTCAGAGAGCCTGAAGAGGCTAGTGGTCTGCATTGCAGGCTGGGCCCCGTATCTCTGTAAATACTGGGAACAGATCAGCCACTCCCAGGAAGGAAACAGCTTTATCTCTTCTCAGTGAGCATGTTCCCATGGAACCTGGTGGAAGTGGATCTCCTCTGCAAAGGGAGAAGTCTTACACAGGTCAGCAGCTGCTTTGCTTGTAGGACCTGCCGCCTTGTGCAGAAGCCATTTGTTACTGAGCAGCTGATTAAAAACTTGCCTTACTGAAGCAGCAAGTCCTGGATGTCGTTGACTTCATCATATCCCACTTCCTTCCTTTCCCCCTCAGACTCTGGTGGAACTTTTGTTATAAGCTATAGCCAATGGATTAATACTACAAAAAGTGCTTGCTCCCTTGAGAATATATCCTCTTTCATAATTAATTTCTAATGTGTGTAGGTCTATGCATGATAAAAAATAGAACAATAGGCAAATAAGCTTGCAGAGCCACACAGAGGCAGCTATAGCCATCATGATAGGAACACTCATGAATGAAGGTGGTTTTCAAAAAGTTGTTTGTCTTACACCAGGAGGTGCTGGCAGGGTAAGCGATGATTAGATGGATAAACATTCTGTCAGAAGCAAACCCTGAACGCCGTGTGTAAGACAGACAAGATTTACAAGCTCCTGTTTTGTAGAACTTCCATTTGGGGCCAATGGCAAGAGATGCTGGTGCAAGATACCAAACTAATTTTGTATTGGTAGAGGCTGTGAACATGTGAAAGAAATACTTTCACTTCTCTTACACCAAATGGAGCTGCACGGTAAGTGTGTCCACATGTTGCTTGCTTTATTCTTACTGATGGACTGTTTAACAGCTTGAGCTCAGGACAGCTTTGAACTTGAATAAAAAAGAAGAGGAAGATTTCTAGGGAGCACCGGAAATTGTTACCGCCAGCTCTCATCCAATTTCGCTTTCCACCGGAATAAATCAATCTGTTCTTGACTAGTGACAAGTGCAAGCTCTCCTTAGAGGTGACAAGTGACCGATAAAGGTAACAGTGCTCATTATACAGGGGTTGCTAGAAGGGAGGCTCCTCTTAATTTTCCTCTTTGGAATTCCCCCTGAGCCTTTAACTTTTCTGCAGTGACTGGGCTGGCTCATTTCCTCCTTTCTGGTGTGACTTTCTATAAGCCCTGGGTAGTGATAGCAGTTCTCCTCGGTTTTTGGTACTGAATCCAGAGTGGAAGAGCAGGAACTGTCCAGTTTCCGAAGGTCAGTTTTTCCTCCTCTCTTGAATGCACTGCTTTTGTCATGGTAAATTCATCTTATTTTACCTTTTGTAGATATTGGTAACTACAGTGTGTCGGTATTGGGACTTGCATTGCTTGAAATATTCGTAGGATGAAGTCTGATTGTGGGTGAAATTTTGGAGAATTTTTAGCGATTTTGTTTTTGTGGCTAGCCCTGTTACTTGCTCAAAAGGTTGCTGTAGTTTGTTTCAGACCTGGTTAAGAATGTACTTGTTTTTTGTATAAAACTTACTCCTATTGAAAGTGAAACTGAGGATCATTGGATGAAACTGGCATATTTCCAATATTTTCACAGATCTGGCAAGGCAACCTAGAGCTTTACTTTCCCATTTAGGAGGGCAGAGATTCTGTCTTGAAGAAAGTGTCTGAGTGCAAATGTACTTTTTCTGCCAAAAAAGCAAAAAGGCAAGGTGTCTGCTGTGCCGCTTTATTTAATCTTAATGCTGGGATGAGAGAGCTGGGCACAGCTGTGGCACACAAGGCGATACTGGATATGAAAAAGCAAATTCTGCTCTCAAATCACAACTCTGACACCTGCAGGACAGTACGCTGTTAGTCTGCCTGAAGTCAGCTGCCTCCAGCGTAAGGCTAGTAACATTTCTTTTATGTTGGTCACTGTACAGCTAAGTTCATTGAAAGACAGAAGCTCCTTTTACCTGATATTTATACTTTTTCTAACTTCTTTAAACTCATCTCTAAGGGAGACAAAGGAGAATGTGACAGGATATAGAGTGGCTTTTTCTCCAGCATCATCTCTGTTCTTCCTTTTTAGAGTATAAAGCCCATGGAAAGTAACGCACCACACCATCGGCAAGATAAAGACTGTCAGTAAAAGTAGTATCTTTTGTTAAAACAGGTAATACAACAGGAAAAGTTAAACCGGATTTCAGATGTATAAGCCTTTTGTAGATCTGAAATAGAAACCGAAACCTACAAAGCTAAATATAAATTGAGCACCATAACTTGCAATTTACAAATAATCAGGCCATCTCTGGAAGGAAAATCTGTTTGGTACCTGTGGAGCAGAGGAATTGTTAGTGATGGATTTTGGGAGATGAAAGGGGGACAAATGACTGTAGCATGGAGGGGACTTCATCCTGCCTCGCTGGCTTGCCCACCTCCCAGAGAGCATTGCCCCAAAACACTGCCTGCAGCAAAAGCCAGGAAACACATCCCTGACTTCTGGCGCATGTATTGTGCACAATGACATAACCTTGTGGGGACGCAGAAGAATAGAGAAGGCTTTAAAATTGTGGCTGGTGATACTGGACTTTTAGCTCAAAGTACCAGTGTTTCACTGGCCTTCTTATTTAGAGTTTGATATAACTTGGTTTTTATCAGCTTGCTTCACTCAGATTCATGTGTAATGCTTAATGGTTCTGGGGTGTTGCAAGAAAATAACATTTCTTCAGCAATCTTTGTGTTTAATTTTTCAACCTCCTGTCTTGATAGCAGTCCTGCTCTCTTAATTTTCTGTAATCTAAGACTTAGAGCTCTAACGTTGTGTTATACTCCAGGTAAGAAATGTGTGATTTGCATGGCATTACTTCTCTTTTTTTATGAATTATCCTCAGCTTCCTAAACTCATACAAAAAATAAATTGCAAGGGAGTTTCCTCTGTTCCTGAAATTACTTAATTTTCTTAACCTCTATGCTCATGTGGGAGACTATTTTATTACCTATCAGTTCAGATGTCAACAGAGTTTGGAGAAGAAACCCCTAACAAGTCTCCTCAGAAGCATCCAGCTTATTTTTGGAGTAAATGTTACATTATTGTCTGTATATTCCTCCTTTCTCTTAGATAACATTTGATTTTAGTTAGTAGCAGACTCGATTGCCTGAAGTCTTTAATGCGTTAATCCTTTAAAATAGAAGACATAGATAAACCAAATTATTTGGGCAAAATGATAAATCACAACCACCCCCCTTATCTTTAGAAATCTAAAAGGCCCCATCTAACTCATAAGACTCGTAAGTGGTTTAAATGAACACCTACTGCTTCTTTAACTGGATTTTTTGTCATGGTACGGTGATGTTCACTATTTCTTGTAATGCTTTTCCAGGATTCTTAATTTGTATGGTTTCACTTGGACTAAAAAAGAGCACTGAACAAAACATTGAGAGACTTAGAAATGAATCATATTGTTGTGCTGTATATGCAGACTATAGTGCTAAAACAAACACATCCCGAGTAGAAACCTTGCTGTAGCAGGTATGCACTGAATCATTGCAGAGGTGATACAGAGGGAACACAGGTCTACCAAATATAGTGATGCAGCTGGAGTGAATAGGCTGCTGGAGAAAGGAGCAGTTATTTTAAAAAGTCTGTCTTAACCAGTGTCCGCACAACAAAGGATTGAACTTTCTGAATGGCATGGAAATATATTTGGAAGTACATCCTGTCTTCCCCCCGCCCAGCACATGCACTTTGTGCACAGAGGCCTGCTGCAACGGGAGCGCAGGCACCTCTGGGGACATCAGTTTTTTGTCTCGCAGGTCTGTGTGGGGTCTGTCTTCCTCCCGCTGAGAGCTGGCTCTAGCGTTCCCACCCCTAGCACAGAAATTGTTATGAAATATTTTGGTGCTCTGATCTGAAAAAGTTCCAAATGCCCATTTTGGCAGCACTGTATGAGACCCCAGAGGGAATGTATTATCAGTAAACTAAGTTAAAATCATGTATGAAACAACAGAGAAAGTGCTGACCACTGTAGAGCTTATTCATCTTTGGTCTCAGACGGGACTGCTGGGATGCTGTGAGAAAAAAAGAGGAAGCCCTAGGAAGGAAAGGAATTGCTGTTGTAAACAAGCTTGGTAATGTCTGGTTTCATTTTGTGTACATCAGTTACAACATGCAGCAAAACACTCGTTTTCCCTGAGGTGTAGTTCTCCTTGCCTCTGGCACTCTCAGTGTAGAAAATTTCATCTTTCAAAAACTGACTTCTTTTTTCCTGCACCCTTGGACAGAGTGCTTTCCATGGTGGCACCATGATTTTAATGCAGCAGAGCGCAGCTGCTATCAAGAATTTGTTGGTTCAGCTACAGAAAGAAATTGCAGCATCCCAAATCCAGCATAGCCAATAGAAAGACAGCTATGTATAGATTACCAAAGTAATGAATGAAAAAGGGAGTAAGCTGAGGGACATTCAGACTGGTGAAACAAAAAAGACAAGTAATCGAGTATTTAATTCTTGAAAGAGTGGCAATCTTCATTCTTCCCAAGGTAGAAGGCTATGTTTCTTGCTCCTGGGTTATAGCACCTTTTACGTTCTAATTTTCAGCTCTCTAGCTGGACTTGGCACCAGCATGACTTCCTATTGGTTGCTTCCTGACTTCTTGGCCATTATAGCTGAAGACATTTTGCATTGCTTATGTATTTATCCACAGAAAAATGCTATTGAAAGAAAGGTTTAAAATAACAAAAACTCTTATGACTGACTTAATTAAAGCTTAGTATTTCCATGAAGTAAGTATACTTAGTCTCTTTCCACAGGACTTGACTTTTTCTTTGTCTGCTGTAATCAAGTAGTTTACTAATCACCGAGCTTGGAGTGATGCATTAATCTGTCTTGCATTCCCTTAATGGCTTCTGCCCAATTACTTCTCTGTCTCTAACCCCAAAATTATATTGACTCAGAGGTCCTTCAACCTTATTCACAAAGTCTGGCAACCTGGCATTCTGAAAGGCCCTGCTCAGTTTAGATTTTACATTAATTCAACAAAGGAAGGGGCAAAGCAAAATGTTGTGACAGACTGAAAGTTTAATCTGGTATGTTTATAACGTCATTCTTGGTTCTCATTCAGGTTTGTCAACATCTGTTTTCCATTCATAGCACAGCAGGCAATAATATCAAATTTTTGTAATCTTGGTAACGTAATGAGGCCACATAACATGAAAAAGGAGAACTACCTGAGTGTAGGTTATTCCTACTCGTGGGACCTTACTGTGTCCACCCGCTCTTCTAAGTTCTGGCTCTAGATTCTGGTGTCTTCTGCAGCAGAATGCAGAGAGGTCCATTTCGAAGCTGTTCAGAGGGACAACCCCATAGAGTGGTAAGAGGAATGAAGATTTGTTTATAACAAATGTGGTAGTGCTTGACTAGGTCTTCTCTGCCTTCTTTCATCTGAGCTGCATTGTTAGCCATATTTCTCTTTTCATGTTGCAGGTAGACTTCCTGGTACAGCAGGTTGCTCCACATTTGCACACCTCAGGAGAGCAGATATGTGCAACCAAGGACATTAGTGGCATTCTGCTAAAGGCAGAATATTTGAAAGCCATATTATAGCTATACTTTATTGCAAAATGTGGTGCTTGATGCCAAGCTGAAACTTTCGTCGTTGTGGTGTGTGGACACCTATTTTAACAGGATATGATCTGGAAATTTTGCTGGTTGTTCATTTCATGCTGGCATCTCAATATTATGGTGGAGTAAATTACTTGGATCATTTGTGCTTGCATCATTTATACCCTGATAAAGATACAGGAGTTGTGACTTATTCAATACTTGGCATTTTTTCTCCAGGTAGTGAGACTGTAGTATCCCACTCCCCTGATTGAAGTAAAAAATAGATATGCCTCATTGCCAGCTGTATCTGGATCTGTAAATTTAAGTTTCTCAAGGTTATAACTCAATGCAAGACTTGGTAAGCAATACCAGTTCCACAGCCTTAAGATCTCAATGTCTTGTCAACAGAAAGCCACAGTGCAGGACTTGTAGTTTTGGCTGACAGCAGCTGTGGTTTTGTCATAGCTAACTGTTTTGCAATTTTATTTCAGACAGCAAAAGAGAAATCATGGATTCAGCATTTGTGTCTGAAAATGGCTGTCTTGATTTGCTGCACAGTGATATCGATCCATTGCATCTGTATACTCTCCTTGATCCTACGTCATCTGGAAATGAAGAAGGTGACTTCTCTGCAGGTTAGTAAAACACTAAAAAATGCTTTATTAGTTTAGTCATCATGCTATAAGTTATTACCATCTCCTCTCAATTATGTAGCCATCTAATGGCAGTTTATCATGGTGGTTGGACTAAATTCAACAGATGCTTGGTCTTATGATATGCTAACTTTGTCTGTATCTGTATATAAAATAGTGACTGCTTCCAGAAACTATCGTGTTTGTAAAACTGTACATATTTACAGCTTCCTGCTCAGTGAGTCTAACAAAACATACCATACATGTCACTCATCAAGGTGCGAGGCTAATGTCTTTGGTTTGGATATCATTCCTGTAAGTAGTTTATTTGCAAATGTTCCTCTTGTAAGCTGGTCAAGTGTAATTGTCAACACTCGTAGTTTCAAGCCAAAAAACTTTGCAAAAGAGAGACTTTTAGATGAGTTTGTGATGAAGCCAGCCGGCAAGCAAAGTGGCATTTCGTTTCCTTCTGAGATCCTAAGGCACCAATGCAATGGACTTTCATTACCTTTTGGGGGCACAGACCAATGATTTTATGATTCCGTGACAGAGAAGAAAGCAGAAGGGCCAGGGCATAAAGGTGATAGTTTCTTGCATATAAGTTCCTACAGGTGCTCAGATCAGGAGGTTGCCCTGGCTCTCACACTTCCTGCTCCTGAATTTGTGTGGAATGTTCTGCTCTCCCTGAGTTTGCTGGCTTAAAAGTATGAAAGTGTATTTGTGCTGCAGACTGTGTTGTGGAGGAATAGCTGAGCTTATTTTAAAGAAATGAGCTGGACTATGGGTTGAGAGTGGCAATGAAAGGAGAAGAACAGATGTGTGCCAGTTATGAAGTCCTATAGCTCTGTGCCAGATAGGTACAAAACATTACCAAATTGGAGGATACTACCTTGCATCCTTGTTGCTTTCATGAGTGACCAGTGTCAGCAGGTACATGGGCAAATCAGTGGAGAACTGAGCACCAGAATCTGGAATCATCTTTGTGATTAATTATTTCCCAGGTTGAGCATTGCTCTCTCAGCTACTGACTGTTAATAACACCTGCAGGAGTGTTTCTTTACTCCCACGGCCTCACGTGCTCAGTGACTGAAAGTAGGATGAATTAGGGATCAAGGAGTGACTCTTGTTATATCAGAGATGTTTCACCAGTTTTAATACTTTTAAGCCTTAGCAATGTCTGAGATGATGTAGGTAAATTGAATATTGTCAGGACAGGATGCCAGTTATTGGAAGCTTCACATCTCTCCTGTGAAGATGTTAGCATGATCCCTGGAATGTTTTTGGCCATGGCCAACTAGCAGCTTCACAGACAATTTGTAGCTGCAGTTCAGGGGTTAGCATGGGCCCAGCATCGTTCTGAACAGCGAATGTGGATGATGCCACAATATCCTGAAGAATAAGAAAGTTTAATAGTATGGATGAGTCTAGACCATGCATGTAGGCCTTAGTGTCATAGAACAGATTCTGGAACTGTTTTATTTACTAGGAGAGATGAAGTCTCAGAGTTTAGCAAAAAAAAGTGTTGATTTCTGGGTGACTATAACTTACTGAGAGTTCAGTTCTGTTCCTACTTAGGCAACATACAATGAAGAGCCAAAGCCTTACGCTGAAGTGACAAATCTGCCTTTTCTGCCTGTCCTGCTATCTGCTTTTTTTACTCCTTGGTTATGGTATTCATTGAGCCAATGTGTACTCTTTTTTAATTCTAGATCCTGAAGTTGATGCCAGCAACTATGATCAGTTCAATAATATGGATTTCCTGTGTACAATGGAAAATGCTGAAAATGAGGATGAATTGTATCTCTGTTCCAACACCATAGAAGCTTATGCTAAAATAGGTATGAAAGCAATTTTTGTTTTTTAAATGATTGTTTTCCAATCAATTGCTATAGCTATTTCTTACAATTCTATTTTCAGTCTAAAGCAGTGGTGTATACTCAAGTGGCCTCTCCCTCATGCGTGGTAGATCTAGCCAGGGTACCTAAACCTGTGCATTGTGGGGAAACAGATGAACAGCAGCTTGTGGCTGTTTGGGGAAAATCTCTCTATTAATGGCTCCTTCTGCTTAATACTTCCTGTCTCAACTTCTCCTTTCTCATGTTCTTTATTTCCTGAACAACAATTTACAAGAGAAACCTAATTTAACTCTTCAATTTCACTTATTCTTCAGAGTTCTGTTAATGACCGTAAGCTTACAAGAGTTTTACTGTGAAATTTACTGTGTCATTACTATGTTTCTTTTTTTTTTCTTCCTTGCTAGCTGAATTAGCAGAATATGTGCTCAAAGATCAGCAGGAGAAGCAGGTGGAAGACACTTTTGGTAAGATTTATGTAGAAAAGATTAATTTTCTCTATGACAGTGTTCTGGCTAACATTTGCACTGTACTTCATCCCCATAATTTGAACACTAGTAAGATTTCTATACATCTGGTATCCTCTTCTTTCTCCCTGGGAACTGTGTCCCAGGATTTTCTTGGCAAACTTTGAGGGTTTTCTGTATTTTTGCAGACCTTCCTCAAAAATGGCAGTTTTATCTTTGACCAAGTTGCTGATCCCGTCACCGTGGCCACAGTGTATGCACAGCTTAACTGCCTAGTGCAGTATATGCCCTCAATTAGCGTCAGACTTATTCTGAGCACAAGACGGATGATATACATTAAACCTGACCCACCCAGAGGACTTAACGTGTATAAATTAAGTTCATGCACACTTATTTCCCTCCAGGATGCACAGAGCTGCTTGAGGAAGCATGTCAAATTTTACTTCTCTCCCTGATCAATGCAGCGATGGTATAATATATACATAGTAAATGATTCCTTCATTCAGTGCTTGACCAGAGATAATTGCTTGACTTTTGGTACAAAATTATTGTTTTGGTAGTGGCATAAATGCAGCTGTTTACTATTTTAGAATATATATATATTAATATGTGGCTGTTGGGAAATCCGTAGGATCAGAAAGATTCACAGATTATCTGTATATCCTGTTTTATGTTTGGGCAAAGTAATTTGGAATAAGGACCAAAAATCAGTCCTTACCTAGGACAGCTCTGGCTACAAGAACCTCACATGACTCTCTAAACGCTTTTTACTGCTCCCTGGTGCGTTTAGATTTTTGCAAGGTTTTGCACCTAATGGCAAAATTTATATTGGTTTTAGAAGCTGCAGTATTAGTACTTTTAGAATCATAGAATGGTTCACGTTGAAAGGCACCTTGAAGATCATCTAGTTCCAACCCCCTTACCATGGGCAGGGACACCTTCCACTAGACCAGGTTGCTCAAAGCCCCATCCAGCCTGACCTTGAACAGTTCCAGAGATGGGACCTCCACAACTTCCCTGGGAAACCTGTTCCAGTGTCTCACCACCCTCAGTGAAAAATTTCTTCCTAATATCTAATCTAAATCTCCCCTCTTCCAGTTTGAAAGCTTTACCCCTTGTCCTTACACTTAAGTATTTGCCAGTAGAAGAATGGTATGGATAACTTCACAGTTCTTACAACACAAAATTTAAAATCTGTTTAGAACCCTTTACTCTGTCTCTTAAAGGAACTAATCCTTTTCATGTATAAAATGAGTAAATAACTTTACTAGTACTGAGATCACACTGTGATACAGCTGTGATGTTTTATCCTTTGCTTATCATTAGAGCTTTGAGAAGTATTTATTCTTTGTTAGCCACTGAATTTTTGACAGCAGATTAATATTTTGCAGGTCAGAACCTAAAACAGACTGACAGAGTCTGCATTCAGAGCTCTGTGGGCTTTCTAAATCATATCAATCTGGATATGTGTTTTATTGCATTATTTGTTTTTCATCTTTTATTTGGAGCATATTTCATCTTTGCCTTGTTGGTGCATTTCTCTTGCTTTTGCCTCTTTCTATAATTTTTCTAGGAGAAAAAAGGTTGACATTGACTCATGTTTTTAGCAGGGAACCTTATTTTGGATGAAATGGCTGCTGAAAACACTGAGAAATTTACTGACATAAGGATGCAGAAATGTCACAAACGAAGTAAGTGAAAAACAGTAAGAGCTTGAAAGGCTGTAGTGTTTGAATTCTAATTTTGCATTGCATTGCTTTGGTTTTAACACAGCCTCAATGCATCTCTCATGTAGTTCTTCACTGGTACAACCAGGTGTGCTTCCTCTGACTTTACTTATCCTCTGTAGGCTGGAAGTGAAAACAACTCCCCCAAGCACATTTTACAATTCGCAGAATTTGTTGTCCTGTAACATGACAATAAGCATGTTATAGTTCTTCCCTTTTCTTATCATCAGTGTTAGCTTTGGTTTCAGTATATCTACAGCTTAGCAAGTATTAGTTGGATGATTCCCTCTTTAATAGCAAGAACAACAGCAAAAATCTTTGATTACCGGCACAAAAATCTGCAGCCTAATTGAAACTTCACTGTAAGAATAAAGTCATATGAGGCTCTTCACATTCACGTTTTATACATTGGACCTGTACAGTTCTGAAATAGCTGGACTAGAACTGCTAACAGTCCCCTCTACTTTGAAAAGTTAAAATAAATTTCCATGGTGGAAACTTAAGATTACCAAACTGGTTCAATTTTTATCACTATCACCTTTCTTTCTTTCAGCCTTCTTAGGCTCTGCAGAGGGTGGCTCTGAAGCTTCAGAACCCAAATACAAGAAAATTGGTAAGTTATTGGCTGAATAGAAAAAGATTATTGAACATACATTGTCTTATGTTCCAAAGTCTCACCCTTGGTTAGGTATTGTAACTCTATCTTCTAGGGAAAGTTTGCTGTCATAGATTTGATGATACAGGATCATCATGCATTTTCATGTTTCTACTTCCAGCAGAGTAGAAATCACTGTAGAATCACGTTCTTACCATACACCTGGCTAATTCATGATGCAACAAATCTATGCCCTCTTATCAGTAGTATTAAACTGTGCATCTTAGGACCAACTACACGGTAGCCTGAAAACAGTTGGATCCTTGTGCTTCAAAAGCACATGTTCCTCCCAGGTGATAGAAAAATTACTTCCTTAGCATCAGCATAGGCACAGTTGAACTTCTCTAAATCCATCTGAGAGAAGAAAGCAGAACAGTGCAGAATTGGGTCAGTGCCAAATTTTGTAATATTTATCATGTACACCTTTTGTTTATGATGGGTAATGTGACTCAGGCCACAGTTTGGCATTTCCTGGATTTGGTCCTCTTTTATTCTCAGTGTTTCACCAGATTTTCAGAAGGCGTCACATCCTAGTCAAAATAATAACTGTGAAGAGAAGGCTTCTTCACTCAGCCCGTGCTATGCAGTCCTTTAAACCAAAGTAAGAAAGGGAGAAAGGGAAATTTCTAGGTGTTGCAGGCTGTTAGATCATCTACAAGGCAGTACCTGTTGCCAGCAGGCAGGCTGTAGCTTGTTCCCTAGGGGTAGACTGGTGTTAAAGTTCCTGGCCCAAATGGGTGTCTCTGGCACAGCTAAAGCAGCAAAATATTCTTCCAAAATCCATGTGAGAGCAATCACCATTGGATGAATATATTATACTGTGTTTTGAAGTGAGTTATGCATTGCTGTATGCTAGCACACTTCCTAAGCCTTCTTAGGGTAACTCTGATTGTACCAAATCCCATGAGCCGTGTACATGTCAGGATGGGCAGCCAAAACCAGCGTGTAACCTAGACAGCCATCCAGAGAGTGCTTGGATCATGGGACTGCGCTTCAGCAAAATTCAGGCCAGCAATTGCTAAGGAACTGGCATAGATTGGATGAAAGTCATAGAGACCAGACAGATGCACTGGGACTGTGACCCAAGCTGGTTTTACAGTGTTCATGTGGACTTCTGGGAGAGACTGAGCAGAATTAGCAGTGAAAAAATACATTTGATGGATCTGGAAATGTAATCAGAGTTCCTACTGAATCAGTACCTGCCCGCTGTAATTATTCGGACACATGTAAAGTTCCTGGCAGTTAGTACCCATTAAAGGTGGTTTATCTTTGATCTGCTTAAATTCTGCATTAAATTTGTCACCTTTTAAAGCCTGTGTTTGTGCCAGGCATTTATTTAACTTGTCATAAAATGAGTGTCACAGTATGATCCTGCAAAGGCAGTGTACACTTTAGTGGCACAAAACCCACACAGGTTTGTAGCTCCTGATAAAACATCAGACCGCAGAAATTGATGAAAAAGAGACTTAATTGTTGCTGCTAGACATGAGGGAGAAAGAAAAGCAAAACCAACTCTGAGAAGAAGGTTGTGGCAAAACCAGGGAAACTACCACACTAGTTCAAAATAAGCAAGTATGTCTTACTTAATTTGTAAGAAACTTTTGATAAGCACATGAAATCATGCAATGCACATGAGTATTCCTCGCCATTTGCCCTCCTCTTGAAAAAAACAAATCCTACAGGCAAGTTGCATCTCTTAACTCAGGTGTTTGTGACTGTTTTTTGGGAAATCCTCTTAACACAGCCTGGTTATCCTTACAAGCACTGCAGTGTCTAAGTAGAGAGTCAAGGTCCCCAGTTTATTGTACTTGGGCCTCTCTAATCTTGTGCAAAATTAAGGTAACAAACCATGCATGGGAAACTTAGTACAGCCAATGTAAGACCTTGTTATGTTGGATCTGTCAGTCGTCTATCTTTAATCTATGTTATATTTACATCTAAAGACATCTGAAGGTTTCTAGAAAGAAGACAGGCCAGGAAAAATGAAGAAAAAGAAAACGAAAAGAGTGAATTACAGGAAAGAAGTGATCTACTACAGAATGTCATAAATATGTTTTAGATTGAGACCTGAGTAAATGTCAGAAAGATAGAGTGAATTGTTCTTGCTTTTGGAAAATCAAAACACAACTGATCAGAATCAAGTGGTTTATGATACCTATTGAGATCTCTTCTTTGGTCCCCTTAACTTCTAGCAATGAAATAACTTTCCCCTTTTGTTTTGCTTGTTTTCTAGTGGAAGTGCCTGCAGCGTCTGCAGGGAATGGCAGTTTTTTAGCTATGCCTCTCATCAGCCATCCAACTGGCTCCACCTCACCAACTAACCAGCATGTGTACTTTTCTGTTCCTGCTACTAATGCGTTGGAAAGAAGTTTCATAATTCCTGGTATGTACAGTACAGCTATAGGTGTGCACCTGTACACAGGTTGATTTATACAAGGGGAAAACTCTCCTATAAATCTGATCATTGACCATGAACAATGGCAGGGAAAACAAGCATGGCGGCTGTTTCAATGAGGCACTTAGAAAAGTGGCACTCACTAAAATAATGAGAAATATTCAAGGGAAATTAAAAATGCATTGTCCCTAATGAAATAGAATGAGTCTTTCATTTAATTGGTGAAGTGCAGGTTAATAAACAACAGAACGGAGTTATGTACTATATGCTAATCTCAATAATTACTTTCTTCTCTTAAGAATAGGAAATCACATAATTTTCATTAATAAACTTTGGTTTAGTTCCAATTTATTTTTCATCCAGAGGTTTGTAAAGGACTGTGGAATAATTATATTTGCAATAGTAGAGCAAAATCTAGGTTGGAATTCTGTTCACAAAAAGCGAGTCCTAATCCAAGTGATGGGCTGTGTAGCCACCTTACTTTGATCATGTTGTGTAGCAGAGGGTGCTCATGGTACTCTGGCAAGTGCTAATGACAAAGACTCAATTCAACACCTTTTGCTGTGAAGTCTGTTCTGGTAAGGAACCAAAAAGCAGTGGATAAGTTAGAAGTCTTGAAGTATCTGATGCTAGCTGAAACAGCACAAAGTAGCGGAAGAAATTCTGTCACACCTACAGAAACTCAGAGCTATGGCTGATTAAATTGCAAGCACTGCATCAACCAAAAAATTTCCCAGTGCAGGTTCAGAGGGAGGCTGCTTGCTATCTGTTTGGACAAGCTGCATGAGTTGCAATTATGTGGCAAAGATGTAGTGCAAAGGATGGTAAAATTAATTCAGATACATAATATTTACACACTTCCTCTCTTCTGGCTCTCTGGTCCCTACATTAACATACTTTGCCTTAAGCGCTTTTCCGTATGTTAATAGAATTTCTCTTTAGACTATTGAAAACCAGTGGTCACTAAAAGCTGGGTAATTCCTTGTATTTCACATTCATCATACCTTTAAAGAGTTTTTGTTTAATGGATTCTATGGACCTCACGTGATCCTATGAATTCTGGTTCATAAACTCTCCACTGAGAATATTTGCCCAGAAGCTGCCAGAAAGGATAAGTAGCTTTTAGAAAGTTTTTTCTTTTTCAGAAACCTTTAGAAACCAGGAGCTTTTAAAAACAGAAGAGTCATTTTTCTGCACTCATTTCAGGATCTTCAGCACCGGAGTGTCTACCTGTCAGCGTGAAAAGGAGCCAAGAGAATACAGGCTTTGCAGATCCTCCTCAGCAGATACTTAACTTCGTTCTTGGAAATGGCACATCAGATGTTATAATATATCCAGGTAAGAGCAATAACCTTGTATCCACATAAATAGGCAGAAAGTACTGGAAAATCAATGCTGTCAACAAAGTAGAGTTCCCTCATTTCAGTTCCTGATAGCTACGACAGGCTGAAAACTATAATTTGTTTCTTTCCAGTGCTGACTTCTTCCACGGAAACATTGATATCTCCAAGTTTTCCAGTTAGTTTATGTGGTAAGTAGGAAATGAATTTTTATATATGCAGTACTTTGGATTGGGAGGAGGAGTATGTTGCTTCTACCCAAAGCCAGTTCTCCCCTCCGGACTGTACTCATATTGACCTTATTGAGGGAAATAAAAATTAACGGCATTTCCTCCTTTGTATTGATCACTGGCTGCTTAGGGTAGTCCAACATACAGAGCAGATAAGGGGTTGTAGAGATAGAGTTCCAGCTACATATTAGTAGCTCATCCACTGTGTTTGCTGTGAAGTACAGTTTCTGTTCTTGTCTAGTTAAAACAATACAAAAACCTAGTGTGTTTGAGTACCATCAGAAGTGGAAGTTGTGCTGGTACTGGCATGGCCTGAGCATCTTCAATGCTTAGTGCTGGAGGCCCGACTGCAGTCAGCTCAAATGGATGCCCCAAAACCAAAACGATGATGACTTAGTTAACTAAATGATACAGAAGCCCAATATACAGAAAGGCTTATAAAGAAATTGGAACCTTGTTCAGGGTATAACAGTCCCAACTGTGGTAGCAAACTTTCCTCTGACACTTTTCTTCCAGCCCTCAGAGAGCTGTTAGAACGGGGAGTTCGATTTCAGTGGTTATTTAGTTTGATCTCTGTGCACCCTGGTGATTATAGCTGCTTGCAGCTTAGTGCAAGTGTTTTGTTGCCCTCTGGTGTCTAACATCACCCGAAAAATAATTTTAAAGTGGGGATTAATAGGCAAATACCCCTAGGTTTGGGGACATATTTGTAAATGGTGTATACTGTTTCTGCAAATACACAATACCAATAATTCCAACTGATTTACAGCAGCACAACACACATGAGCATGTCACAAACCTCAGAATTCCAAATGCAGCAGAAAAATTAGCACATGAGCTACCAAGCCAGTCTCTTTTCCTTTTTGAAAAAATTAACACCTGCTTGATTTGTCCAATGCTGCTTCCCATCTAAATGTATCATTACAGCTTTTCTTGGTTTTCCATTCTGTTGTTTTTGTTTAATAGAATAAATAAGCCAAAAACACGCTTGCCTGAAAACAGGTATGTCCCCTCTTTATTTAATATCTTAAGTTGACTTTTCTTCTACAAGGAGGAGAACTATCACTGTATCAAATGTATTCTTTCACTGGAAAAGGGACTTGCTTATTAGAATTCTGCCAGAAGCAACTCTGAACTCTAACCATTCTGCCTGTTGCTGGCGTGCTGAGTAGGAAATGATTTCCAGATCTCTGAAATTTAAGATTTGTATTTTTTTAACCACATTCTACATCAAGATGAGCCAAATATTATGGTAATAAATACATTTGCACAAATCTAGGGAGATTAACCTGTTGGTTTTGGGTTTTTTTCCCCCCACATCTCTACTGAGTGGTTACCATGAAACTATTGATGAGGCTGGGTTTGTTACCGTCTCTGTCAATTTAAATTCTGTCCTGTGTCTGCAAAGCTTTTCCTACCAAAAGTTTTGTCAAAATTGGTACTCTGTAATTAACAGTCTGTAGAAAATATGGTTTCTCTGAAAAATTCCCAATTTCTTTGTGTATGGCAGGCACTGCTCATTTGATCACGTGCAAAGGCCTGCAGCAGTTTGAAAACAAACAGGCAAAAAGAAAGAAAATGGGTCAGTGACAGTACATCATCAGGAAGAGTTATGGGTAATTTCTGTTACCAATAGACACTTCTCTGTGACTTTCATCCTTAATTCTTGGTCACAAGGTGTAGAATAACAAAAGAAAGCTGTTGCTTTTGATGACATAACAAAGTCCTATATGTGAGTGTGACTTTATGCAAAACACGGACATTTGCAAAGAGCAGCAGATGTCACCTTGTTGTGATAGGTCTTCTGCTTCACACAACTGTCGGAACAGCTATCATCTTGTTTGATGTCATACTGCCTGCAACAGTTCATGTCAGATCAACTGTACTTGTGTGAGGATTTTTACCTTTCCCTTGTGAAATAAAAAAAATATCTCTTTCTCTGGATGATACATAGTTTATGTTGCACTGAACTTGAAAATTTGTATTAGTCTTATTGTTAAAATTAATAAAGCAGAATTTATGACTATCTAGGTGTCTTCAAATATATAATTTGTTTCTCCAGGTTTAGAAATGTTCAAAGATGTCCGAGTTCCCATAATTCCTCCTGAAGAAATTTTCAAAAGACCAAGTGAGTGTAGATCTCTTGAACTTAAAACTTCCCATCTTTTTTGGTTAATTTTTCTGTGTTTCTTATCATACAGAAAAACTACTTGTTGCAGGAATTGTCATTCAACAATTTGTGAAGCTGTTTTGAGTGTTTGAGCATAATTCCTGTTTTTAAGATGTTAGACTTGTCTACCTTTAGATACCTAGCTGTAGAACATACTTAGGAGGCCAGTGTACTTAGCTGGGTTTATCATATGCATAGATACCTTCAAAATTATTGTGCCTGCACTCCTAATTTAAGTACCTGCAGTTGTATGGAATAAATCCAGACCTACATGATACAGAGAACTGATATATTTTGACCATATTACAAGTACATATTTAAGCCATCCTGAAAAAATGTTGTAATTTGTGGACTGTTTTCTTCAGTTTATGTGTGCTTTTTATTTCTCTAGAGCCAGTGGAAGCGTTCTGTACATTACTTATGGATTATTTCCAAGATGTGTGCAAATCTGTGGCCATGGAACGTGAAGTAACTCTTGAGCACCTGTTTATTGATGGCACACTTGTTCAAAGCCAAACTGAAACCAAGACTGGGAAGTATAACATAAAAGCAATGGAAAAGGAGCTGGTAACTCGCAGTCTGCAAGGGAAGGAAAAGGCAGCCCTTAAAAGAAGCCAAATATTTCAAATCCCGGGAGGTAAAGACGTAGAGACTAAAGTGATTGTGGTGCTGGGAAAAGCAGGAATGGGCAAAAGCATTCTTGTTCAGAAGATCTGCCAGGACTGGTCCAATGGAGAGTTTTCTCAGTTTGAATTTGTATTTTGGTTTAACTGCAAACAAGTAAGCTTGCCTGAGAAGCAATACAGCCTGAAGGATCTGCTTCTTGAATTTTTTGTAAAACCTCAAGAGGGAAGCAAAGAGATCTTTGAGTATATATTGCAAAATCCTGCTAAAGTTCTTCTGGTTTTTGATGGTTTTGAAGGGCTGCATGATCATGAGAATCTTCCTCATTGCTCAGCCAGCCAGCCTGAAAAAGACTTGTGCAGTATAAAGGAGCTGCTTTCAGGACTCATCCAAAAAAAAATACTCAATGGTTGTACTCTATTACTTACAGCAAGACCAAAAGACAAGGTGTACCAGTATGTGTCCAAAGTGGATAAGACTATTGAAATAGTAGGATTTTCCCCTCAGCAGAGAGAATTGTACATAACCAAATACTTTGAAGGATTACCCTACTGTGATAATGCACTGAAATTAATCAAAGAGAGTGAGTACTTGTTCAGTCACTGTTACAGCCCTCTTATGTGTAGATTTATTTGTTTGCTCTGTGAGACAGTACTTGAAATGGGAGAGAAAAGCCTTCCTTCAACTCTTACTGCAGTCTTCCTGAAATTTGTTCAGCAAAAGATAATACCTACGCAAACAGATGTTACAGCCATGCAAAATCAAGGAAGCCTTGCTACACTAGCCCGTATAGCCTGGTATCTTGGAGAAAAGCACCAAAATGCCATGAAAAGTGATCTTCTTCCTTCAAAGGAAGTTAAAGAGTTTGCTCTGAAATACGGATTTTTCCTGCCATTTGCGTTCCCCAGACATTCAGATAGTGGAGAAGAGGAATTTGGGAGCACATTCTCTGATTTCGTCACTCAGAATTTCTTGAGTG
The DNA here is from genome assembly GCF_965231255.1 of Vanellus vanellus. NCBI lineage: Eukaryota > Metazoa > Chordata > Aves > Charadriiformes > Charadriidae > Vanellus > Vanellus vanellus. The sequence goes on from NC_138919.1 coordinate 7,305,774, forward strand.
CGCTGCACCTTATGTTAGCAGAAGAGATCAAGGACAAAAGTCTAACAAAGTACCTGTCCTTTCCATCCAAGAAGAAAAAACCTTACAACTGGTTAGATTTAGTGCCTCGATTTTTAGCGGGATTGTGGTTCCTCCAGGATGACCCCTACTTCTGCTCCCTTTCAAATAAGGATGTAAAACAATCAACTAAGAAGCAGAAAACACTATTGAAATATGTTAGAAAGCTGCAGATAAATGAACTCTGTCCGGAGAGGTTACTCGATCTTTTACATTGTATTTATGAAACACAAAGCAATTATCTTTTGCAGCATGTGGCATTAAGGCTCAAGCCAGACCTGTCTTTTCTGGGTGTAATTCTTACACCACCTGATGTCCATGTACTGCACTATATTTTAAAAAGGTCAAGAAAAGAGTTTTCCTTGGATTTGCGGAACAGCAGCATTGATATGCAAGGGCTAAAAGACTTGATTGGCCTAAAGAATGTGGCATCGTTCAGGTTGGTCATTCTTTGTAGATAGTAGTGTCGTTCATAGGACTGCATGTAGATGACACTTCCATGCAACAACAGCAGTCATATCTGTTGATTTCATATGTTTTGTCCCTTCACAGGGCCTCCCTCAGTGATACAGTCAGGATTTGGAAATCTTTAGAACAAACAAAAGACTATGAACTGCTGAGGGCATCAACAGAGAAATTTGTTCTTGATCCCTTTAAGGCAAAGACAATGAAGGACATCAGTGACCTTTCAGACCTTGTAGAGATGCAGGAGAAGATGATCAACTGGTAGGCTCATTTACAATCAAAAGTTCTCTTAATATTCTAGCAATTTAAAAAAATGGGTGTTCACTGACAGTGCTGGAGAATGGAGTCCTCTGCTTGTCCAAAGGAGAAGTAACTAAGGCAGCGCAAGGTCTTCTATGATCTCAGAGTGTTTTCCTTCCCCGATGTGTGGTGGTTGTCATGGCAGGGAAAAGCTATGACAGCACCATGCAGAATACTTATCAAAACTGCTAATAAAAAAGCAAGCTGCTGCCTTTCGTATTTTTCAGATTTCTTTTTAATCTCTGAGTATGCTATCTTCCAATTGCTTTCAGTTACATACCTTGGGCTAAACGATTTCCCCCCCTGTAGCACCTGGGCCATAAATGAAGGCTTGTTTTGCACCGGTCACAAATGACCTGAGCTCAGAAGGTAAAAGCTTGTGTTGTGTGATCTATAAACCCTGTGTTTCACCCTTGCTCATGATGTGGCTAGGGGATTGGTTGCAATTAAAATCATGCAGAAAAAAGGTATTTTGGTTGGGTTTTTTAAATAAAAATGGTGATATCAATTTTAACATGGGCAGAGTATTTTGATCAAAATATACACAAAAGAAGTTTCATGTCTGAAAATACTTGATTTAGAAGAATGTATTTTTAAGTTTTAGTGGAAAAAGAGCAAACGACTGCACTATGAAAGGCAATTATCAGACTGAAATTAATCGAACAAAGAAAGGTTGGAGCACAAGTTATTCTGAAGTTTCCTGGTTCCTCAGTTAATGCAGCAGTGGTTTATTTCCTGTAAAAGCTTACTGAGAAGTTATTTTTAAAGCACTCTTTTCTTTGCTGAAGTATTTCTCATATTCTGGTTCTGCTGTGATTTATTTAGTGTGCAAGATGCATCTGGTTGCAGCAGCTATGAAATTCCTGCCATCAAAAACCTCAGAAAACTAGAATTTGCGTAAGTGATATACCTCTCTGTTGATTGATGTATTATTACACGGATAATTGGCTACAGTCATTGAACTGATATATAGTTAGTTTATGGTAAACCATTAAGTAAATCCCATTGATTTCTATTTTGCTTTTCTCAACTAGATTTATTAAGTTATGGCCAAAACTCAAAAAATGTCACTTCTAGCTCCTGCAGTGATATAGATCAACACGATCCTATCGATTTTGTTTGATTTTACTACAAGTTAGCTCCTTATCATCAGATGTAGATCTTGTGCCACAGGGTATAAAATATCTTGATCGTGATGCAACTACCTAGGAATTATTTTTTCCACAGAAATGCTCAGCTTTTCTATCTGAATCTTCTGATGTAATTTTCTGCCCTACCAGAGCTTAGGCCATGAGAGAATAAGGTCAGAGAATGCCTCCCAAATAAAATATTTAGCACCCTTTTCCTGGTAGAAGGAAGATTGAGTTGGAAACACTGACCTTAAAAATTAGGTGTAGTAACATTTCTTTTTTTTTCCCCACAAACTGTAAGCAGCCTCCAAGGCTATTCTATTGCTTAAAATATCCTGCCATAGTGTGTGAACTAATTTGGGCAGAAATTGCACCAGTGCAATGATGAACTCTCATCAAGTCTTCATCTGTTTCCTGCTCTGCACATCTGACCCAGTCTAGAACTTCTATGCTTGGCCTCACTTCTGATTTTATGCTGCTTTCTCTTCTCATTTCCTCTGCTACTTTCCCTTTATTTTAATTTTTTTGTTAAAATTATGATCCTTTTAACTTGTCTGAACTTGTTGTGATACCCAAGGAAACTCTAAGTATGAGGTTAGTGTCTGAGTGACAAATGCTTGGAGCTGGAATATTAAAGTCCAATTTATGTTTTATGTTGCAGTAAAGCGTTGATCTTAAGTTAGCCTGAATTGCCGGGGGGGGGGGGGAGAATATATTTTTTGACCTCTGTTACCAATTTTAGAACAGTTAAAATTACAAACCTGAAAAAAATAAAGAATAATAGAAATACAGGAATCCAAAACAAGTGAGATGAGTCTTGCAAAGAGTAGCAAAAAAGTAGCAAAAGCAGGTACTGCTGCTTCTGTGCAAGCGGCTCTGCTCTGTCTGACCTTAGCCTTGTGGGGTCCTTATCTGGAGGCTTGAAAGCAGAAATCCCTGCTGCAGATTGTAGGGAATGGCTGTTTCTGAGGAGTATAAACTAGCTTGCATTTGGGGCTGCAGGGGAAGAACTTAAAGATTCATAACTTATGCTGTTTCTGAGCATGAAAGAACTGCTGCGTGTTTATATTTATTTTCTTCCAGGCTGGGTCCAGTATGTGGCCTTCAGGGATTCCTAAAGCTTGTGGAAGTTCTTGCAGCATTTCCATCGCTTCAGCATTTAGAGTGAGTAATGCTAAAGATTAACTTTGCTAATGTTGCTCCTCAGCAGCCCTTGATGATGGGGGCAGCTCATGTACCCAAGAAACATTTTATTTGCCAACAAGGCTACCTGGTTTAATGAATAAATTGAATGGCAAAAACACTCGGAGAATATAACTGCGGACTAAAAGCTAGTTCTCTTCATCTCCCTTAAAACACTTGGTAGTGGTTTGTTTGATACTCCTTCAGTCACTTCCCCGTGTGTTCCTCAGTGGTTAAAAGCTTGCGGGAACGGTTTAGTACAGAGCCCCACAGGGCGCTCCCCCTTCCTGCCATGACACTGATCAACACTCTCTGCAGATTACTTATTTCTTCATTCAAGCTTCATAACATGCCTGAGCCCCAGGCTCCCTCATGGTGAGGTTTCTGAGGGACTCACAGTTGTGTCTGTGCCAGGAGAGGACAGACTCCCTCCAGAACCAGAAGCAGTGTTAAATTTGGGGGTTAACTTCAGTATTTGTGCCTGTGCTGTGCACCTTCTGGTGTCAACGGACATTCTGAACTTCTGGTAGAACTTGTAAGAGATTGAGCTTTGTGGATTTGATTAATATAAAAGATATTTTAAAAGCCATATTCAGCTAGTATCTGGTTTTGTTCTGTCCATGTATTTTCACGCAGTCTTTGTCCCTTCCTTTACCGTGAGCAGTATTAGAAATAGTTTTAAGAACTCCAGTTACTATTTATTCTCTCGTATCTATGACAAACCAGCTGTCTCTGAATTTTAAGCGTCTTTACACTAGAAACAATTGGAGCAACAATAGTCAATATTCTGCCGCCATCTCTGTGGGAAGATTACTGGCTTTTGAGAGAGCCTTTGGCCTCCCTGGCTCAGCCCATTGGCCATTTGGTTGTATTGTATCTGGCTTTTTAATGATATTTTGGGTAAACAATAAAGCTCTAAAATTGAAATGAGTTGGACCAATCCCAGTGTTGTCTGTCAGATTAGAAGGAGATCCAGTATCTAAAATTGTGGCTATCTGAAACTCTTTCCATCTGGATACTTGAATGAGGAAAAACTTCATTTCTAATACTCCCTATCTGGAGAAGGTGCTGTTTAGGCAGGGATTTACAGCATCTACTGGATTTTGTCAATTCTGTATTTCTGTGTGCACAGGAAATCTCATTTCAGCATAGCTGGAACACAGCTATTTCGTAACCATTTTAATAATCTTCAGTGTATGGTGGAAGCAAGGCATTAAGTGCTACCATTTGCATATCAAAGAAAATGGGTCAAACCATTCAACTAGTAAAAAAATAATTTCTTAGGCTGTAAATTTGTGAAGCAGAAAGCTGCTTGTTAAAGAAGCTGTAATTTGTGTGATGCTTCTTGCTGATTGAGGCTACTGCAGAGAGGTTCTCAAGATAGAGTGGTCTCTGAGGTGAATAAACTGCAAAAATTTAGATTAAAAGGGAAGCTAATTCTCTCTTTGTCATCACCCAGCCTTGATGCTCTGAGTGAAAATGGCATAGGAGATGAAGGAGCAAAGAGTCTGTCTGAAGTCTTTCCAACCCTGACATCACTGGAAACATTAAAGTAAGTGCAAGGTTAACAGTTCAGGGAAAATTTGAAAAGAAATAGATTAAACCTAGAGCCTTAAGGGACTGTGTGTTAACAGTTAAGGACACAACTAACCCATGGGCATGGAAGACCAATGAGTCTATGGACATAATCTGTATATTCATTAGAGAAATAGGTTAATCTTATGGCAATTTCTCATTGCCCTTCAAGAGCCGTAATTTGTCTTCTTCCCTGCATTTGGTCTAAACAGACTGTCCAAATTATATAAAATAAGACATAAAAAACAAATTTTCCCCACATGGTAGTAAATTAGAATAAATGTACTCAACTAACAAGACCATCTCACTGTAGCTTATCACAGAATAAGATAACAGATGTGGGTGCGGAGAAGCTAGCGACAGCTCTTCCTTCCTTGTCTTCATTAAAGACACTAAGGTAAGTACTTGTATCCTGTTCAGTTGTTTTATACAACACACCTCGCTATCTCTGACAGAAGTTACTGAACACGGAACAAATATGTACACTGTGCAGCAGCCAAGCTTTTGACTTCATTGTTGCATAAATCCTTTAGAGAGAAGAGGAGTGAAATGTATGACCCTGTGTAGACATGCAGAAGATATCTCATGAATATAATGAGAACTGTACTGGTTTTTAAACCTAATCTGTTATACCCACTTATGAGTAATACCCTGTACAAATGTGCACCCAGGGCCATGATCTACTGCAAGCTTATGTGGAGCTTGCTAAGCGCAGTGCAAAGCCCTAAGCCAGCTCCGAGGTGGTGTGCATTTGCTGATATGGGACCAATGGTCCATCCCACTTCATTAAAATATCTGCTGTAGGCCTGAATGAAGTGTCTCAGTAGGGAATGCCAGAAACCATGGTGTGCAATTCTGGAATAATTTGCTCACTTGGAAATCTTTTTAATGCTGTGCCCCAAATCTTTGAGCTTCATTTTCTTGCAGATTTTTAATTTGATCTAATGTAGACAGAGATGTTCTCATTATTCATTAAGAATCTAGATTTGTTGTAGCTGTGCTAGCTGAAGAAAGGATGTGACCATTTGCGTTGCTTGATACAGAAAATAAGAAATTGTTTTGAACATTAACTGCAAATAGATAAGGATGAATTAGAAGTTAAGATGTACCAACCATATCTGAAATTCCTTGATGTAATATATAATCTGTTTACATTATCCGTTATTCAACTGTGACTTTGGTTTTCTGCAGCTTATACAATAATAGCATTTGTGATTTTGGAGCAGAAAATCTTGCGAAAGTTCTTCCTGCGATGTCATCTTTAAGAGTGCTAGAGTGAGTATGAATTTTTTTGAGTTTGCCCAGGAAAGCTTACTTGCTTGAATACTGAAAATTCATATCTTCCATGCTCAGGGTAGAGAAGACAGAATTTAAGGAAGAAAATTTCAGGGAAATTTTACAGGGAAAATGTGCTTGTGCAAACTCCAGATAGTGTTTGGAAAGGATTAAGGAGCAGTTCATCATAAAAACTGAAAAATGAGCTTTAAGATGGGAGAATAGGGTCATGGGGAGTTGGAGAAGGACCTCGGGCACATAGAATAAGGAATCCCTCAGATGAACTAACTTAATGAAGTTCCAGTTTGACCTTTTGAGTATTTTATTACAGTTTTTTTGAATCATGGATCTATTTTGTTGGGGTTTTTTTCTTTTTGTTTCTTCCCTCATTTGCAGACAAAGCCATGTGGTATTTTTTAATTTGAATAGAATGTTTGATTACACCATCACATGATGTGATCTGGATTAACAAAGTTGGGTTTTTTCCCTCTTAGTGTTCAGTATAACAAAATAACTGGTGTTGGAGCCCAGCAGCTGACTGAGAGCCTACAAAAATGTCCGCATATAAAGAACTTGGTGTAAGTCTCTTGATATGCTGTTTGCTGTATCTTCATTATGTAAATTGAGTTAGAATTCATGCTAAAGCTGTGTTCTGTAATTGTCAGATTTATAAGAGGCACAAAAAGAGACATCACTAAAATACAAAAGCAGTCATAGAAATGTTAAAAATGTTGTCTCTGGTTTCAGCTCCATTAATTCCCAATTGTCCCAGGCAAGCAAGCTTGGCCTGCTTTAAGCATAGTTTACATTGACTGTCCCTTTGTTAATCTTCTACCCTCCCAGAGTACCTGACCTACTCTGTGCTGCAGGACTTGTATTTGAAGGATAAACAATGAGCATCCACCATTAGAGGTTAAATAGACTGAAGCTGCCAGTACACATTCAGGGCAAGGCAGTTTGATAGAAAGCTAAAGGACAGTCATGGAGACAGGACTGTAATGTGTCCTATAACCACAGTCAGCGAAGTTATGGGGGAGTGAACTGCTTCCTTCTAAATGAAAATTTGTTTTCATTTGTTCCATAGCTTAAATACTCTTATAGAATTATATTCAAAAGTGAAAGGCAACTTTAAAAGAAATAGAAACAAACCACTAACATACCAAATACACCAAAAAGACTGTGAAGCAAACTACGCTTCTAAAAATCTCTCTCCTTTCTGAATTTCCCCTTACAGGATGTGGAATCCCACCATTCCCTATGGAGTCCTTGAACACCTTCAGCAGCTGGACTCTAGGATCAGTGTGTAGATTCAGATGATCCCATAAAGGTAACATAAACCCTGGCTCCCTGAAACAAGACTCGGTTTTGTGGCAGCTGTGGATTCTGGCAGCAGGCACAGTAACAGCACCAGCGCATGCATGGCTAGGTAGAGATGCTGCCCTAGAGTGGCACAGATCAGTATCACAATCAGGCCCCCTTTGCCCCCTCTCACCTTGCATTCCCCCACCTCCTCAGTACCAGCACTAGCAGAGTGCAAGAGCTGCATCAAGAATGGACCTCTTCTAGGACTCCTAGTTCAGCCCAGTTCAGCGGCTGGCAGCTGGCCTGCTTACCTTCTCTTTTCTGTTGCGAAAAACTAAATCTCTCTGTATGCCTCTCATGTCTAATAGACGAGTTCTGTACTCCTTCGAGATTGTATTGTGTTGAGTTTTAGCAAGACTTTTCCCTCTTTCTTTGTTTAATACAAATACTCAACAGCTGCTAGTCTTACTATGAAGCTGTGTCTATACTGTACTCAGAGCAAACCATTGGTTCCTACACTTCTTGTTCTCAGTCTGTTTTGTGTGGTTTAGCCTCTGGTAGTCATTTTTACTTCATTGATTCTGCCTGCACAGTTTCAAGGATCCTTGAAATAATTGCATTGTTAGCAATTTGCTAATAGTTTGCTGATGATCACTAGGATCTGACTGCCTTGCTGGTCCTGGACTGAAGGAGCTGCAGCAGGCAGGGGAAATTAGGGTTTTGTGTAGGATTTCTGCTCCCAGCTTTCTGCCATGTGCTTCCTCTTGCTCTTAAAAAAAAAAAAAAAATGTTATGCAGAATCCATCAGTGAAAGGATCCCAGTGAAGAATGAGAAGCCAGAGTCAAGCCAGACACCAGATGCCCTCCGGCATTCTTTCAGATGGCAAAAAACACATTGCAGAGTGATCGCCAGCTGCTTGAGCTGTGGTTTGAATGGTCCTGGCAATGGTTGCATTTGCCAATGGCACCCTAAATCATGCAATGAGCCAAGCTTTTGCATGGCTCTTGCTCTCACTGCACTAATCACCAAATGTAGACTGGGCTATATATATATCTGGCGGTGATCAGGCTACAGGTTGTGGAAGACTTTCGTACCATACCAGCTTCACAGACTAGCTTTATACAGCAGCAGTGAAAAATTGTAGTGATCCTTAATAACCTATAGTACAACTAAGTCTTTGTCTTTTTGAATAACCATACCTACTTGGGAAAGATGACATTAGGGATATGAACACTGCCAGGAAACATTACAAAAGCAAAGCTTTTTGGGGGATGAAACCAGGATTACAAAAGTGGTGCCTGGGAGAAGCGTACCAGTGCTTCTGGGTAAAAAAAAGTGTTAGCAAGGTCTTGCAGCCTGTCCCAGTGATGGTGGGGGATGGTGAATTGTGTGACAACAAAGACATGAGGGGTAGTGATAATTTGGTAGCTACAGTAGTGTCTGAGTATGATCAGGTGCGAATTAGGGCTTGTCCCCCCGAGAAAGTGGCAGGACAATTAGCCCAGCTGAAGTGCATCTATACTAATTCATGCAGCATGGGAAATAAACAGGAGGAGCTGGACAGCAAGGAAACTATGATATAGTTGCCATCACAGAAACGTGGTGGGAGGACATACACAAGTGGAATGCTGTAATTGATGGCTACCAACTCTTCAAAAAGGATAGGCAAGGAAGGAGAGGTGGTGGGGTGGCCCTCTATGTTAGGGGCAGTTTTGAATGTCTGGAACTTAACAGCGTGGATGACAGTGTTGAGTGTGTATGGATAAGAATTAAGGGGAAGGCCAATAAGGCAGACATCGTGATGGGAGTTTGTTATAGACCTCCCAATCAGGATGTAGAAGCCGATGAAGTATTCTATAAGCAGCTGGCAGAGGTCTCACGATCATCTGCCCTTATTCTTGTGGGGGACTTCAACTTCCCAGACGTCTGCTGGAAATACTACGCAGCAGAGAGGGAACAGTCATGGAGGTTCCTGGAGTGTGTGGAAGACAACTTCCTAACACAGCTGGTGAAGGAACCAACTAGGGGAAGTGCCCTACTGGACCTACTGTTTGTTAACAGAGAAGGTCTTGTGGGGGATGTAAAGGTTGGAGGTCGCCTTGGGCAGAGTGATCACGAAATGATAGAATTTTCAATTCTTGATCAAGTAAGGCGGGGAGCCAGCAGAACTGCCACCTTGGATTTCCGAAGGGCAGACTTTAGCCTGTTTAGGAGCATGATCGAGAGTGTCCCTTGGGAGGCAGTTTTGAAGAGCAAAGGTGCCCAGGAAGGCTGGGCATACTTCAAGCAGATGCTCTTAAAAGCGCAGGAGAAGGCCATCCCCTTGTCTCGAAAAACGAGCAGAAGGGGAAGACGACCAGCCTGGCTAAATAGAGAACTTTGGCTGGACCTCAGGAAAAAAAGGAAAGTTTACATTCTCTGGAAAAGGGGGTTGGCAACTTATGAGGACTATCAAGATATAATAAAGCTATGTAGGGGGAAAATGAGAAGGGCCAAAGCTCAATCAGAACTCGGCTTGGCCACTGCAGTTAAAGACAATAAGAAGAGATTCTATGAGTATATCAATAGAAAAAGGAAGACTAGGGAAAATGTAGGCCCACTGGTGAATGAGACAGGTGCCCTAGTGGTGGAAGACACAGAGAAGGCAGAGTTACTGAATGCCTTCTTTTCTTCGGTCTTCACTGCTAAAGCTGTCCCTCGTGAATCCCATACTCTGAAGGCAAAGGGGAAGGTCTGGAGAGAGGAAGATTTTCCCTCAGTTGAGGAGGACCGTGTCAGAGACCACTTGGCCAAGCTGGACATTCACAAGTCCATGGGCCCTGATGACATGCATCCGCGAGTGCTGAGAGAGCTGGCGGATGTTATTGCTAGACCACTCTCCATCATCTTTGAACGGTCATGGAGAACCGGAGAGGTGCCTGAGGACTGGAGGAAGGCTGACATCACTCCGATCTTCAAAAAAGGCAAGAAGGGAACTACAGACCGGTTAGTCTCACCTCTGTCCCTGGGAAGGTAATGGAGCGACTCATTCTGGATGTCATCTCCAAACACGTTGAGGAACAGGAAGTGATTGGAAGTGGTCAACATGGATTTACCAAGGGTAGATTGTGCTTGACCAATCTGATAGCTTTCTATGATGTTATAACTGGTTGGCTGGATGAGGGGAGAGTCGTGGATGTCATCTACCTTGCCGTTAGCAAGGCTTTTGACACTCTCTCCCATGACATCCTCATTAGGAAGCTGAGGAAGTGTGGGCTAGATGAGGCAACAGTGAGGTGGATTGAGAGTTGGCTGCGGGACAGAACTCAGAGGGTTGTGATCAGCGGCACAGAGTCTAGTTGGAGGCCTGTAACCAGTGGTGTCCCCCAGGGGTCAATACTCGGTCCAATTTTGCTTAATATATTCATGAATGACCTGGATGAGGGGACAGAGTGTATCCTCAGCAAGTTTGCTGATGATACCAAACTGGGTGGGGTGGCTGACACCCCAGAGGGCCGTGCTGCCATCCAGCGTGACCTGGACAGGCTGGAGAGCTGGGCAGAGAAGAACCTAATGAGGTTCAACAAAAGCAAGTGCAAGGTCCTGCACCTGGGGAGGAAGAATGCTAGGCACCAGTATAGGTTAGGGGCGGACCTGCTGGGAAGTAGCTCGGAGGAGAAGGATCTGGGGGTTGTGGTAGACAGTAAATTATCCATGGCCCAGCAATGTGCCCTTGTCACCAAAAAGGCCAATGGAATCCTGGGCTGCATAGGGAAGAGTGTGGCCAGTAGGTCGAGGGAGGTCATTCTCCCCCTCTACTCTGCACTGGTGAGGCCCCAACTGGAATACTGTGTCCAGTTTTGGGCTCCCCAGTTCAAGAGGGACAGGGAACTGCTGGAGCGAGTCCAGCGAAGGGCAACTAAGATGATTAAGGGCTTGGAGCATCTGCCTTATGAGGAAAGGCTGAGAGAGCTGGGACTCTTTAGCCTGGAGAAGAGAAGGCTGACGGGAGACCTTATTATGGCGTACAAGTATCTAAAGGGTGGGTTGAAGGAGGATGGTGCCAGGGTCTTTTCAATGGTTCCAAGTGACAGGACGACAGGTAATGGGCATAAGTTAGAACACAGGAAGTTCCGTTCAAATACACAGAAAAGCTTCTTTACAGTGAGGGTGACAGAGCACTGGCAGAGGCTGCCCAGGGAGGTTGTGGAGTCCCCTTCTCTGGAGATTTTCAAGACCCGCCTGGATGCAGTCCTGAGTAATGTGCTCTGGGCAATCCTGCTTTGGCAGGGGAGTTGGACTAGATGATCTCTAGAGGTCCCTTCCAACTCTGAAAATTCTGTGATTCTGTGAAAGCTTATGCTAACCTCCTGTGTCTGTCCTTCAAGAGGACCATGCGATAAGAGTCCCTGAACATGTAGGTCAGCTCCTAAACAGTTTTCCTCTGGACACAGAGCAATGGCAGTCAGTGGTAGAGAGCTCTGCTCTGTTAAAGTCAGTGATTCTTGGACACTGGCCAGCTTTTGCACCAAGCAAAAGATATGTTTAACACAGCTCTGCATAAACAACCCTTTGCATCTCCCTCCACTGCTGTTCTCTCGTGTTTGCAGCACATGCCTGTGGCACTGGTTCCCACATTAGTATAGTATCTGAATATGTGAGGAAACATTCTTCTTCATTAGCAGTGAGGATTAGTAGCAGCAAGAAGTCTGGATCCTGTCTCCCAAACTCGAAACATCCAGCATCTACCAGCCACCGTTGTCTGTTTTCAGACCACACCAAATATACGGTTTTGGTGATGTTAATGGTGATTAAGCTGATGGGCATACATCTAATACTCCATTTTCATCATTTCACAGGTAACAGAAAGAAGAGGGGAAGGTGTCCTCTGTGTTTTCCTATCTTGCTGCTTTATGAATCAGTGGCTGATTTTCATGATAGTGGCACAATGAAAAAAAGTCACATTTAAGCTTCTGGGTGATGCTTGAAGTGAGTGAATGATGCAGATCAAATTTTTTAAAAGTCACTTAAAATACTATTCAGTTGTATTTCTACTGATGTGATGAAGCATTAAGCAATGTCAAGTTTCAAAGATGAAAAGAGCATCTGGATATTGCGATCACCATTAAAGGTGACTAGGAATCTCCAGGATATCGATAGTATAAAATTCCATCATCGATTCATCAAAGAGTAGACTGCAAGCTTCTGGACCTGCAACATCTGAAGGAGCGACATATCAAATCCAATTGTTTCATGGTGCCAGTGATAACTGTGATCGGTTTGATGATTTTGGACTTTCAAAGATCAATGTTACAGATTTCACCTGTCAGTCTGGACTGATCTGAAGCACTGGGGTCAGGAGCATAAGTATGAATTCTCAGCCTTAGAAAAGAGTCTGATATTGTAAGATTATCCACAAGAATCTAAAAGTGACTCCTTTCTTGATGCTAGTCACCAATACTGTCTTAAGGGATATGGAGATATGTTCTATCACTCTCTTGTTATAGAATCCTTCAAAAAGATTGGGGGAAAACAAAAAGAAGGAGAAGAAATTAAGTAAAACTGGAAAACTATTAAGGATTTTTCTGACGTTATCACAGAAATCCAAATGCATACAAATAGCTTCAGTTTATTGCACAAAAATCCTCAAAATCTTCAAAGGTTTTACTCTGTCTCAAATAAGAACTTTAAATTCATATATCTGCATTGGGATTTAGTTTCTCCCCTGCATGTGGTGGCATAAATGTACAAGCAGCAATTTTATACTTGACAGTGAAACCACTACAGTGTGTGATTTATGTGGCCTTCTTTTCCGGAGCTATGAATAACTAGGCAATGACAGACAATAACATATTTCAAAGCATTATCATGTGTCTGTGCTGCTGGTCTCAGTGATATGTGGGCCAAATACCGGTCCTGCTGACTGCGATAGCAAACCAATTGTCTCCTTTTTTCTTTTCTTTTATTTCAGCTCTGTGAACACAGAGAGAACTTGCAATCATACAGAGACAATTGTCAGGACTAGCATTCTGGCTCCCTGTCCAGATACAGTCTGGAGACAGAAAAACAAAAAGGGATGGAGAAAAGCTAGAAAAAAATTAATATGCCACCAATTGGGATGGGAGGTCTCTTCTTCACAGTTAGCTCAACAACCTCCATGAAATCTCTTCTCCTAGGAAGCACTGACAATATTGACCTAAGGATCTACGCAAACTAGAATCTCTCAGCTAACCTCTCAAATATTCTGTTATGTGGTATTAAAAAAGTCCCCAATTTAAACAATTCAAAACCATAATCTTTATGTTCTTTCCAGCAAATTATACTTCTCTGCTAACATTTCAGCACCTGCAGAATCTCGGCAGCAGGGACAGAGGGTAGGCAAATTAAAGAAGGAAGGAAGGTCTGGTTTGTTGCTTCTGTTAATCAAAGGAGAGCAGGGAACCAGACCTAGTACATGAAGGTAATAGTACAAGAGAGCAAGGTGGAAAAACTCTGTGGAGAATGAGATTGTAACTAGACAGTGGTATTTTTCTTAACTATCTGCACAATTCTTCTCTCTAGCTGGAGTCATGGAAAAAAAATCTCATTTACATCCCCCTCTTTCAGCTACTTGAATGGGAGGTAATTTGAGCCAAATCTTCTGTGATGTTCCCATCAGCCTGCGGCACTCCAGCCGTGCAGATCTATGGTGAGCTCTTGTCTAGGCTTCCCTTAACTAAGCTTTGGATGACCCTTTAGGGATATATTCTGCAGCTACACTTCACTCTGAATCTGAGAATGTGCTAAATATTACACAGGCAGCTGAATGTTACAGGAGCCTGTCTGGACTGATGAAATCATGTTGGGAATAATGCTGTTCTCTTTCTGTGAGTTAGTTGGAGATGTATGTTTATAATGTACAGGTTGTAAATTGTGATACAGTGTTTTGGTTGTCTTTATATATCTTTTTTAAAACATTAATAAAAGTAAGTATTCCTTTTTACAGTAGCTTGTAGTACCTCTTGAAAATTATTTTGATGTTTCTCTTGGAAACGCTGTGAAACCACTGCTGTCTTCTGAACATAATGACATGCTAAGGGCTTTGTATTGTAGGTTAACGGAAAGTATGGTGTGCGAGGGAGACAGGTTGGTCCTGCTGGCACATACCAGTTCAGTGGTCTGGAAATGGAGGAATAATTCTTTCTTAACAGGCAATAGGATCTTGCAATGCCAACTGACAGACTTTAAGTCCAAAATTAGAAGATATGAGTGCTGACTGAAGTTGGCTGCTAATAACAGCAAAAAGATGTTTTCATCTTTTTGGATTTTTTGTAGTTAAAAGTTCTAAAATTAATCAAGGTTCAAAGTCTGGATATTCTTGTGGCACAAAACTCATCCAAAATGCTTTTGTCAGATGAGCACCTTGTGTATAGATGACTGAATTCACTGGCTGAAAAAGCTGTTCTGAACAAATCTGTGTTCTAAAAATCTTTTAGAGTGAGAAAAATGCTACTCTCTTTATGCCCATGCTCTTTTTGTTGCCAAAGAAGCGTTTCTAAAATGCTAAGGCTTGTCTTATGATGGTAGTCAGATCCTGTAATCTGAGTAATCTCCCCTTTCTTTAAATGTATGAGGCTGAGCTGTTCTGAAAAATCAGAAATCTTGATCTAAGATTCGGAATCTCCAGAGATTACTTGGTGGAATTTGTATTGCTTGATCTGTGTGTTTTGTGGCATAAACCCACTGCAAGGAAATGATTACAAACTAGTAGATACTGCAATAAGTACCTATAACGGCAAACTGAACCATGTTCTTAAAATGGCATACACGTGACCCTGAAAAATTAGTGTAAGCCATCTCTGTGAATAGTATGAATTTCTAATTATATAGGTAGCAGGAATGCTGCCTTCAGTTGCAAAATTCAGCCTATCTCAAGTTAGTTGCAAAATTCAGCCTATCTCAAGTTAGTACCAAATAGGCATGTGAACACAAGCTCAACAAGTCTTTAAACTTAGCTATGCTCTATATAGGTGCCTAAATGGGGATTTAGTTTCCTGAATGTATCTTTACGTGTTAGGATATTGTGTCCTAAGTGACTTCATCCCTGAATTGCAGGCCAGGGATTGTATGGAACAAAGCATTTGTCAGTGTTTTTAAGGCCCCAAACTTCATCTGATGGAACCTATCTTGGAGAAAAGCTACTTAGTTCAATGACAGTGTTTCACCTCTTGCAGGATCAGCTGAAAATTGCATCTGGGGCACAGAATTTTGGGGACTGGGAGCTAATTTCTACTGCACTGAGGGTTAAAAAAAATGACATTTGAGTGTAACACACTGGGAGTACCAGAAAAAAGCAGTTTGATAGACAAGTTTCTTTGTCATTGTTTCTCAGGGAATCTAAACTGTCACCCTCTTATTCCCTCATACTGGCTGTCAAGAGACTCATGACACCATCTGTCCGGATCTGAAAGCCCGAGCTGGGAGCAGATGGTAGAGACACAGACTGCAGAGGACAGACATATGCACGGAGAGAGTTCAGGAGAAATGTTTTCAATTCTGCTTTACCTGAAACATTCTTGATGTATCAACTTGGCTTAATGACTGCACAGCTACAAAAAGTAGACTTTTCTAAAAAAATGTACTAAGACAAAAAGAGTATACCTGCCCTCAATAACATGTAAGTTCTCCCCCATTCCCCCAGTTCCTGGTGTTTCAGTTTGGGTCTGATTTTTTAAGTAGTTGCTCATGAGAAGGATTTCCTACATGCTGGCCATCTTAACCATCTGGAACTCCTTGCAGGTACCTGTAGGAAAACTGGAATTTCCTGGAAAGCATATTTCAATTATTTTCTGTTCAAACTGAAAAAGAATAACTCCAACAAATGACTGCTTACTTTTTCATGGAAAAGGTCAGTCTTTATTGCATTGCTTTCCCATCTGTACATAGGAACATAAGCTTAAACAATCTGCAAAGTATCTCATGTTAGATAATGAATCCACCTGACATATAAAATTTACTCTCTGATCTATTTCAAAACTCACAATTTAAATAAAATATCTTACTAGCACAGTTCTTGCCGTAAACTGCCCTGAACAGAACGTCCTTGCAGTCACTCCTGCATATTTTCCCCTGAGAGCGCACTGTCTTTGAACTACTGGCTGGTAGAGTTTTCAATGTGTGATTGTAAAACTTGCTTAAGCGGTACATAGAGTGTGTCCAATCGGGTGACATGTTATTTATTCAAAAGTTTTTCAAATCTGAGTAACATCTTGATTTTCTGTTATAATAGAACATAGGTTATATTATTTGTTCATACAGTCCATCCCAGAATTACCTATGGAAGCCCAGTACGGTGCATGAATCGCTGCAGTTAGTGCCCACTCAAGAGGCAATGACCACGGAGAAAAGTCACAACTGACAAGGTCTGATGACAACTCTTCTTGTTGTCCCCTTGTCCTTCTTTTCATCTCTATGTTTCAGAATATAGTTTCTTTCCATCACTTGATCCATTAACCTGGTCATAATCCATTTCAGATGTTTAATGAATCTGTTTAAAAGAAAACACATAAATACAGAGTAACTCTCTAGACCTAAAATGAAGAGAGAAGTCACCGTGTATGTCAGGTATAGCACCATGTCATTGACTTCTTTAAAAACAAACAAACAAAAAAATCAAAACCTTTTGTGACTATGGATAATTCTTTGAGAATTAAAGGCCTGAACAGCCTTTCAGAGAAATCAATGTAGCAGTTGCTGTTAATGCCAGAGCACGCGAGTCCTTAGTGTAGTTTTAACAGAGGCATGAAAATAGTGTGAGGGGTATGAGAATAACCTGTCAACCACAGTCCATCAGGTCAATTAGTAGAGGTTGCTCTTAAGAGAGCACAACCAGCCACAACATACGGTGGGACAGCCTATTTTACGCTAGCTTTTTATCATTAGACCTGCCTATTAAAACTGATTTTTGAACTGGCTACATTTTCTTAACCAGATACTGTTCATTAGACTGTTGTTATTTTTTGTGTAATTGTGTTAATTATGTACTGTCTATATTTGACATAGCCTCTGTTTTGAGTGGCTTTTTTTTTTCTTTAGAGTCACTTTGTTCAAAGCATTTTGGATCCACTGGTAAGTAGTTATGGAGTTAAATAACATGCTGGGGTAACTTCTTGGTCTTACTGACAAGAAAAAATTACTGTTATATTGCTTTATCTCAGTTTACCTAAGTTGCCTTGACTGGGTCAATGTATGCGACAGCTATTAAAAGGTGATTTTTACTTTCATCAGAGGTAAACACAAGGCCTGAGAAGCCTTCTCCAAGTAGAATCAGAGCTGTGGATTACAAAGGTGCTGAGCTGACTGTATCCATTTGGTCTTGTGACCTCGCAGATGACTAATTAACATAGTGCAGAACGGTGCAGCTCTGAGAAGGGATGATTGTCTGGGGATGAATCTGTGTTGAAGAAGAGTTGAGGTACAGAAGACCACGAGCAGGTCCCCTGGCTGCCTGCAGCTCAGATCATCTGCACTGTGTGGAGCAAGTCTCTGGAAGGACAGCTCTTCCCTCCTTCCCTTTTTACGTGTATTACAGCCTCCTGTGCAGCGTGGAAAGGCAGGGGAGCCTATACAGTAAAGGTGCTAATCCAGTTGTAAAATGGGAAGGGAGTGACAGATCTGCTAACAGATCTGCTTTATGCGTGGAGCTCTCTGAAAAGGCTCTCACTGGGCTGCAGGGCAAAACACAGCCTCTCTCTTCTTCCTCACGCTCTGTGCACGGAGCGGAGGCGCAGCAGAACATATGTCAGGTTGTCTGGCACAAGGGGTCCTGAGGCAGGAGGGCTCCCACCAGTTCAGGTGCATAAGATGTAACAGAATCGACGAGGAGTATGAATGAAGAATGAAATGCAATGTCATATATTCTGCTTGAGCATAGACAGACAGAACATGGTATCATTAACAAAGGTGTTATGGGAAGCTGTAAAGCAAACAGGTTGACGCAGTACTGGAAGAAAGGTTCTTCTATGGACTGAAAGCAGATTAAAAGATTGGAAGCAAAGAATAAGGCTTGGTAGGAAAGAAGTCAGTAGCGGGGTATACCAGGGACCAGTTTTTATTCAACATCGCCATTAGTGACCCAGCAAAGAGAGTGAACAAAGAAATCCTAAAGACTGAAGAAAATAAGCTCTGTCAGGTAGGTATTTAGATGCTGTAGTGATAGCAAGGCACTCCAGAAGGATTTCATAACATCGAGTGGGCAAAAGGTGACAGGTTTGGAAAACATTTGCTAAAGGGCTGGGCAGCAATGTGCCCTCTAATATCCCTCATTCTACCATTGCGGACTCTGAAAAGTATGAAGAGAACAGACTGCAGATTTTGGTCAGGGTCATCTGCTCTCCCAGAGGGCATCCCCTGCCCCTGCCAGAGGCAGAACACAGGGCTGGGTGATCATGGTCCCACTCATCACAATGTTTCGTTTGTCCTTGTATGCCACTTACTGTAGATCAGAAACAGGTGAGAAACAAGAAACACTGTTGCATCCAGTGATTTGTTTCTGTCAAATGTCTATCAGCTACAGTACCCTGCTAACAGTAATCGCATGCTCAAAATCCTGTTTCTTAAACTAAGAACAAGAAAAGGGGAAACAGCAGCTCTAACAAGTTACTCATTTCATGTTTATCTGATCACTTTCCAAGTTGAACTAAAAACTCTGATCTACAGTAGACAGTTCAGGGAGATTGTTAGTATTCTGCACTGTAGATCAAATTCTAGGCTGACTTAAAAATAGCACAGCACAATGCATTGGGCCTCCAAAGCTAAGCATAAAGCTGTCTAATGGAGTTTCAAATACTGCTGTAGGGCTGCTAGTCCAAGACTGTAATTTGTAGTGGTAGATATTACATGGGGTGTGAATGATACAATTGACGAGGGTATCCAATCTTGCCTTTCTATTCAGCTGATTAAAAGCCTGTCCTTCAAATTTCACGTGAACCTGATTTTTAACAGAAAATTTTAAAAAAAGTCAAAACCCAATGGAAAATGAAAAGGTAGCGAATATTTTTAAAATCTCAGAACTGTAGTCTTCCAATACCTTAAAAGATACCTGTAAGAATTTAACAGTGTGGCTATTATAGAGTAACTCTAGCATTAGAAGAAGAAACTCAGTAATGGTATTTTTGTTAATTCTGCCTGTGAAGTTGCTGTTCTTCACAATTCAGGCTGAACCAAAGGAAACACGGTGACTCTGTTTCGCATCCTGACATTGTCTGCATTCTGTTTCCTGACTTTGTGCAAGAGCATGTGTCAGATCTCATGGCATATTTGGGCTCTGCTGCCTGAGCAAGCCTCAGCTCTTTCAGCCTTCAAAGAGTATATAGCCCTAAGTCTATTAACTGAACTAGAGCTTTGCCCAGCTATAGATCATTCAGTGCACACATCACCATTTTCCACTATGCCATTACTTTCCATATATGGCTTCTATTAGTCTTTACCCTTTTTATCATGTATATTAGAAACATGTTTGTGTCCTCAGAGAGCATCATTCAAACTGTTCAGCTATTTTTTCCCTCCGTTTGTGGCCCAAGTACTAAAACTCATCTGGGAAGAGAAAGACAGTTTGAAAGTTTCCCTGAAGAAATTGAAAGATTTAGCCACTTCTGTATACTATTTAATTTTTTGGGACAGTTGTACTCCATATAAACTAGAATCATTATGAGGGTACAAATGCAAAGAGTTGGACTGGCCAAATATACAAACTAAATGTCTCTAAACAAATTAGTCTTCTATTTTAGGATTGCTAGTTGATAGCTGAACTATACTGTCACTCGGCCCCTCCTTCAGAGGAAACAAACATGAAGAATTAAACTGGATTCATTTCTTAATTCCTTTGACAGCTTAAGACTGATAATTGGCTATTGCCACCTATTGAAGCAAGTTGATTACTGTAAGCTTCATGTTTGTAGGGAAGAACTAAAGAATTTTTCTTAATTATTCATTAAAATCACTTGTGGCTGGAGCTTTTACAAATTAAATACTCAGGCCTGAACTATTTCTATCCTAAATTGAATGTCTCTTAATTTTCTGTGCCTCATTTTAATTCATGTTATTAAGAGCAGCTTTTGGAAAACTGCTTTTAAAAATCTTCGTTCTCTCTTTGCATCATATAAATGAATGCATTTGGTTGAAAATCACTTAGGACAGTCCATGGCTGTGGTTAATGAGTCTGAATGGACAGTTCATCAGTTAACCATGATTTTATTTTCCTTCCATCTAGGATGGAATTCCTGTTAAGGAGAGTCAAGTGTACAAAAGTCTCTTTAAAGCAGAGCTATCAGGTGAGTTTGAGCACTCAACTTCTATTAATTTTAATAACATCTAAGAATTCAAAACACAGGTCTAAAAATCACAGCTATTGCTCTTAATCCTGTTGTTACTGTAACTCATACAAAATTGCCAACTGATCTGTATCATGGAGTCATCAAGCCACCTTTCTTATTTTTGTACATGGAGATTTCTACAAATAAGGGAAGAGCGTAGTGAAGAATGGCAAGGTAAAATAAGTAACAGATCACTGTGGTCACTATTTTTAAGATTCAAAGTCTGAAAAGGAGAAAGTCAGGAAGTGGATCCTGATGCGTTTATGTGTATCTTAACACTGTTAGTGATAATATTTTTTCTGACCCATTCCTTTACGTGGCATCTCTGTTTTAGAGAGATGGAACAGGCACAGGTGAGTTAAGCTCACAGAAGACATCAGTAGCAGACACAGGAAGGAGTCCAGCATGCTTATTTCCCACCACTGGGCCATGTTGTCTCTCATAGACATTGAGCCGGCATTTCTATTTGGCACTATATTGATGAGCTAGTGAGTAAAGCTTGTTCTTTGATTCAGGATTTAGATGCTGGCATGCAGCAGAAGTGCTGAGTCACAAGTTTTTGAGTGCTGGATTCTGCTCACTGAAGACGTTCATCATAATTCACCTTGATGAAAAAATAAAGGTAATGCTTGTACTGTAAGATTAAATAAGTCCAGTAATTCCTGTTCAGTTTTCATTATTGATTATTTTTGCTCATTTTCTTTCTGATTTGAGGACTTTGTGATGAGTCACATCTGATTTTAAGTACATGGAGAACAGTCATATCACCTTATTCCAGGGCACTTCAAATATAATAAAGAACCTGGCACACTCACGCTAAAACAGTAGATGACATAAGCAAGCTCAATTCTTCTCAGTTTACACAGATGGATTTCTCCATTTGAATAGGAGAGAAAGCTTCTCTGAGTTGCTTAGTTGTCTGCCACCAATTATGCTCAGAAACCTGGATGTTATTTTGTTCCTGTTGAGTTTATTCAAGTGAGGGTTTTGCTGCAAGAGAGAACAGAGCTTTTCTGATCCACATGCTCTTTTATTTTTACATCTAAATTAGCCTTTCCACATTTTGCAGAATCGCCTCTTGGGATTTGCCCCCTTTGTTTCCCTGTCATGCATGCCACTCACCTCCTGGGTGCAAGCCATTGCTTTCTAAAGGCACGAAGCACACTGCAAGGTTTCAGCTAAGGCTAATCATAGCTTTTTAGTTGTTCTCAGTAATCACTGGTGAGTCACATGAAGAACACTCCTCTTACATTTAATGCAGAGAGTATGCCTATGTATTTTTCACCTCTGCTGGTAAAACTGAGAACCATTCTTCCTACAGCGTCTTGTGAATCCTCAGCACTTCTGGGTGTGAGCGAACAGGGCAGGTGGGCAGCCTTCCTAGGCCTATGGAGAGCACGCGTTAACGCTCGTACAGAACTCGGGTCACTGCAGGCTACACACCAAAGGGATTTAAATCTTCCCTTTCAGTGCCTTACTTCTGCTCCCAAAACAGAACCCACAGCTCCAAATTAGGGCTCTCTTCTGCCTGCCTTCCTAGGGAACAGGTGGGGAAAAATGGCACAGAACAGGGAAGAAACCTGTAACCAGGATATTAATACAAATTCCTTTTCATGGCGACATGCCGAGTCTCTTCCTGGTAGCTAAATAATTATGTAATTTGTGGTCTGGTTGCTGCGTATATAAATATAATTAAATATATAAATAGATGAAGCACAGTAATAGTATATTTTTTGCTCTCTAGTAATTGATCTAACTTCAGGGATTCGTGATTTGATTCTCAATGGAAACCACCATCTAACATGACAACTGCCAAATTAAAGGATCAAGGTTGGAGCTGGTACCTGTGCAAAGCTCTGTTAGTTCAAGGTGGATATAGATTGAGACTTCTGAGCTTTGTGAAGACCTCTGCATGTCTACATATGGAGGTGACGTGGTTTTCTGGTTAGAATATTAAGAAGATTGCAGAGCTGCTAATCCTGTTAATATGAAGGAAAAATTTAACAAGTCCATTTATCTATACTGAACAGAATTGCGCTCAGACCTTATGCTCTATCAAACTATGTGTTCATGCGGAAAATTATGTCTGTTATTCTCCTTAGGTCTTCCTGGAAACTAGACGTAACTCATCGTGACAAATCCTAGTCAGCAAAAAAGTGACTAAAAAAGAAATTTTAATCCCTGTATTAGATGGTGCTGGAGCAATACAATTCTGGGTTTGAGGAAAGGGATTTTGGGGAAGAAAATGGCTAGGACTTTTTGCACCAAAGATTTTGCTTAAATTTCCATTTGTTTTTATGAATTTCTCTTGGAATACAGAGTATATGTATTACTTGCCTATCTGAAAAGGGAGAGGAGGAGACAGCCACTGAAGTAGCCAACAGCATTTTCTGGGAACTTTAGTTCTGCTCCAGACTTTCTGTTCTAAAGGAAGTGATTCTAATCCAGCTGCTTGGGATGGACCACCAAATATTGGCACAGAGACTTTCATTTGCAGTGGAATTTCTTCAGTAGCAACAAAGATCTGTTCCCCCGACACGCACACTTTTGTTATGCTCCCATATCCCTTTGACCAAGCTTTGTTCACCTGCGTTTGTGCAATCAATGTTACTCCAACACCAAAAATTTCAATTTTTTCCTTCTAAATTATTGACCAAAGCCAGCTACTATTGCTTTATATGGAATTCAAATAGAAATATTTAGAATATAGTTTTAACCTGTATGAAGGACAGCACTACAGAAAAGGTTTGGGTTTTCTTTTAAATCAGAAGACCGATTAAAATAGCTTGATGTTAAATGGTATTTGTACAGTATGTTCCCCAAGGTTATGTTTGTAACCTTACAACAGAATTTCCTATTTCTGTAATTTAAAATAGAAAATAAAAAGGTATCCTGAACCGGTTTTCAAATTTACAGACAATATTTTGCTAAAAGTTCCACTGGCAGATTTGCTAACATATTTTAATTTAAACTGTGAATGTTTTCATTAACATACACTTGGCACAGAAAGTCCTAGCTAGAAATAGTGATTTTCTTCCCCATTGCATTTCAATGTTTTAAAGTGCTAAATCCTTGCATTTCCAGAGTTTTAGTATCACTCAAAACAACAATAATAAATTGACCAAGCCAACCTTCGTGCTAAGATTAACACGAGGAAAACGGTGAGCTGGGTAAGTTTCTCATTATGCAAGACAGAGGTTTTAAAGGGCATCCGATTAAGATGTATTTCTGGCTCGAGTATGGTCTCTGAATTGTAACAAATATTGGCCTGGATGTTCATCTGGATTCAGAGCCGCTTTCACGACCGGATTAGCGAAGTTGTTGACCAGCTGTAAACACAACCCCCGCCGTCGCTCTGCAGTGCCGCGCAACCGGGAAAATTACTCCGTCGGGAGTGACACCGGCCCCGCGGCACAGCAGAGGTGACGGAGCGGGGCCCGGCCCCGGGCTCTGCCGGGCGGGGGGAGGCGAGGGGGCGGCGGGCAGCTTTCAGCGCCCCACAGGCAGCCCGGCCCCGGCCCCGGCCCCGGCCCTCCGCCCGCAGAGCTCCACCGCGATGGCAGCTGCGGCGCTGCGTGTCCCCGGCGCAGCGCCCGCTCCCGGCCCCCCCGCTCTCCCGGGGAGGGCTGTCCCCGGCCCGGCCGCCAGCCCCGGCCCCGCGGGACGGCGTGCCGGGCGGGGGGCCCGCCCGGGGAGCGGCGCCGGGAGCGCTCCGCTGCCCAGCAGGAGCCCGAGGAAATGACTTACTTCCCGTGCGAGCCCTCTGCGCGTCCGCGGCCCTGCCCGGCGGCAGCGGGTCCCAGGCACCGGGGCGGGGTTGGGGCTCGTTCGGAAGGGAAGATGCTGTGCAGAAGGAGCCGAGACGCAGCGCGGGCGCGCCGGGGCCGCGGCGGTCCCCGAGCCACGGCCATGCCGGGACACCCGGCCCCGGGCCGGGCGGCGACACCCCGCAGCCGCTTCGGAGCGCCCCGGGGCGTCACTCCAAGTACCCGTCAAAGACGTCCAGCTCGCTGTCCGTCTCGTAGAGCACGGAGCCAGGATCGGAGAGCACCCCCAGATCCACCAGAGCCTGGTCCATATCCTCGGGCAGGAAGACGATGCCTACATTGAGAACGATGTACTCCATCAGGAAGGCATAGTACAGGATCAGCACGTTGACAAAGAACAAGCCCACGTAAAACATATAGGGCAGCACCAGCAGCGCATGGAAGGCCCAGGACTCCAGCGAATCCAGCCGTGCCGAGACCGCGGCGGGCATGCAGCCGTGCGGGGCTGCGGCGGGCTCCGGCGGCGGCTGCGGGCGCCGCAGCGGGCACCGACCTCCCCGGCCGGCGCAGGGCGAGGAGGGGGGGGAGCGGGCGGCGGCACAGGACCGCGCTCCGCAGCCCCGGCGGCAAGAGAGGGCAAAACCCCAGAGCCGGAGCCGGGAAGAGGCGAGCCCCGCGGGGCGCGGAGTCGGCACCGCCGCAGAGCGGCCGGTTCGGTCCCGTCCTTCCCCGGAGGAAGGCGGGCGGCCAGCGCGGGCTTCAGCGGCGCCGCCGCAGCCCCGCCGTCGGCAGGAGGCTCCTCAGGGGCATTTCCAGCCCGGCTGCTGCAGTCCCGCCGCGGCTCCCCCTCCTCCTCCCGCCCGCAAACTTTGCGGAAGGAGCCCGCAGGCGCGTTGGGGCGGTCGGCGCGGAGCAGCTGCCGCCGTCAGCGAGCCCGGAGCCCCGGCAGGACCCCCCCGCCGCCCCGCCCCGCCGCGCCGCCTGCCCCCGCCGCACGCCGCGGCTGTTTACCCGCGCCGCATCCCCATCGCGGCCCGCCGTGACGGGCGCCGGCGCCCCCGCCGCCTTCCCCAGCAGCCGGGTCCCGCTCCGCCTGCCCGGGGGCCGGCCGCGGCGCACCGGAGGGGACGGCAGGCGGCTTGTGGTGCCCGTCCCCCGCCGGGCGCCTTCCCCGTGCCCCGCGGCAGCCCGGGGCAGGCTGGGTCTGCCCCTGTGCCCCGGGAGGAGTTTTCTGCTCCCCCGCGGCCCAACAGGGCCCTCCCGGAGCAGCCGTGCAGGCCTGCGCCCCTTCCACTTCTGGGGAGGCACCAAGGTTTTGCCTATATGAAAGTATAATCAAATGCATGATTTTAAACTTGGGGTTTGGTTGGGTTTTTTTTTGTTGTTTGTTTGTTTTTCTGATACTGGCTGACAAACCCTTCAGCTTTTAGTTGGATTTAGTTTCTTTATCCGGTTAAAGCAAAAAATCTAAAACCAGATGACGACAGCCATCAACGATCTCGTTCTCTTTGTTCTGCTGTAATTACGTTAGTTTTTAAGCCGATTCAAAACTAACTGTGCCATACTCACTGGAAAAGCCTCAGCAAGCGGAGTGTCAGCAGCTGAATTTCCACTGTGCCTTGCAGCACCCTGTCGTCCTTCGGCCATGACTGCCCCTGCCAGTGCTGCTCCAGCTGCCCTTGCCAAAGTGAACAAGGAATGTCAGGCACCAAATTTTATCCCAAATTACAATGTATTTGAGAGGTATATGTACACATTAAAAGGCTGGTTTTGATGTGAGGTACATTTAGTCTTTTACATCCCTCTAACTTAACAGTCCCCTCACAACCTGACAAGATCTAACTCCTAGCTGCCAAAGACAGGGCAGGAAATAAAACTGGGAGCCAAACCCCACGGCTCAGGGAGGTGTGGGGCGTCCCGCAGCTCCTCGGGCCCATCGCTGCTGTCGTGCTCAGAGATGGCGCCCGGGGTGGGCCCAGCACCACCGCACACAGCCTCGCTTGGTCGGCTCTGAGAAAGGCTGCCCGAGCACGGCCCTCGGAGCAGGACGGCTTAGGGAACGCGGTTCCATCGCCCCGTGGAAATCCTGACAGGAAGGGAGAAAACGCCGGGCTCCCCGGGGACGCTCCCGTTTCCTTGCCAGTGGTGGGCCATAACGAGTGCCGGGCCCCGGCGGGCTCCTTCCCAGCGCAGGAGAAGGCCCGGCCTCAGAGACCGCCCGACTCCACCCCGACCAGCGAAGGCGGGAATCTGAGGGGAACTCGCGGCTCCGCCCCGGAGCCTGCTGGGACTTGCAGTCCGCGCGGCGTCGCCGGGGCGGGGGGCGGGGCGCGGGACGACGCTTCCCGGCGTGCCCCGCCCGCGCATGCGCCTCGGCGCTTGTGTGCGCCGGTGACTGCTGCTGAGGGGGTCCCTTCCCGGTCTCCGCCCGCCTGGGTGCCGCTCGCCCTTTGCCCGTCCTTCCCCGCGGAGCTATGAAGCCTTAGAGCCCCTCGCAGGCCGTAGCAACCTTTCGCCGCCAGCATGTTCGGCCGCTCCCGGAGCTGGGTGGGTGGCGGGCACGGGAAGGCCGCCCGCAGCATCCACTCCTTGGACCACCTCAAGTAAGTGCGGAGCCGGCCGCAGGCTCGGGGGCAGCTGTGAGGGGAGGCGGCGGCAGCTGTGAGGGGAGGCGGCGGCAGCTGTGAGGGGAGGCGGCGGCAGCTGTGAGGGGAGGCGGCGGCAGCTGTGAGGGGAGGCGGCGGCAGCTGTGAGGGGAGGCGGCGGCAGCTGTGAGGGGAGGCGGCGGCTGCGGTCGGCCCTGCCTGATTATGAGGGGACTCGGAGGGTAGGAGCAGGCGCGGGGGGCAGATGGGCTCCGTCTGTGGAGCTGCTCGGGGCAGGGGTTTCCCTCGGAGAGGGCTGCGGAGCAGAGCGGGGCCGGGGCGTCCCGGAGGAGAGGGCGTGCGAGGGGAGGCGGCTCGGCCGGCGGCGCTCCCCAGCCGCCCACTCCCTCCTTGCCTCAGCCCTTTGGCGCAGCTCTCCACAGGCGAAAGCTGCCGGAGCGATTCGCCAGCGGCGACGGGGGCTCTCAGTGCTGGGTGGGCTGGTGTCCTTCGCACCGAAATCTGTACCGTTTCTGCCTCTTCGTCCCAAAACGTCTTCAGGGCAGACACAGTTCCGTGATGTCATGTCACACTCATCGCCGCGATACGTGTTTGTTTGATTTTTAATAATGTCACAGTCTCGTTTTGTGGAGTAGAGCGTAAGAGACGATAAATACAAGAAATACCGCGTTCCTTTTGAGAGAGAACTTTGATTCTTTCCTGGTAGTGGCTTAGACGGGGGAGCGAGGAGCCTGGTCCCGGCCTGTAAACAATATAGGCCTTTTGAAGTGTGTGTGTGTGATCTTAGTAGTCAGCAGTGATTCATGGTTGGGGGGTTGCAGGTCCAGGGGATCTACTCTGGTTAGAGAGCTCAGCAGCTGGCACAAAAGTAAAGCTGTTGAGCTTGAGAATTGTAACCGTAGTGTCAGGAGTCAGATATCCTTGTGTTACTGCTGACTGTAAAAGGTAGAATAGTTTTTTCTAGTTCTGTCACTGGAGAGTTAGAAGGATGACAAGGGATAAAACAATTTTAAATTCTCTGTTCCATTTTAAGGGTTCTGCTATGGCAAGAAAAATGAGGTCCACTGTTATAGCTTCTCTTTCTACTGAACAGGAAAAGGAGATCGTTAAGAGGGGAAGCATTTTCTAAATTAAATTGCAGTGAATACATAGCTTATTGAGAAATAAGTAGCTGGTAGTTTTTAACGATTAGTCAAATTACAAGAAGGATGTGAAAAGTGTGACAGTAGTGAGCAGGATGCACTTATACAAGATTTGGATCTTGCAATTGCTTTATGAGGATGATTTGTGGATTCTGGTCCTTGTCTCTAAACTGAAAAAATGTTCAAAACCAGCAAGACTAATTGAAGTGCATGACTTAACCAAAGACAGGGAAATCAAGTCCGTAAATACAAAACTGATGAGGCAGTAGCACTGCAGAAAGTAACTTGGGAAGCACGGTAGGTCAGACTAGTAAGTCAACATGATCTGGCATTGCAGGAAAAAAGGGGAAAAGTCATGCTCAGGTATAAACACAGGAATGTTCTATTTAACATACAAGGGGTAGCCATTGGGTACTGCTCAGCTCTAGTGGAGCTTTAGATCTATCTGGTTTTAACATTACACTTGAAGATAGAGCAAGAATGCTGATGCATGATGAAATTTGAAGAAATTGAGCTTAAATTTGGAAAAAGGCTGGTGAGAGGGAAGCTTTGGGATGTTAGAATCTTTCAGGCAAGAAAAATGTGATTATCTGTTCTCTTGGAGCCACAGAGGGTGGAAAAAGTGGTATGCTGTTTGATTTGCAGCAAAGGGAATTGGGCTGTAAGTGTTGTGGTTTGTGCTTGACTTCTTACCTGAGAATTGAAGTATAGAGTTCTTTACTGAAATACTAGCTTTTGTTTGTTTGCTTTTTTTTTTCTTTAATTATGAAATCTAAAATGGTAGTATGTAAAAGACAGCCAAGATTGTTGATCTGTTTAGACCATATATTTTAAGTGTTTGTTTAGCTAGGCTGTATGAATTTCAGTTTCTAGCCAGATGTCAACAGCAATGGTAAAGTGGTGTACCTAGTGGTAAAGTGTAATTTAGGGCTCTTCTAAGGTAGCAGTTGAAGTGATTAATGCCACAGAAGAAAAAAGGGCAGATAACCTTTGTTTCAGGCTCATCAAAGAAAGTCAGTCCTGGTAAGCTCACCATCTTGTGATCTGTCTGTGTTCTCATCTTTTCAACTCAGCAAAAACCCATATTGTGTTCCATATGAGTGTGTTGAGTAGAATGCACCAACCTTGCTATTACAGATTAGCTTGGCCTATAAAATGTATGTTATGCTATGTTACAAGAATGAAATTAGCCTGGGCTATCCTTATGGGTATATTTTTACTTTTTAACATAAATTGTAAACAGTACACCTGTTTACGTTTAGGGAGTTACTGCTTTTTGTCAGTAAATGTTTGATCTGGAGCTTCCTTTCCCATCAGCTTTAATGCAGTTTGTTTGAGGCTTGCTTTGGAAATGTTACTATTCGGTCTTTTTGCAAGTGTGCCATAGAATGGGTTGCCTAAAGGAAAATTGTGAGACTATTTGTATTACGTGTTTTGATACAGTCTCTTGGTCTAGTGAAATTACAATTTAACCCAGCTTTCTAATACATTGCTGAATTGTGATCTAGAGAGGCTGTGAAACAGTACTGTGCACTGCCTGAGTGCTTCTGACTTACTTATCAGAGAACTTGGTATTTTAGTAGGTGAGGGAATGTCAATAAGTTAATAAATGGAGAAAGGTAAGTTTTCTGGAAACAGGAACAATGCTAGTGATTGCTTGTGAAAATGGTCTTAAACGACTTGTTTTTTTTTCCATGAGATTGTGTCTTGTTGAAATAAGGCCAGAATCCACTTCTTAAAGGTGGCATCCAGCAGTTTAAAATAAGATCTTCTTTTCCTTCCTTTATATAGTCTTCTGCTCTGTTTATTATATGCTTCCAGTTCTAAAAGCAAATACATCAAGGCTGTTTTACACAACAGTCTGTCTTGCTACACAAACTTGAAATCAGTGCTTTCTCACGAGCTGCGTGTTCTTCTCTTGTGGCCTACCTTTGTGCATAAACCGGGTGTTCTTGTGTGCGTGGGTTTCTTACAGTTCTCTCCAGCCACTGACTGTGATAGTCACTGTACTCTGCTTTGGCAGCTCGTCACCTTAGGAGCTGTGACCTATGGTTAAAGTACAAAAGTCTTTCGTATTGCCCAGTTGAGGATAGTCTAACCTTAGCAGATGCATGGTCTGATTGTCTTGAGACGATAACTGTATCTTCTTTCCCCATGTGTCCTCAAACTTTGACTTTGCATTGAAATGGATGAAGGGGGTTTATGTCGTTTATCCCAGTATTTAAGTGGTGATATCTTAACCATTTTGAAGAGTTCATCGGATAATAGCTCTGGTGTTCCTGCTAAAGTGAAAGGTTTTGGAACTTAAGTGTAATATCATTGTTTCTAGATGCAAATTTTTTTCCTACTTTTCCAAGAGGTATTTTACATAGCTCTATTGTTACCTTCAAGTATGTTTCCCATTGTTGCTTCTACATTTGGTATTTTAATTGCATACTGATTACACAAAAGGTTTTATACCATTTGAGTTGGGTGTTGAACATTTCTCATAACTTGGTCAGATGGCAGTGCCCATAAACATGTATAGTTGATGGCTTGTTTCACAGCTGATTCATTTCCTGAAGTACTATCCATGCTATACATCGTTTCCTCTATGAGAACAATATATAATTACATAGTTACAGGCAGCATGAAGAAGCAAGCACGTTATGGTTAAGTCTGGGTTTTTTTAATTTGAGTGCTTGACTTCCTAAACTCTTACCTGTTTTAATGACTTTCCTACTAATTATTTACAAAAAGACACTAATACACGCTTTCTATGTTCATGAATTGTTATGTTATCCCTTTGAGCATGGTTTCTTACCAGAAAAATGTTCAGAATTTTGTTTGTCTTGTTATGTTGCTGGCAAAATCTCCTATTGATTTTGATGGTATCAGGTGCTTGGACACTTCCTGCATGGGGGCGTGTTAGGTTTTTGTTTGTTTGAACCCAGTCTTCAGATACAGTGGGACAGAGATGACAAAAACCTCTTCTCTGAGGGTTTAGCATTTTGGAGCACAAACTTGGCCCCTTTCTAATCAGCATTTAAAGGCAGTCTTTAAGAATTTATGTAAATATAAAAATACTGGGTTTGTGTGATAGTTTATATTCTCATGATATGGTATGTTGCATCTCTGGTGAGAGAAACAAGTATGTGCGTGCTTTCTCATTCATTTTCAAGTAAATGGATAAAGGAATAGCTTGAAAGTGAAGCCCAGGTTTTCTCTAAGTGCATCAGTGTGTTACCAAATCAAGGAACTTTGCAGTAATGTTGATATTAAATAAATTAATTTGGCGTTAATGTTAGTTCCTGACTATTAAATGTTTTTGCATCTCTAATGCTCTATGTTCCATAGACTCCTGAGGTGAGGTAATAGCATGTAATTCTTCCAACTGCTTCCAATTCCAAGTTCTGCTGTTGGAGTAATCATTATTCCCAAGCTTGCATAATGTAACATATTAATGAGAATTATTATTCCCAAGCTTGCATAATGTAACATATTAATGAGAATTATTATTCCCAAGCTTGCATAATGTAACATATTAATGAGAATTATTATTCCCAAGCTTGCATAATGTAACATATTAATGAGAATTATTATTCCCAAGCTTGCATAATGTAACATATTAATGAGAAATATATGTTCACAGATGCAATAATTTATATATGACTTCAATTAAATAGGCTAAAATATGTGAAGTAGTGTAGTATTATTATTCTCTTTAAACTAACTCAGGAAAAATACTATACAGATTGCTGTGGAATGAACTGTTCTGATTTAATTGCCTCCTGACTTCAGCTGTTCACTGTTCCATTAACTCATGCATGCTCAGAGCAGTGACTTAGTTTTTGAATCACTGTTCTGATATCACATGTACTGCCATAACGGGAAGTTTTTGCAGGGCTTGTGTACCAAGTACTCTTTTAGAAAGCCCTAGGAGTTCTCACAGGTGGTCAGACTTAAACTCTTACATCTTCACTGTGAGCAGTCACGCTGTCAGTGTCTGTAGAAGGAATCTTGAACTGTGATCCGCAGATTAATTGAAGGGGATTTGCAGATGCTCTTTGACTTGCTATTTATTGACTTCTGTTATGTTATGGCACATGAGCAGGTGGATACAGCTGTAGGAGATATCTGTGAATCAACTTTTCCTAGAATGGTTTCAATCTGAGCAGGTTTCTGTTCTGGATTTGGAAAATTGGTACTGATTTATGAGGGGAAAAAACAGCGTGAAGAGGGAGAGAAATTTTTTTTTACTGAAGATAAAGAGTATGAAAAGCCAATCTTTTTCCCCCTCCTGCCATCTCTTCCCTTTTTCTTCCTCTTTCCTGTGCTGTCTAGTATGTTAGCCTTAATGTGATGTGGGCTTTTATCATATTGGTGATTTTGGGGAAGAGGGAAGATAGCATGTGGTATATCAAGTTTGTTAAAGCTGTGAGCTTCTGAGAGTTGTCCATCCTCTCGGTGTCCTTGTGCAGTATTCAACACAGTAAAATCATTATTTGATGATTAAGCAATATGAAGATCAGCAAGCATATAGCATTCCACCATAACAGCGTAATAAACTTCTCTGAAGTAGGTTCTGTTTCCTGCATGGCTTATGAGGATGGACTGTGTCCTGCAACAAGTCACGTGAAGCTCTGGCCAACTGAGTGGCAGCTCAGTGGTTGAAGAAGATTCTCCAAACCGAATTTTGCAAATTTTAAGTAAACAGCAGATATGATCAAACTTTTTTTTTTAATTGAGTTTGAGTATGAAAAAGGTTCTGAAACTTAGCAATAACTTGTTTTGTCTTTGTAAGTCTGATAAATAGTTGGAACAGCCTGATATATGTGCTCAGTTAAATGGCATTTTAGTCTCCAGCTGTGCTTGCCCTGTGCAGTGATTCAGTTTCTTAGCGTAGATAAAATTGATGGGAATACTGTTTTTTTTGAAATGTGATTTTTAACTCTGTTTTTGATCTAAACTTCTGAAACTTCCTTTAAACCAGACAACCCAAAATTTTGTTTTAGAAATGCACAGTGTTTCCTGGAATCCTACAGTAGCTTGGCAAAAATTGGTATTTTTATCTTTTACATAACAGCTGCTTGAGATCTTTGAGTCTTAAAAATTGTTTTCTTGGACTTCTAAACTCCTGCATTGTACTAATAAGATTCCTAAAATTTCAACCTGAATCTCTGAATAACCTTTCATAGAATCCAAAACAATAATGATAGGCTGCCACAAAATTGGGACAGGCAGGCTGTTTTCCCCAAAACAGATCCTGGGAGTTTTGATTAACTGCGCTTTTCATGGGAAGGTTGATAGTATGGAAAATCTGTCTTCCTTCCCAAACACTTGTGAGTATATTGCTCAGATAGGCAACGAAGGAGAGGTGGTGGGGTGGCCCTCTGTTAGGGGCAGTTTTGAATGTCTGGAACTTAAGTGTGGATGACAACACTGACTGTGTATGGATAAGAATTAAGGGGAAGGCCAATAAGGCAGACATCGTGATGGGAGTTTGTTATAGACCTCCTAATCAGGATGTAGAAGCTGATGAAGTATTCTATAAGCAGCTGGCAGAGGTCTCACGATCATCTGCCCTTATTCTTGTGGGGGACTTCAACTTCCCAGACGTCTGCTGGAAATACTACGCAGCAGAGAGGGAACAGTCATGGAGGTTCCTGGAGTGTGTGGAAGACAACTTCCTAACACAGCTGGTGAAGGAACCAACTAGGGGAAGTGCCCTACTGGACCTACTGTTTGTTAACAGAGAAGGTCTTGTGGGGGATGTAAAGGTTGGAGGTTGCCTTGGGCAGAGTGATCACGAAATGATAGAGTTTTCAATTCTTGATCAAGTAAGGCGGGGAGCCAGCAGAACTGCCACCTTGGATTTCCGAAGGGCAGACTTTAGCCTGTTTAGGAGCATGGTCGAGAGTGTCCCTTGGGAGGCAGTTTTGAAGAGCAAAGGTGCCCAGGAAGGCTGGGCATACTTCAAGCAGGTGCTCTTAAAAGCGCAGGAGAAGGCCATCCCCTTCTCTCAAAAAACGAGCAGAAGGGGAAGACGACCAGCCTGGCTAAATAGAGAACTTTGGCTGGACCTCAGGAAAAAAAGGAAAGTTTACATTCTCTGGAAAAGGGGGTTGGCAACTTATGAGGACTATCAAGATATAGCAAAGCTATGCAGGGGGAAAATGAGAAGGGCCAAAGCTCAATCAGAACTCGGCTTGGCCGCTGCAGTTAAAGACAATAAGAAGAGATTCTATGAGTATATCAATAGAAAAAGGAAGACTAGGGAAAATGTAGGCCCACTGGTGAATGAGACAGGTGCCCTAGTGGTGGAAGACACAGAGAAGGCAGAGTTACTGAATGCCTTCTTTTCTTCAGTCTTCACTGCTAAAGCTGTCCCTCGTGAATCCCATACTCTGAAGGCAAAGGGGAAGGTCTGGAGAGAGGAAGATTTTCCCTCAGTTGAGGAGGACCGTGTCAGAGACCACTTGGCCAAGCTGGACATTCACAAGTCCATGGGCCCTGATGGCATGCATCCGCGAGTGCTGAGAGAGCTGGCGGATGTTATTGCTAGACCACTCTCCATCGTCTTTGAACGGTCATGGAGAACAGGAGAGGTGCCTGAGGACTGGAGGAAGGCTGACATCACTCCGATCTTCAAAAAAGGCAAGAAGGAGGACCCAGGGAACTACAGACCAGTTAGTCTCACCTCTGTCCCTGGGAAGGTAATGGAGCGACTCATTCTGGATGTCATCTCCAAACACGTTGAGGAACAGGAAGTGATTGGAAGTGGTCAACATGGATTTACCAAGGGTAAATCATGCTTGACCAATCTGATAGCTTTCTATGATGTTATAACTGGTTGGTGGAATGAGGGGAGAGTCGTGGATGTCATCTACCTTGCCGTTAGCAAGGCTTTTGACACTGTCTCCCATGACATCCGCATTAGGAAGCTGAGGAAGTATGGGCTAGATGAGGTGACAGTGAGGTGGATTGAGAGTTGGCTGCGGGACAGAACTCAGAGGGTTGTGATCAGGGGCACAGAGTCTAGTTGGAGGCCTGTAACCAGTGGTGTCCCCCAGGGGTCAATACTCAGTCCAGTTTTGTTTAATATATTCATGAATGACCTGGATGAGGGGACAGAGTGTATCCTCAGCAAGTTTGCTGATGATACCAAACTGGGTGGGGTGGCTGACACCCCAGAGGGCCGTGCTGCCATCCAGCGTGACCTGGACAGGCTGGAGAGCTGGGCAGAGAAGAACCTAATGAGGTTCAACAAAAGCAAGTGCAAGGTCCTGCACCTGGGGAGGAAGAATGCTAGGCACCAGTATAGGTTGGGGTGGACCTGCTGGGAAGCAGCTCGGAGGAGAAGGATCTGGGGGTTGTGGTAGACAGTAAATTATCCATGGCCCAGCAATGTGCCCTTGTTGCCAAAAAGGCCAATGGAATCCTGGGCTGCATAGGGAAGAGTGTGGCCAGTAGGTCGAGGGAGGTCATTCTCCCCCTCTACTCTGCACTGGTGAGGCCCCAACTGGAATACTGTGTCCAGTTTTGGGCTCCCCAGTTCAAGAGGGACAGGGATCTGCTGGAGCGAGTCCAGCGAAGGGCAACTAAGATGATTAAGGGCTTGGAGCATCTGCCTTATGAGGAAAGGCTGAGAGAGCTGGGACTCTTTAGCCTGGAGAAGAGAAGGCTGAGGGGAGACCTTATTATGGCGTACAAGTATCTAAAGGGTGGGTTGAAGGAGGATGGTGCCAGGGTCTTTTCAATGGTTCCAAGTAACAGGATGAGGGGTAATGGGCACAAGTTAGAACACAGGAAGTTCCGTTCAAATACATGGAAAAACTTCTTTACAGTGAGGGTGACAGAGCACTGGCAGAGGCTGCCCAGGGAGGTTGTGGAGTCCCCTTCTCTGGAGGTTTTCAAGACCCGCCTGGATGCAGTCCTGAGTAATGTGCTCTAGGCAATCCTGCTTTGGCAGGGGAGTTGGGCTAGATGATCTCTAGAGGTCCCTTCCAACTCTGAAGATTCTGTGATTCTGTGATAAACCTGAATGCTAAGGTGTTACTCCTGAATTTCAATGGAGTGCAGTATAGAAATATATGATCTGTGCTTGGTAATCTGAACTCTTGCAGTTTTAAAATGACATGAAATTTCTCTGGATATATTTTTTATTTAATTACTTTCTTGCATCCATCCTTTTTCTTTATTGCTATATAAAAGGGAAAAAAAGAGGGAGAAAAGCAGTGGTCATTCTTATACTTTAATGAGAATTCTTTCCCCCACCCCCCCTTTTTTTTTTATTAGCACAAAGGGAGGTAATCTTTGATGTAACATCTTATTGTGGTGTCGTGAGAGAAATGTGCTTCCTCAACTGAGTAAAATTCTGAGACTTATAATACAAGCCTTTCACATTTTATTTAGCTTCCTGTCACCTGTTGTAATATAGACAGACTTTTACTTTTAAACTTCACTGGACAGCCTTAAAATCTTGTCCTTTGAGATGGTAAAGCTGGAGTTTGCCACCTTTCCAATCAGTACGTCTATGCTTAAAGGGCCAGAGACCTGATGATTAAGCCAAGATGCATGAATAGTCTTTGACAGTCCTGATTATTAACCATCAAATTGACATGAATCTGTACAGTGTTTCTGCAGACAAGAGAAAGGGTCTAACTTTTCTACATCTGCATGTGTCTCTTGCCAGAATTACACTTTTCCATATCAGCTACTCATGCTTTCCTGCTGCTTCTATTTCTCCTTCTTGCTCATCACTCCTTTGACTTGAATGTACTCCCAAAGAAATTTGCTACGTTGCCATAAGAAGCACCATGGGACAATTGTTACATAATTTCTAGTCCTGTGTTAACATATGCGTAAGCATTCATAACTCACCTGGCTAGTTACGCGTGTCTTTCGTTTGTCACATATCCTGTTTAACAATTACTCTTCTCTCTGCATCAGTATTAAAAGGAAATTTTAGGATTTAAAACTGTACAATCATTAGACTGAGCATGTGTATGTATGTGTGTGTCTACACTGTTACAAACATGGTGTGTGTGAAAGTGGCAGGATGGCTTATTACTTGCAATTATTTTTTCTTTTAGGTACATGTATCATGTTTTGACTAAAAATACAACAGTAACAGATCACAACCGCAACCTGCTGGTAGAGACTATTCGTTCTATAACAGAGATCCTTATATGGGGGGATCAGAATGACAGCTCAGTATTTGAGTAAGTACTTAGAAGCAATTTTGATTCTGGTTTTGTTTTTGAAGAATGATTAAAGTTGCATAGAGATCTAGTTCAAAAGGTTAACTCCTTCAGGACTGTATTTCATGAATGTACGTAGAAGGGTAAGCAAGATCATATTCTTGTCATACAAAGAAACAGAATTTGCTTCTGTTAACAAAAAAAGTGGTCCAAGTCCAGAGCCCCTTTCATGTGCAGCTGTTGTTTGACTCTCAAATCTTTGATATAAATACAAAATCTAACCTACTTTAGGGCCCACAGTACATCTATTAGCATCATATGACTTGAATTTGTTCACTTCAATTTATATAAGATACTACAAATACATATATTATTCTAGCTGTGATGTTTAGAGTTTTTATTCAGATGTTATTTTAATCCCCATAAAATGAGTTGATAGAAAAATGAACTTCAAAACAAACATTCACAGTTGCAAATTGGACTGTGTTAATGCCCATTGCTTGGCTGTTTGCTTCAAGACACTTGCTCTTTTATAAAGGCAATTTGTGATTGAGATGGGTAAAGTTAAGGCATTTGGTATTTTTAATTACTTATTTAGGGAGTGGTTGATTTTATTTTTACAAGATGATTTCCACATGATTTGGTTATGAGGCTGACTAAGAAAATTATTCTGATCATTTGTATTTATACTGTAACTCCATCACATTCCTTACTCTGCTTGGGAGAATTTTAGGAATGAGGAGTTTTTTCTGCAGTTAATGTAAAAAAAATTTCACAAATACGTATTTGTGATGTCCTGGTAGGAAGGAGTCCACACTGTTCTCTTTAAATTGCATGCATTTCTGGTTTAAAAACAGTGCAAACATTCGATTCTGTTTGAATTGTACAATAAACTATGAAATGCTTGCTTCTGGTGCAGAAAAAAAATGAAGTGGATCAAAAATAAGGTCTACAGTGTTGAAGACAAAAAGTGTGTTAGCTTAAAAGGGGCAAGTGAACAAAACGTAACCTTCTTTTAGAGGCTCTCCCCTTCAAAATTATGATTGCAAGGTAGGGAAGCTGCCTGATAAATTGAATACACTAAAAATAAATTTAAAAAGGCCCTGATTTCTTGACATCTCTCTTCTGCATAATTTGAATGTTTAAGCTCCCTTGTTAGTATTTAAGGTTCTTGGAAGATGTTATTCTGTTATACAGACCAAACTTTTCAAAATAATTCTTCATAAATGTAAAACGTGCTGTTTGTCAAACTTGCCTAGAATTGTCCCCAATCCCAGTAAAATTGTTCCTTTTAAATATAGCAACTGACTTTGACACCTCTATTTTATTTCAGCTTTTTCTTGGAGAAAAATATGTTTGTTTTCTTCTTGAACATCTTGCGTCAGAAGTCTGGTCGTTACGTTTGTGTGCAGCTTCTGCAGACTCTGAATATCCTTTTTGAGAACATCAGTCATGAAACATCACTGTGTAAGGGCACACTTTTAAACGGTTTAGGATTAAGCGATCAAAATTTAACTGAATTCCCTTTCATTTAATGAAATTTAGTCCTATTGCCCCTTCACAGAAGAACTATATAAGTTCCTAACAATCTTTTTAATTGAACACTACTGAAAATGCAGTGTAATTTGACTCCAAAATACCTTATAATCTAAATTTTCAGTAGTACTAAAGGAGTTGTTTGGTACTACTGAAACACTTTTGCTGCATATTTCAAGGGGTTCTTTAATTCAGCAGTATAGTTGTGGTCTGAAACGTTCACTTTGCTACTGCAGATTGTGCCGTGGAACTCTTGTCTAATTTGTACTGGAAGTGTTCTGACATCATTGGGGCTGGCATTCAGCCACTTGCATTTACTTCAAGGTTTTTAGAAACATGTAAAGAGGACAGAGAATTAATAGTTAAAGTATTCCATAACTATCATGAAGAGAAAGTCATATACAAGCCTTTTAGAATTTATGACTTTGGGAGGAAAAGAGAGTGTTTTTTTAAGTGTTACTTACTAGCTGCAACGCCTAAGTAAATTGAAGAAGGTGAAGTGTATTCTCACTTTTCGTCTTGGGAGGAAAGACCTCTGTAGGGAACAATTTCCTTACGTTACCACTTGAAGCCATCACTTGAGTTGTTTGGCTAAAAATTGGGATATTCAAGCACCAGGTAGTTTGTTTCTAGCTGGTACTTTAAATACGGCTAGTTAGCATAATGATTTTTTTCCTCTCTGTTAACCTGTGTAATATATTGTTTTTCAGACTACCTGCTGTCTAATAACTATGTAAATTCTATTATTGTCCACAAATTTGACTTTTCTGATGAGGAGATCATGGCATATTACATATCATTTTTGAAAACTCTTTCTCTGAAGCTCAACAATCATACTGTACATTTCTTTTATAATGAGGTAAGTGAAGAAAGAGAGAGTTGCAGTATAAGGATAAGAGAACTTTAATTAGAAATTGGTAGCAATTTGGCACGTATTCTATTTAGTCTCTTGTCTCAGCATGTCCTGCATTTATTTTTATAACGGTAATATCAGTGAGTGAGAATTCATTTGTGGGAATCTCTACAAAAGCATGATAAAGAAGGTCTTTGTCTTCATACAACTATAATAAAATCAGACTCTGGAAGTTAGTGTTGTACCGGACTGTTTCAGTAGTTCTGAAGTCTACCTCCCTGAGAATTCAACTTCTTTATGCCTTGTTTTCTTGTGCTTTTATAAACAGGATCTATTCTGTTGCACCACTTGGTTCAAAGAGGCTTAGTCAAAGTCTAAAAAGCCTGAGTAATCAAATTTGAAAGGGGTTTTTCCTCTCTCCATTCCACTTTTTGCCAGAAGAGGGCATTAAAGCACTGAATATGTGCAGAGTTAACATCGAAAGCTTCGATGCTTAAAGCAGTTTATTTTAATGTAGAACTACAAATGCAACAGACTGTGCATTATAAAATCATTTCTGTTACTTAAGTAGAAGATAAAAATATCAGTAATACATAGAAAATATTTTTTGTACAGAATACCAATAAAAATTCTGTACATGTTTTGGCTAATTCATAAATACTTTCTTTCCTCTTGTTACAGCACACTAATGACTTCGCTTTGTACACTGAAGCTATTAAATTTTTTAACCACCCAGAAAGCATGGTCAGGATTGCTGTTAGGACTATAACTTTAAATGTCTACAAAGGTACGCTTTTTAAATATTAAAAAAGGCATGTGTACAAAATGCTGTTTTCAGTGTAGTTTAATTTTCAGTTATTTACATTTAAGGGTTTTCTTTCTGTTTTATGAGATTGAAAAGCTTAGCATGTTGACATGCTTCAGATACGCATTTTGGTTTTTATGAAATAGAACCCCAAACCTACAGTATGTACTTGTAGATAGTACTGTTTCCTCACAGATGAAACTGAGTTTCAGGCATACACAAGGAACTTTAGCGTCCCTTCCAACAGAGATCAGATTGTGACTGTATTTAAAAAACAAACAACAAACCCAACCCCCCAAAAAAAGTGCTTTAAGAATATCAAGTATTTTTTACTTATGAACTTGAGCTTTATAACGTACTAAGCAGTAACCTTGCTGGCTACATCACTTCCTTTTGGATTTGAAGTGTGTTAGAATATGATTGTAGAGATCCTAAGTGCTGCAGTCACACTAAGGAAGAGCTAGACCATTCCCAGAGATGCCCAGTGAAGGCCGGGAGGCTGCAGTCACAAATTCCTGTACTGGATGTTCCAGTAGGACGTAACGAAAAAAACCAAAACTTCACTGTGAGAATATTTAAGCACTGCAACAGGTTTTCCAGAGAAACCGAGGAATCTGTATTGTTTGAGATCTTCAAAACTCAAGACCTTTAGCAAACTGGTTGAACTTTGAAGTTAGTGCTGCTTTGAGAATGGGTTTGGACTAGACAGTGTCCAAAAGTCACTTTCCCCTAAATTTTTCTTGGAGTCTATAAAATCTGTAATAAACTGAAAATATCAGTGATCACTGTAGAAAAATTGGTGTGTATTCAGAACTTTTATCTTTGAAATCAGCATGTTGTAAGGTAGTATGTATTATGGAATATGTTCATGCAGGGTATGTACTTTCCTAGAATTTTCATTGAATGTTTTAGTGATATAAAGGTTAGAGTTGAAAAAACATAGCTCAGATGTTCAGGTTTCATTATTTTCTGACTATCCGTTTGCATATATTCTGGTCTAACCACCTACCCTGTAGCTTTCAGTTTAGATGCTTTGTGCTTTAGCTTTTTTAACCCTTTTGGAAGATGTCACTATCCCAGTTCCTAATCCTGTTAACTGTTGTCTGTTTCTTTTGCCCTTCCTTCTCTGATGATTCCTGTGTTCCTTAATGCAGTGTCATGTAAGTCTAACTAGCTTGACTTTCAGTATTACTGCTTTGTTCTTACGCTTTTTTCTCTTCTTTTTAATAAAGTGTGCTAAAAAACCTTTCTGAATTCCACTAGATTTGTTTATCTTCAGACCTGTGTAAATATATCAATATTAGGCTCATTCAAGCCAATTAAGAATTGATATGACACTTTTGTAGATGTCCATTTCATGTATAAGATTGTTAGGTATATACTCATAAAAAAAGCTAGCATGTAGTCAAAATTCAAAAGATACTTTGTAGTATTTCTTAAAAATTAATACAAAAAATAATTGGCAACTGATTTTTCTTTTTAACAATTTCTCTTCAGTGGACAACCAACCTATGCTGCATTACATTAGAGATAAAACTGCTGTTCCTTATTTCTCCAACCTCGTTTGGTTTATTGGAAGCCACGTGATAGAACTGGATAACTGTGTGCAGACTGATGAAGAGTAAGCTTTTACAAATGCTGGGTATTGAATGGTCATGCTTTTCCCAGATGTCGATAATCTCCTTATTTTGTCTGTAGGAGTCCAGTTAGTTTCTGAATACATTCCCTTGTAGACAGTTCAAGCTTTTCATTCTTGCAAAGCTTTTTAGTGATTCTTTGACTTAATAGTGGTTAGTGCTGTGTGCCCAATCTGTGCTAATATCTGTAAAAGTAAATCAGTGTTTGGCAACATGATTTTTCTTCATCTTTTTTTTTTAATTCTGCTAATTTCAGTAGCTATCCAGAAGTCACAAAAGGTATTTTGTGCTTCTCAATCTTACTAACTTTATCTTTTTAATGTTCCTTTTCTGTATATCATCTTACTAGAACAGACTCATTAAAAGATTCTCGGAAAAAAATTTGAAAAGGAAGGGTGAACTTTATTTAATATGAGAACTGGAGACCTGAAATTCCTGTGAAATATTCCACTATCAACTACAGAAATATTTTGTTCATTCAGTTTATTCTTGGTTTACCTCCCCACCCCCACCTCAGAATGGGTGGCTGTTTCTTGCCTTCTTAAAGTGAAGAGGTAGACATTAAATACAACATAGATTTCTTCTTTTATTTTTGGAAACAAATCTTACCATTTTTTATAGCTAGCTTGTGAAAAGACTCTGGCAGTGGAAAGAGAAGTTTTGTAAAAACATTGCTTCTTAAAACTTGGAGAAAAACTTGATATATGCATCATAAAGCACATATAAGCGCCTGAATACTGTTTGACTTTACTGAAAACATCATCTTTAGGCAGTCGATCTGTGCAAGATGATCTTTGGAAGGGGATGCACATTAATTCTTTCCATAAATTTTTAAGACTGACAGTTGATTATATCTGAGACTTTCTTTCTGCTCTCTTTTTCAGGCACAGAAATAGAGGCAAACTGAGTGATCTGGTAGCAGAACACCTTGATCATTTACATTACCTTAATGATATTCTTATCATTAATTGTGAGTTTTTAAATGATGTGCTGACAGACCACCTACTTAATAGGCTCTTTCTCCCCCTCTATGTGTATTCATTAGTAAATCAAGATAAGGTAAGCTAATACCGGCAAATAATTAAGTCTTAAAGGTATTACTTGCTTGCAGTATGCATAATGATTTGTTCAGCATGTGTATGCTGTAATAGGGTTAATACTGTCCATATCTATGTGTGTTTTATAATAAGCATCTTAAATAAAATAACTGTAGGGCAAGTACCCTGAGACTGAACTTAAGGGCAGAACAGATGAAACTATTCACCAAACAAATACTGTTTTGGATTACAAGGTTGTTAGCAATAGTGGAGATGAGAAAAATTGCAAATTGGGAAAAGGATTTACATTTCTTTGACACAGGGAGATGTGTGATTTCCTTTTCTCATATGGTAACTTGTTTCCTAGCAAAAGCAGATATAGTACCTTTTCCCAGTATATGCACAATTTTCCGTGGTGTAAAATCCATTCCATGTAGGAAATACAACATTTTGGGTTTGATACATGGTTCTTCTAGTTGCAGATAAGCTGTGTTTGAATGTGATATAGTTTAATTAAATTTTAAAGCGTAGCCTTTAAATTTAGCGGAAAGCTAATTCTTAATGAAATAGAAACTGTTCTTTTAAAACCTGTACAGGTTCCTGTATTCACTTGTCTTAAAAAAAAATATATATATATATATATATTCACTGTTCTGTTTATTCTTGTGTTTTTTTCTTTTGTCTTTTTTTCCTCCCTTCCCTTTTCTTAATTTTCTGTAGTGGTGTTTGTTCTTAAGATACACAATGCTTTGTGAATTTAAGCGTACTTTCATTGACTAGAGGTCAGGTTTACTGCAAGTTAATCACAGAATCACAGAATCTTCAGAGTTGGAAGGGACCTCTAGAGATCATCTAGTCCAACTCCCCTGCCAAAGCAGGATTGCCTAGAGCACATTACTCAGGACTGCATCCAGGCGAGTCTTGAAAACCTCCAGAGAAGGGGACTCCACAACCTCCCTGGGCAGCCTCTGCCAGTGCTCTGTCACCCTCACCGTAAAGAAGTTCTTCCGTGTAT
Source organism: Vanellus vanellus (assembly GCF_965231255.1). Classification (NCBI taxonomy): domain Eukaryota; kingdom Metazoa; phylum Chordata; class Aves; order Charadriiformes; family Charadriidae; genus Vanellus; species Vanellus vanellus. Next base: position 7,349,972 of record NC_138919.1, read on the forward strand.
TTGAACGGAACTTCCTGTGTACTAACTTGTGCCCATTACCCCTCGTCCTGTTACTGGGAACCATTGAAAAGAGCCTGGCTCCATCCTCCTTCAACCCACCCTTTAGATACTTGTACGCCATAATAAGGTCTCCCCTCAGCCTTCTCTTCTCCAGGCTAAAGAGTCCCAGCTTTCTCAGCCTTTCCTCATAAGGCAGATGCTCCAAGCCCTTAATCATCTTAGTTGCCCTTCGCTAGACTCGCTCCAGCAGTTCCCTGTCCCTCTTGAACTGGGGAGCCCAAAACTGGACACAGTATTCCAGTTGGGGCCTCACCAGTGCAGAGTAGAGGGGGAGAATGACCTCCCTCGACCTACTGGCCACACTCTTCCCTATGCAGCCCAGGATTCCATTGGCCTTTTTGGTGACAAGGGCACATTGCTGGGCCATGGATAATTTACTGTCTACCACAACCCCCAGATCCTTCTCCTCCGAGCTACTTCCCAGCAGGTCCGCCCCTAACCTGTACTGGTGCCTAGCATTCTTCCTCCCCAGGTGCAGGACCTTGCACTTGCTTTTGTTGAACCTCATTAGGTTCTTCTCTGCCCAGCTCTCCAGCCTGTCCAGGTCACGCTGGATGGCAGCACGGCCCTCTGGGGTGTCAGCCACCCCACCCAGTTTGGTATCATCAGCAAACTTGCTGAGGATACACTCTGTCCCCTCATCCAGGTCATTCATGAATATATTAAACAAAATTGGACCGAGTATTGACCCCTGGGGGACACCACTGGTTACAGGCCTCCAACTAGACTCTGTGCCGCTGATCACAACCCTCTGAGTTCTGTCCCGCAGCCAACTCTCAATCCACCTCACTGTCACCTCATCTAGCCCATACTTCCTCAGCTTCCTAATGAGGATGTCATGGGAGACAGTGTCAAAAGTCTTGCTAAAGTCAAGGTAGATGACATCCACAACTCTCCCCTCATCCCACCAACCAGTTATAACATCATAGAAAGCTATCAGATTGGTCAAGCATGATTTACCCTTGGTAAATCCATGTTGACCACTTCCAATCACTTCCTGTTCCTCAACGTGTTTGGAGATGACATCCAGAATGAGTCGCTCCATTACCTTCCCAGGGACAGAGGTGACACTAACTGGTCTGTAGTTCCCTGGGTCCTCCTTCTTGCCTTTTTTGAAGATCGGAGTGATGTCAGCCTTCCTCCAGTCCTCAGGCACCTCTCCTGTTCTCCATGACCGTTCAAAGACGATGGAGAGTGGTCTAGCAATAACATCCGCCAGCTCTCTCAGCACTCGCGGGTGCAAGCCATCAGGGCCCATGGACTTGTGAATGTCCAGCTTGGCCAAGTGGTCTCTGACACGGTCCCCCTCAACTGAGGGGAAAATCTTCCTCTCTCCAGACCTTCCCCTTTGCCTTCAGAGTATGGATTCAGTAATATGAGTCAGTAATGAATTCAGTATATTGCATGTGCACTGAACATTGAATAACAATCAGCTCCTTGTCTTGCCATTGAAATAGGGTGAAGCAGACTTCCTGGCTTTTACTTTTATTTCAGGTGTTCTAACTTCTACTCATGCATGTACAAAAATCTGCTTTTCCTCCTGGTTTTGGGCATATGTGTCTATTATCATGAGGTCAGAGATATTTGCAATCATAAAATTGGGTTGTTCATACCTCTTTGGTGATGGTTTTCAAAGTATCACTGATTGTTTTTTAGAAATGTTTTCATGACTACTTGTATATAAATTTATCACTGTTGCGCTCAAGTTATACTTCAAGTATTTTTGTCCAATGTGATTTACTTGATTTAGAGAAGCACCTGTCAAGAACCTGTTCTTATTATATGGGTAGTGTTTAATCGTTTCTTAATAGCTAATTTTTAGAGCAGACTGGAATGAATGTTAACTGAGAAGTACGTTTTGAAGGAATAATAGCATAGTGAAAACCAACATACTTCTCAGATACTCATCTCTTAAATTTAAGTTACCAAAGTGACTATGAATGGATAGTAATCAATAGCCATTTTTAAAGCACCTAGAGTAAGGGATATGCTTATTTGGAGAGTCTTCATTTGAAATAGTTTATAAGAAGGGAATGTTGATGAGCATGATGCTTTCTGAACATTTTTTAGCAGAATGTGGAACAATATAATATTAAAAGTTTTACTCTAAATAAAATACTAAACAGTGTAAATGCTTTAACTTTGTCAAAATAATTTAGCATTTTTCATAACTTTTTTTTCTGTAGGGTGGAGACCGTCCAAAAATAAGTTTCCAAGTTTCTCTCTATCTTCTTTCTCAAGTAAGTATTTTAAGTATTTTGTCCTATTTCAGGACATGTTTTGCAGTGGTGTTATGATTTATAAATTAATTTATTTTCATCTATTTTAGCAAAGCCATTAAAGACAATTTGTCAAACAAAGTTTTAAAGCTATCAGTTTCCATTTAAAAAAAAAAAAGGCAAGATAATTTGTCTTTTTATGGACTTCTTAGCTTCTTACTTGAGTTAATATCATTCTTCTGAGGATCCCATAGCACAGGGTAGCCTTTAAAGCATTCAGTGATTATTGTTTATGTACACCACCTGACAAATGAAGCATAGTAGAGCCATGCAACATGCTAGGACAGAATTTAATAAAATTGGAGTTGAAATTTAGATAGATGCTATATTGCACTTTTCCATAGCTTTGGGAAATTCAGGTTCCAGGTTTGAATTTTCTGCTTTGAAACACAGAAGGAGCAATGGTCTCATGGGTTGTTTTGATTATTAAAAAAAAAAAAAAAAAAAACCAACACAAGCCCCATTTGAATTTCATTATGCCTGTACCTTAAATCTATAATTAAGTACTTGTTATTTCTTTTTCTTACCAGTCCCACCTCCTTTTTTTCTGGAACTTACTTTCAAATTAAGAGTTTCACAGTGGATTTTTTTTTATTGTAGAGAAAAATAATCTTTTCTCCCTGTAGTCTTCATTGCATTGCAATGAGACTAGTTTTCTTAAATTATGTTCTCTGAAAATAGTTTTTACTTGTACTCATAGAATTTATTTCCTTTTTTATTTCCTTCTTTTTGTAAGAACTTTTCTGAAAAATGTGATTATTCAGGATAATGTAATTTGATGCTTCTTAATTTAAACAAAAAATTGTGATGTTGTGGGAGTTACTGACCACAGATAAAACCTTGGGAGCAACAGCTTCTTGTAACCAAAGGGATTTCCATCATAAGGTTGTATATGTTGACCTCTTACGTAGCCAATTTCAGTGGAACTGAAATCAAAGAGGTTATCACTTCAAGATTTGCATCTATGTTCTTTATTGTTTTTAATAAAGAAAATGGATTTTTTTTTTTCCCAACTGTAAAGAACTGGGAACAAATTCTGTGAATCAGAATGGTAGAAAATCGAGCTACTTTTTCTGTAACTGGCAGAAATGCATCTTTTTACATCTCATTTTAATCTAGATTCTGTCTTTAATGGAGTGGGACCTGAAAAAGTGTACCATGAGTATCTGAAAAGCCTTCTTAACTATTTCTGCTACTGACACGAGACATATGCTTTAGGCATTACTCATACATTGGAGACAAGTTCTTGAGAGACTTGTACTAGCAGGTGATAATCCACTGAGATGAGTTTTCATCATGGATTTACATCCACTGTTCACAAAGTGAATACATAATGTACTTCTGCCAAAACATGCCTGTGTATAGTCGAGCTATGCTTTCTGAATTAGAAGAAGCCTGAGTGATTTCTGAGGTTGTTCTAAGAATTTTTGAAGTGTGTTGTGACTTTGCGAAGTTTTACATAGGTCACCACTGCATGCTAATAATCGCTTCACTTTTGAAGGTCTGGAATGGTTCTGATTTTAATCAGCAAACCTGTGGAGATCATGTTACAGCAGCTTTCCAGTATCTGAAGGGGGCCTACAAGAGCGCTGGAGAGGGACTTTTGACAAGGGTGTATAGTGATAGGACAAGGGGTAATGGCTTCAACTGGAAGAGGGGAGATTTAGATTAGATATTAGGAAAAAAATTTTCACCATGAGGTTGGTGAGACACTGGTCCAGATTGCCCAGAGAAGTTGTGGATGTGCCATCCCTGGAGATGTTCAAGGCCAGGCTGGATGGGGCTTTGAGCAACCTGGTCTAGTGGAAGGTGTCCCTGACCATGGCAGGGGGATTGGAACTAGATGATCTTTAAGGTCCCTTCCAACCTGAACCATTCTATGATTATATGTTTAGCTAAATATTGTCAAAACAATGATTGGGTTTACTAATTTAGAAATTATTTGGGTATTTTTCAGCTAGAACTACTGTTTAGGGATCCAGTTTTGATATTGCTGTGAAGAGTAATGGATATAAGCTAACACAAGGTTGTTGCAGCTGGATCTGAGCCAGTTCTGTCCAGAAGCCAGTTGTTTGCTGGTCCAACCTTGTACGCCTTGCCTCAAATTAAAGTGGTTAGTGTAAATGAAGAACTCTGTTAAAGCACCGAAGCATTTCTGGATAAGTGCTTTAACGTTATAGGCAGTATGGCCCTTATTCCTGTGTTATATAGCTGCTTTGTAGCTAGACCATAATTCATTGCAATTTCATAGCCAGAAAAACTGCTTCTGATCCAGTTCAGCCTATTGAATGACATTTACTTGTGAATCACTGCAAAGTAATTGTGTGCACGACACAGAATTTATTGGAGTCCTGCCAGTTATTGGCATACAAGAAGGTCAGTGGATGCTGTGTAGCATAATCAGTGTGTGTAGCTTCTCAAAAAAAACACAGTTTTCTGGAGCAGTTTTAATTTGGGTTCCTCATTAGAATATCACACAACTTTCATTTCAAAGCTGATGAGGAGAGAGAATTTACATTTCTCAGAAGAAGGGAAGAGTATAAAGAGTTATTAAAAGTAGGTAGCTTAAATTGTAAAGAAAGGTCAAATACTTGTAGAGGGGATTATGGTCTCCTGTGTTTTGAAGTAGATTTCATGATCTATCAGTGTTACCAATTGTACTTTACTGCATATCTAAACTTAAGATACCAGTTTAATAACATCAAAGAAGTACGTTCAGTGACTGAAATTGTGACACTGATGTGTTCTGTAATACATGTCTGATATTTCTTTTCACCTTCTTTTATAGGTTTTTCTAATTATACATTATGCCCCTTTGGTGAACTCACTGGCTGAGGTTATACTTAATGGTGACCTTTCGGTGTTTTCTTCTAAAGTTGAGCAAGATATACAGAAAAACTCAGTAAGTGGTTAACTAATGTTTAATTTTTTTTTTGGAGGCGAAGAAAAATATTTGAAAAACAAAATCAGGGATCTTGAATCTGGTAAGCCAACGTGTTTGTGTTTGGGAGAGAAGAGCAGCAATAGGAGATTTCAGCATTTGTTGTTGGATATGATAGCAGAAAAATGCTCTGTGCAACTTGCAGTATTATGTTCTTGTCAAAATTGCAATATTTTTGTGCATGCATATATATTTTAGGTAGTGGTATAAGAAAGTGTAGCACACAAATTGTAATACTTCTTTGCTTCTGTGGGGGTTAGGCACTGCAAAGGCTTTCATCATTTGATGGCACACTTCTGTAATCCAGTCTTCTGTGTTCAGTTTTTGTTCTCAGCTCTTTGGTAGTGAAATAGAAATGTCATCACAACTTTCCTGTGAAATGATTTCCTTACCCGACTTGTAGTAGAAATGAGAGACTTAGAAAAAACTACCTGGCCTTATGGTAAATCCTTTGGATATAGAAGGAACTACAAATTTTCATCTGAATACTCCCAATATTTTGGCAGTAAAATTGATCTCTGAAGGTGTGTATAAGAGAATATAGACCAGCCACAAAGAGATGGGAGCACTATCACTTTGTCGTTGCCCTTGTACCTTCAGATTTAATCTGGTATATATGTTGCTAGATGCTGCTGTTAGTTTTTTTTCTAAGTATGTCATGTATTTGATATTTTTTTGCCCCTTTTGTTGTGGGTTTCACAGTTTGTGAAATGCTTGCTTGTTACTTTTTAAAGGCCTATTTGGGGATGGTAATATGACCTTACTTTGGTTAAGAAGCTTCTGACTGTAGTTCTGTCTAAAGATTGAACATGTCCCCTAATGTCTGACTGGTCAGCAAAGAATTACTGACGGAATGTTTAACTTATAACAAGCAGTAGATTGATTCTTATGCACATTTGTTCCCAGCAGCAGTGTCCTGGTTTGAGGTAAAATAGAACCAATTTTCTGTTCAGCAATTTTACTTTTCAGTTAAGCCTCTTCTAACTAACTGAACTGTCTGAAGTTAATGGCATATTTTTCCAACAGTATCCACTTCCAGAGTGGTAAGACCTGATTGTTCATAATTTATACCAAGGAATGGTATGCAGAGAGGCTCTTGCTTATACTTACTGCTATAACACCCAAGGGCAGCTAACTTGGTTATGTGCCGTGCTGGAGGGTTGGAAGCAGAAAAGCATAGAGGGGTCCCACCTGCGGCAAGGAGTAGAAAGAACAGGTGACCCAAAACTGACCAACAGAGTATTCCATCCCATCTACCTCATGCTCAATATAAAAGCTGATGGATCAAAGGGTCGGCCCTCTTTCTTCAATGGCCAGCATCTGAGGAGGACTCTGTCCGTCTGCCTGCCTTGATCCCGGTCTATGCATTCCTGAATCCAGACCTGGAATCCAGTTCCCATCCGTTGCTGAGTCCAGTCTGGGACTTTCCCAGTGCCAGCCAGTGATATGATCATTGTCCTGGGAGCTCGTTACAGTTTTGTATATATTGTATATATTTCAGTATTTTCTTGTTATTATTTTATTAATATTTTCATTAAGGTAGTTTAGTTTCTTTTTAAACTCATAAATCTCTTCCCTCTCTCATCCTGCTCTCCCTTCTCTGAAGGGGAAAGAAGTAAAAGAGAGCATCTGTCATTCGTTTTAGTGGCCAGCCCAGCCCAAACCACGACAAGTGGCTATAGCTCAGAGAGTTTCAAGGGGGAGATACACTTCAACTCTTCCATAATACAAGTCAACTTTTCCAAATTTCTTCCTACTATGCAGTGGAAGCCAGTAGCTTTTGGATTCTGGTATTTCGTACTGTTGACCTTGATATTTAGAATCTAATCTTTTTAAGAAAAAATACAGTGGAATGGTACAGCTGACTGAATGCTTTAAGATAAAGCAATCTCTTACTTGTGTTAGCAAATGTCTGACCTGCTAGCTGCGTACTGAATGTCGTGTGTGTTACTTGTGCAGAAGCAGCTTTGTTACTAGGAAATTTGTGGCGAGAGGGTGAGGCACCAGTTGTTGCAGAAGTGAGATTTTCTTTTCCTGTTATAGTTACTGTACAGAGTTGCACAATATCTGTAGCATATGTTTGTGTGCTTGCACTAACATTAGGAATATCAAGGGTTTCTGTAATGGTTTGGGCTGCTTCTTACTGGTTTTTAAAAATGTGTCCTCATGGCGTGTAAACTGGGAGTTCTGTCATACCTGAACAGGTAGTAAATAGGAGGGGTATTCGCTTTTTAGGATAGACAATGAAACTGCTAGAGGTGGAGCTTTGTTACAGGGAGAGAAGAGTGGTGGCACTTTTGGTGGATGAGGAAGAAACTTCCATGGGAGAAAATTTATGTTTTGGTAAATTCAACCATATTCTTTAATGAAACCTTGGAGGGGAAAGCCTGTACTGTCAGAAAGCCTACTGGTGGAGGTTGGTTATTTGCAGAAAGAGCAGGGGGTAATCTTCAGTAGATGAGCTCCATGACCTACTTCCAGTGAGGGGAGCTATCAAGTGAGCTGCTCTCAGTTGATGAGTATGAACAATGACTGCATGTGTTGCATGGTGTTTCCTACTGATACGCAACTCAATGCAGTGAGGCTAAAGTCGGCTGTGTAGATAGGGAGGTACAGAAAAGTTAGTAAAGGTGAGGCATTTTCTCGTTGCTCTGTGATAGGTCTTCGTAGAGCAGAAAGTTGTTTTTTGAGCATTGTTAGCCATTTCAGGGGCTGTTCTTTGGACTGTAAGGTGTATCATGATCATTGTAAAGTTATTACTGTGGTATATTCTGTTGCAAAGAAATGACAAAATTCTGCTGAATAATGGAAGCTGTTTCAGCAGCTACTTTAGAATTGCTTGTTCCGGCGTTAGTAGAGAAAAGTTATGAGCAAGTTTTTTAATTTACTTTTTGACTTGAGTTTAGAACTGTCTGTTCTTAAGTCAGACCCAAATTTATCTTTTACTGCTTCCTTTCTGTTACAGTTTCCCATGGTAATCATTCTGAGACTCTCCCAAGCTTGTTGTTTTGGAGATATTTCTGTGTGTTTTGGTGAGCTCCAGTTATCTCTAAACCCCTGCTCTGTACCTAACGCCGTTCATCTCTTGTTACGTAGATGTCTTGATATATTTAAATTGAAGTGTAACTTCCAGTTTCTAATAAACATGTCGTTTCTAAAACCCAAAGTACGTAGAACATCATGTCTATATTAATCTCCCTAATAAGATGAATTAAAGTGGAATGAGGTGTAGAGAGTATGGACTGAGATTACCAAAAGCAGGGTCATGTGTCCTCATGATAGGAGACTAAATGAGTAAAGAATACTTAATAGAAGCTGAGAAGGGTTGCAGTTGCTGTGTATACATGCAGAAATGTGTATAAATATCCAGAGTTATTTAGGGCAAGAGTAATTGTAGTTGTCAGGAAAGAAATAAATGATACTTTTTCCTAGAAATCAATTTCTGGAAAAAATAATCATCAGATCTAACTGCTGATAGCTTAAGAATTGTCAATAATCTACCCATGGAGATCTGATGAACATTATAGGGCAATAATGATTGCCCAACCTCAATTGAACAGATTCTCTACCTCAATGTATAGCAAATTAAGATATACTTTCCTTTCCATATTTTTCCCTGTATTTCTGGTTTTAGGTGGCATCAGAAGAAATACTCTTAGCTTGGGATGAGAGTTGCGTATGTATAGCCAACAGAATATATTTAAACTTGTTAGTAGTCATCACTCTAAGGTTTACCTTACTTCCTGTGAGATCTGTTTTCCTGCATAATTCGGATGTGGGCCAGTTCTACCTATTTCATGTTTCTTGGTTTCTTTTTTAACCTACTTTCTCCTTCCTGTAAAAGTTGTTACTGGTACTGCCTTATTTTACCAGCACACATTGCACAAGATACACCATAATTGAAAATATGGTTAAAAGACATTTTAAAAGTATGAAATGGCATTATCTCGAACTGTATAATCAACTTAGATAAACCGTATACTAGATAAATTAAGCCTGATTTTTAGAATGTTTTAAAGATATAGCCTTGTTATATTTAGCAGAACAGAGTACATATGTTGACTTTTTCTCAGCATTCTTTCTCGAGACGGAACCAGACCATGGTTCAGTGCTTATGAGCACATTGCTGTTTACTGGTCTCTTCTGTTATTTTGATCATATGGCTAACAGCATATTAGAAATGTAAGGATGGTACGTACATGCATTCTTCATAAAGAAAGTAGCTACAGGATTCTAGGAAGCAATTGTAAGAAGTGAATGCAGGAAGAGGAAAAGGCGTTGTGCAACTTTGCAACTTGCATGCTACTTTACTTTTTTGCCCTAAAGAATAAGACTTAAGGTGTTCTTCCCTTTTCTTATGACTTTTCTGACCACAGGCCGTCAATAAAAGGTAATCTGGTTGTAACTCCGGTTAGTTATTTTATAACCTTCCCATGTTCCAGTTTGATCAGACTAAAAATATATCAGAGAGGTTACTGGGGAACATAAGTGTGGTAAATTTCACATTGTGGGTTTTTTGGTATTGTGAAAGATTCCTCCTACTAAATGGTTTGTTTCAGTCCAAAGTGCAGGATGACTTTTGCAAGATTTCTGTAAAATCTTTTAAAAAAGTCAGAAGATTCAGAGAAACACTTTGGCCTTTTGACTTGTAGAAAGCTTCTTCACAGATCTTTTCCTAATCTCTTATTTTTTTTATGTGTAGGTATTCTTTATTAAGTGAAGGGAGGGATTTTTCCAAACTTTGTTTCTGAGCTCTCTGATGCACCTCATCTTCAATGCTTATTTTACTTGAGTCACCTAAGGCAAGGAAGGGAATCAGTTTTGATTTTAATCTGGTTTTCTTTTCTCTTGCTTGCTGTTAATTTTTTAACCCTTTAGCCACCATCAGCTAGATGTGATTGAAGTACTGAGGTCTGAAAGGTAATGAAGTTTCTGTAGCAGTCTTGTTCAGCGTAAACCTGTGCTGGCACGAAGACCCCAAACCATGTGTTTTACTTCGCAGTAACAAGAGAGGTTTGGCTCATCCGTGTTTATAGCTCTGGGTGGGAGGGTGCACGTACTCTGGTAATCCAGTTGGCAGGCCGAACAAGCGAGAAGGTTGCTCAAAGCGTCACAGCTCAGAAACACTCTGCAAAATTGTAGGAAACCAAGTTTTGTTAGTCCTGCTAGTTGCAGAACTTCTTGTAGTGTCTTGTGTCTTCTGATATCTTTGGGTAGAACACAAGTATATTAAAGTCTAACAAATTAAGTTGCCGGACTTGGTAAGTCTGTGTCTGGAAGCCCAAAAAAGGTTGGTTGATGTCAGTGCCATTTGTTCCTAGCTGATACAAAGACTAGTATGCCGTTGAGGGAAGCTTACAATTCAAAAAAAGCTTGTGGCATAGGGCACTGTTTTTTGTCCTTGCTAGTGCCTAAGATATTTAAAGAGTGTATTTCATATTAATACATTGCTGTCAACACACACTTTAGATTTTGCTGCCTTTATTCTTTTTGCAAAAGGTGTCTTAATTTTGTATGTACTAGCTGCCTTACCTGTTAAGAGAGTTCAAAGAAGGGGGAAAATAGTAATAATAATAATTGATGAAATAGGTAGTTCTACATCATCTTGTCTCAAGATGGAATACTTTTAAATGATAGATCTTTAAAATACATTACTTTTGACATAATTGTTCTATTGATGATTTGATACAACTCGAGGTCTGCTTTCTTGTATTTTAAAATGGATTTGAGATTTGTAAGTGGTATGCTAATCTACATTCTAAAAACCCTCTTTTATATGAACTGAAGTTTGTTTATCAGTTAGAGTTAAAAATGTCTTGCTGTAACTCAGTGTAAACTCTTCGAATTTACAGGCAAAGTCAAGTATCAGATGTTTCATAAAACCAACAGAAACGCTTGAGAGGTCTCTTGAAATTAATAAACAGAAAGGGAAGAAGAGGTTGCAGAAAAGACCCAACTATAAAAATGTTGGTGAAGAAGATGAAGAGGAGAGAGGATCCGAAGATAACCAAGATGACCTTGATAAAACTAAAGGTACAGAAGCGAGTTCAAAGGGCATAAGAACAAGCAGTGAAAATGAAGGTGAGTATACCAGTGAATAAAAATGATGCTTACAATTTGGATACTTTTATTTACTGTATGGACCTAGTTGTGATCTGTTACATGACTTAGTCCCACGTTTACCTAGTGCAACGAGAGAACATCAAATTTGTTTCAATCTTTGGCTGTGTTTTTTTCTCACGTTAAATCATCCTGTCAGAACATGTACTTCTAGTCTGATTAAAACTATGAAAGTTTTTTCATGTATTTCTGTAGTCTTTGGCCCTTATCACACACGCATGCCTTGCACCTTGGTGTACATGATTATGGGATACTTTATAAGTAGACTTCACAACTTTGTAACTTTTCCTTCTGTGGCAAGGGAATGGTGTAGCCACCTTACCTTTGTAAGATGGTTGGGAGTATTTTATGCATGTTTCAATGGTAACATTCAACAAGTGTGCTAAAGGTGACAGTAAATGGTAGAAGATGATATTAAATAGCTCAAATCTGAAGAAAACATCTTTAACTTTTAGATTATTTTTAATTGCATGTTTTCAAGATTTTTTGACATAATGCTAACTTGGAATTGGTTTTAGGATGAGTGGTCTTACAGCATATCATAACAGTTTGTTTTACTAGTTAGTAACTATTAGTAGGTTGTACATAGGAAACTAGTCTTTACTTTAGGCAGATTGAGAAAAATGTGGCAGAGCTGCATGCAAGCAATTGAAAACAAGACCTTTATGCTTTGACAGCCTTCCCCAAACATAGTTGCATTTTGATTTAGGTAAACAGTCTGTTTGAGAAGGCTTTCTATAAATGGTGTCAATTAACTGATGATTTATTGTCTACCATGATTTGAAGAAAATAGGGCATGATCTACTGTTTAAACTGGTGCATGTGGTAGTCATCTTTGTCCAAATTCTTAAGCAAAGCTAGGTTTGGTCCTAATATATCTTCTTAAAGCCAATAGGTCCCACATGTGACTGAGTATCCCGTTTGCTATAATTGTAGAGACCTATTTACCCCCTCTATGAAACTTGATGTCCACCCATGCCCCAATCTCGCCAGCATTTTCACAAAGAAATTTTTTTTTTTCCAGAAAGAGGTTCTGTGTTTTTAATTCCTGTGGTTGGGAGGGGAGGGGGATTACTGTTCTTATTTATTTGCCAAAATAATCTGTATATTTTCTTTACGTATATTATGTATATGTATAATTTTCTTATAGCAGTTAAATTCCTTTAAGAAATGTAAACAAAATTCTTTATTGGGAAGAAAATTTGCTTACATCCATTCATTAACCTTTCTGAAGTTATGGTGATACATTTTATATATAGTTGCATCAGTCACTTTTAATGCAAAACAGAAAATACAAAAGAACTTGTGATAACTGCTTGTTAAAAATACCGAATTTTGGTGTTGTGGGTTTTGTTGTTTGGTTTTTGTTTTGTTTTTTAGAAATAGAGATGGTAATCATGGAGAGATGTAAACTGTCAGAATTGTCTATCTCTGCTGTGACAGAACAGAATACAACAGATGAAGAAAAGAGTGCAGCTGCCTCTGGGAGTGAGATAACAAACTTGAACAGGTATAAGGGAACTGTAATATATTTTGCTGGATTGCTTCCTTACTTGCCCTCCCACTAACTCTTGCTTCTTTTAACGAATGTGTCAAGTCTGCCCCCAATTAAAATTGCATGGGTTCTTGTGCATCACAAATAAGTGAGGCAGCAGAAAAATGGGATATGGGATCTCTGCTGATTGGTTCGGGAAATGGTCCTGTTCCTTTGTACAGTTTGTGCTTTGCTTTGTGGTAATTGTGATGCCTTAAGTTGGTAAAGTTACATTACAGACTATTAACACAATAAAACCAGAGTATAAATGTTTACATTCCAGAATTTTCTAAACCTCTAAATTAAGCCAGAAGTTTTCTTAATATTTATGGGCACATCTGTCAATTGTATACATCTGTATACATCTTATACAGGAAAAAAAAACAAGGAAAATTCCTCAATTAAGGGCTGAATTTTGTAGTATTTTAGTAGCAGTAGTTATGAATGAACCCTACTAACGTATGTACAGTTTCCAAGGTCCATTAGTATAGAATCATAGAATCATAGAATCAGTGAGGTTGGAAGGGACCTTTAAGATCATCAAGTCCAACCATTAACCTACCCTGATAAAAACACCACCACTCCTAAACCATGTCCCTAAGCAGCTCATCTACCCTTTTCTTAAACACCTCCAGGGATGGTGAATCCACCACCTCTCTGGGCAGCTTATTCCAATGTTTAATAACCCTTTCAGTGAAAAAATGCTTCCTAACATCTAATCTAAACCTGCCCTGACATAACTTGAACCCATTTCCTCTTGTCCTATCACTTATCGCCAGGGAGAAGAGATATATATATATATACCTTAGGTTTATCGAAAACTTCTCTTGGAAATGCAGTTTTTAAGTGTTTCTGGGAGCAGAAATTGCTTGACTTCAAAATTTAAATTTGTATATATTAAATACCCAAAAGACACTATCTCAGTAAGAATTTTGTGTTCTTGTTATTAGAATGCTAAAGAAAAGAAACCAAACGTGCTATCTCTGACACAAAAGTAATTGCAAATGTGTCCCTTGGAAATGCACGTTTAACAGGATTTCAGATTTATTTTTAAACTTGATAAATGCTGCCTGATATTCTCAGAATTTCATTCTGTCTCCACTATAGCTTTTATGTAGCTTAGATTACATTAATTAATAAAGATAACATTTCATTTCATTGTAAAAGTGAAATTGAACCTCGACTTGTACTGGCTTTAAAATACATTGTTATAGATTATTGATATTTTGACTAAAATATGTGCCAAATGGCTTTTAGAAAGAAATTGGCAAGGACTGCATTGAATACTAAAGCAACCAGGATGATCAGGTCTTGAAAAGTGTGAAATATTTAGATGCGACATGCCAATGCATTTGGCAAATGTCTGCATTTGAGGACTCTCTTGATCTGCAGATATGATCTGACAGCATCCTGCATCTTTCCTAAAAATAAACAGCATCAAAGAATGTGCAGAGCTAGAAATATTTTTAAAATAAATGCCCTACTCAAGGTCTATTCTTATCGCCTTAGTTTTGTACGTGAATTTTTGGAAATATAGCTGGATAAGCTGCTATAGTTTTTTTTGTGTTATTCTATATGCCAAATGTAGTATTTGAAACAGTAATTAAATCTCTCAAGAAATTTGCTCAAGTGTGTGTAGCTTCTTTCCTACACTGATTGGTGTCACTGAGTCTTGTGGAAAATGAAGTGATCTTTTATTCCATGCTTGGAAGTGGAAGAAACTTCCATAACTGGAATAATCATTAATGATTGTGATGATCGTGATTCGCATTTGATCTGTTTCTTCTATGAAGTCACTAGTAAAAGGCTAGTAAAGTAAGCAAATGCTTACAGAGTTAAGAAATACACATGAAAATACTTGCCACATAGCCTTTAGTATTAAAAGTGGTTTTTAAAAATTGTCCAGTAGTTGTTGAAAAATAAATAGAAAATAGCACAGTTTGCTGTTTAAAAATCTGTAAGTCATGTTTTCAATTTCCCTTAGCCCTTTTACTACTGTTAAGAACATAAAAGAGAAAGTTTAAGTGTGTTTTGTGTAATTTTATTTTGATGTGCCTCGCTACTGGAAAGTTTAAGTCTTTTATGATATGCTGCACAGCACAGTTTTTTCCAGAATGCGAAACCTTCATGGTGTGTTGTGCCTTCTGTTGCTGCTTTCTTACAGCTGAAGTTTTTCGTGGGTCTATCCTACTTTTAGTCTATATGAGAATCTGTTGATGGATGGGATTCCTAGAAGTTATTCCAGCTTCCAATTAAGACTTTGATAATACAGATAGATAGATGCTGTGAAGAAGCATCTGGAATGAAAATTATTTCTCTCACTGCTGTTACCATATATTTTTTTTTAAAGTAATGTAATTTCACAGATCTAAGTAGTATGTGGGTGGAAAAACAATGAAAAATACATTAAAGATTACAGGAGTTGTTTAACACCATGTGATATTGGTGTTAATAGAACAGCTACTGATATTTCCCCGCCTTTGAACCCCTAAAACATTGGTTTTAATAAAATTAAAATAAATACTACTTTTACATCCTAGGTCAGTTTTTAGGGTAATTACCATCTGTTGTTGTTCTGCCAATAGACTTAGTGTTATCTAGCATTTCAGTATTTTAATGATCTTGAACCTGGATATCTTGGTCCTCTTTCTTTAGACCTTGAAGCTGAACTCCCTTCGCTATGAGTAAAGCACCCTGTTTCAGGGTGTCATGAGGCTTGTCGGGCTTGTTTAATGCTTAGGAAGACTTGGTTTATTTTCAACACTGCTAATTCTTTAGGCTGTTTTTGCTTGAATAGTTATGTTCTTTTGAGATCTACAATAGGAACATCACTTAGGTCCATGCAGCAGTGCTGACCTTGGACAAAGAGGGATCCTAACTCAGTGGGATTTAAGTTTATCATAGAGGATGCTTGTAATCCAGCTGCAGAAATGTGCAAACATATGACTGCAACATCATGAACAGAGCAGAGGAACAGTGTGTTCTGTTATCCTTGTCATAGCCTTGTTTTAGTAAAAGAGAGCATGCTATTGAAATGTGTGTGGAGGGGAATTGTGGAGCCTGATGGGAAGTGTTAAATACATTGCTAAGACTTCAGTTGAGTGGCTTACCTGGATACATTAAGTGTCACCATGAGGGCCTCACAGGTCTGGAATAGGTATAGACGTATGTTGTGTTCTGATCTTTGATAGCCATCCTGACCCATAGCTAACTGCAACCATGAATTTGTAGTGGATGCTTCTTGTCTGCTAGGTCTGAAGATAGGAAAACATACTTGGTTTTATGACTTCGTATGTTATTCTAATGTATTTTATTTGAAGTAATTTAGGTAACATAAGGATTTTTTTTTTACTTTCACTGTTAAAAAAAAATACTTTGAGAGGTAGGAATTATCTCTCTTTTCTTTTTTTTTTTTTTCTTTTCTTTTTTTTTTTTTCCTTGTCATCAGGCTTGTGCTAAGATCAACTGAATCTCGGCCATATCTGATCTGTCCAAACAGCTTGTGCATTAAATTGACTTTTCTTGTCTGTTCGGGGTATAGGTGAAGGGTGAAGTTAGCACTGTTTGTAGCTTCCTGTATACGTGTCATAGGTCACAATGCTTAAACCCAGGAAAACAAAGCTCATCTTCAATCCAAAGCTTTCTTTTTTTCTATTCAAATGTTCTCTCCTTGCTAATTTTTCTTTCCTATAGCTGTTTGATGGTAAAGTCTTTGATTGTTTTAGAATAACCTAGCTTCCTCCAAACTTTTGGTTAAAACTGCTTTCTTGTAATAGTAAAAACTTTTCAACTCCATTTAGTGCGTGAATTTTAAGGTAGTCTTTTTTATGCAACAGTGATAGCAGCTCTTTAAAGTTGCTTATGTATACACTTTAAACAAGCTGTATGCTTCTGCATATGTACTAAATGTGCTATACGCAACCCAGTAAATGTGAGAACAATCAATTCTTGGGAAAGTATTATGCAACAAATCCCATTAAAACATCAGAATTAACGTAAGAATGTAAATACAAGGTATGACTATAATCTGAGTGTTCTTAAACAGGTTAATTTTTAATGCCTGAAACTGTGCATTACTGTAAATTTGCCTCTTGCCACATGTAGATCAGAATAGTTACTCATTTTGCTGTAGATGTGATCTTTTTCTTCTAAACTGTTTTAAAATTACTGTTTTCTACAGGCCTTTTCTTGATATGGTCTATAATGCACTAGACTGTGCTGACGATGATTACTATGCCCTCTTTGTGCTCTGTCTTCTATATGCAATGTCACATAACAAAGGTAAGCAATTTTTGCTGCGTCCAGAGAAAACTAAATGAGACACGAGGTTTTAGACAAGCACGATGTGTTTGTAACGTATGTTTATGCATGCCTTAAATGGTGAGAATTTCTTTGCATGGGGGAGGCAGAAATAAGTATGCTGTAAGTAAAAACAGTTGCGAAGGATCACCTTTTTAAGAACAGTTTGGTAGAAGGCTTTGTGAACATCAGGTAACTTTTCTTCCACAGGTGTCTTTGAATTGGAATAGGATTATCGTGTTTCATTTCTAATCTCTTCATTTTAGTTGAAGACTGACTATAGTGGGCTACATGTTTATGGGATCCAATTCTTTCCCACTTTGCATGTACTGTGATTGCTGAATGTAAGCCAAAAGCTGTCAGTGTTCTGTGCCATAATACATCTTGCAAGTCTCCCAAGGTCTCCGGGCTATTTTATAAGCCAGCGAAACAGTGTTAAATGTGTAATTCATTGTAATTAGGGCAGTATGAGAATATGTAACTGTTTCTAAAGGATGATTTATGGCTAGCTTTTTTGCTGTTTATCTTTGTGTGCATTTTAAATAGAATCCTTATGAAGCAATAACGTAAACAACTCATACATAGGAATAATCATGTGTTTCAGGAATTGAGTGCCAAATCTAAGTTATTTTGTGCTTATGAGGATAGTTTCTATAACATACTAGTAATTTAAATGAATCAACTGCTACAGTAAACTGAGCAAAAAAGCATCAGTTGCGATGGCATGCTTAAAAGTAAGGATTCTGTTATAGCGTCAAGGTACCTCTAATGGGCAAGTAGAGTGGAAATGAGAGTCTTGAGGGAAACTAGCTAAGCTGAGCTCCTCCTGTGCTTCTCCATCCTCTTCATGGCTTTATCTTTTTCCAGGAAGGAAGGAATGCTTCTCCGAGATTGTAATTTGCAAACAATTTCAGGGCTTTTGTAGTCTCTTACTACAAGAGATGATAACGCAACTAATATCACCAAAGATAGCACCACAGCCTTGCCATGCTTTAGCCCTCTCTGACTTGCATCTCTGATTTCCCGCCCCTGCCTTGCAACCAGTATGCTTCTTCCAGAAAATGTCTTTCCCTGAGGGACTTTTGAGCATCACTATGCTAGAAAATCCTGATGTCAGAGATGGATTCTCTTCTCTTAAAATTCATTAGTTGAAGCTGTGACTATCCAAAATCATTAGTTGTAACTGTTGCAGCTTCAGAGAGTCTCTGGAAGTCTTTCAGTGTCATTGTATAGGAGTAAGCCTGCGCTCTTGGGTTGTATTTCTTAGGAATTCTTCTATTTAAGACCATAGTTCTTCAGCCCACTGTATTTGCTTTCAGCGTAATTATTCACTCTTCAATATCCTGTTCCCAGAAAAGAAGTCTGATATTCTCTCTTGTTTCAAAGATGATTTGCTTACATCTATAGTATTCCTGTAAACAGTGAGCGATGCAGCCTCTTGCTGCTTACTTTCAGCAATCTTGGTGCTGTTTATTTTTCACCCAATATTCAGAGTTACTGAGAGAAATACAACAGGCAGCGAAATATCTACCTTTTAAGAGAAGATGCAGAACTCTGCATCGTTTGCAGGCAGACAACCAAAGGAAAGGTGCTGAATATGATTTCTTTCACTATGATTTCAATTTGGCCACTTTGTTAAACTCCTATCTGGTCCTGCCTCCTTTGTCCCCGTGTTTTCTTAGTCTCCTTAATGGTTTTCTGCTGGTTAATGACCATGTCCTTCTCTGAGAGCTTAATCTGCATATAGATATTCTCTAAGATATTACTCATAAGCAGCTGTCCTTTCCAGAAGAAAAACTGTAGCTCCTCACTAAACTGTTAGATTGTTGTGAACATTAATTCTCTGATTGCCCTGGTTCCTTAAATGCCTCCTTCCCTCCCACCCCTTTCTTCATTCTCATAATGACAGAGACATTTGTATCCCTGTCAGTAATCTTCAAACAGACCTTTATTAATTGTTCCAAATACAAATTCTTGGTGAAGAAATAAATCAGATGCCGCAAATGGCATTGTTATGCAGAGTTAACTACAAGTTTAGGGTTGGAAGAAACTATAAACCGCAAGATACTCATCTTCTGTTTTACGGGGATGTTTATTGCCATCCTTTAGAATAAGGACAGGGGGATCCTCAGCAATCTATAACTATGTTTTGTTCTAAGAGGTCTTACAGTAACCAGTCTATTCTGAGAAATAACTTAGATATTTAAGAGAAGTAGCTTTGGTTTCTGTATACAATGATTCAGTCAGAATGTGTAATTTGCGTTGGGGACGGTACTAAATAAGAGGGTACTAGTTACAAAATAAAATTCCTATTTTTTTTAAAACATACATGAACTGATCACTTACTACCAAAGTGGAATTTAAAAATCAGACTTTTGTCTTTTCCTCTTTAGCCTTTATGCTCTTCTGATGTATAGCTTGACTTTGATTTGATTTAGATGCAAACAAGTAGTCTGAGAATTCCAGATGCGGCAAAATGGTTTGGATGTCACCAACCATTTGGGGATTTGAGTGTCTTCACCCAGTAGGCTTCATCTAAGGCTGAGATTTTTCAGTGATACGTGAATGTCTTTAGTCTTTCTGTTGTTCTTCCTTTTCCTTCTAACACAAATTCAAAACTAACTTGCCTGGTTTTGTATTGTTACTTACACTCTTCTGAGAAAACTGCTATGATCTATTAAGTACTCGCCTCATGGCATACTCCTGTTTTCTAATTTACCTTTCTTTCTTCATCCCCCACAAAAGGAATTGACCCAGTCAAGCTGGAGAGAATTCAACTTCCAGCTCAACATGCTGAAGAGAGAAATTCATATAATCATGTACTTGCAGAAAGGCTCATCAGGATAATGAATTATGCTGCACAACCAGGTATCACTTCTCCAATATTTGTTTTCTTGGCATGCTGAAATTTTTGAAGATTAAAAAAAAAAAAAAAAGCCACCTAGTCTCTTGTCTTTGAGGGGAAAGCATCTGTTTAGCATGCTCTTCAATGAACAATAAGTAGATGTGGTCTGTGAAAGACAGCTATCAGGTTTTTGTTGGTTGTAGATGAACCAGACACTCTGGGTTTCTGCTGAATAGTTGTTTTTATACTCAGAACTATACAGGAATCTGTTGTCTTAATTCCTACTTCCTGTGTTTTTGAATAAACAAAAATGATGAGGTGTATAGTGCTTTCATCTTAATTTGGGATTTCATCCTGAGAGTATGTTCTGTGGCACCTTTGCTTGTAAAAGTAATTCCAGTGGAGAAGTCTTGAAAACTATAAGGTGCCCTTTGCTTAGAGCAGTCCTTAGTCTCTAGAGGTGATAGCAAACTTTCCCATTATTTTTTTTTTTAATTGCAGATTGTATTTTTAGTTCTGAACTGTTTT
This sequence comes from Vanellus vanellus, assembly GCF_965231255.1. NCBI lineage: Eukaryota > Metazoa > Chordata > Aves > Charadriiformes > Charadriidae > Vanellus > Vanellus vanellus. Next base: position 7,370,578 of record NC_138919.1, read on the forward strand.
GCAGGAAATTTTTTTTTTTTCCTGGCTTCAACTTTTTTTGTGAAATGAGGGATACAGGCTCAGTTACCTATTCCACACAAACAAGATTTTTGTTCCAGCCATGGCTCTTCTCCCTGTACTTCCCCTCTTAAAGCTTCAAATGAGTAGAACTGTTTTTCTCCTGAAACTGGCGCACTATCAAATTCCTGATTGTCTGCAGAATAAAATCTAATGCTTGTTTGACTCACACGACTGATGTACAGAGTATTAACTTGTTATGCTGATGTGCCAGTCACAGATTAAAGGCACATTTACATATAAAGAGTTTGTACATACTGCAGAAGGAAAGAATGCAGGATGAGGAAATGCATTTATTTAAACAAAAGCACTTCTGGAGAGGGGTGGAAATAGTGGATTTTTATTAAGCTTGCCAAATGCTGTGTAGAACATCTTTTCTTTTTGGGGATACTGATCTTTGTATCTTTAGTTTCTGGCAGTAAAATAGTAGATGGGGAGTTCAGCTCAAATGCTAAGATGTCTGTCTTTCTCTTGGATATATTGTCTTAGTATCAATCACCGAGCTCAGACTTTGATTTTTTTATTTTTTTTTTTTTAAATCTTTCTGAAACTATAAGCTTAAAATATTAAAGCATTCTTTCACTCTAACTTCTCTAAATTTTCACATCCAGGCTGTATCTGAATCCTCTGGACTGTTGTTTAAGGGAAATCTATGCCTTATTAGTATGCTATATACAAAACTTCCTTTCATCTTGTACCTTTATCCATGCCAAAAGCCTGTGATTCTCTTGTAATTTTAGTGTAATTCAACCTGTGCTTCAGATTGGTAAAGGCATTGGTTTTGGCTTCTTTTCTAGTAGTATTAATCTTTATTGCCTTCTTATTGCATGGTTCTGCTTTAAATTTTCTTCTGCTTTGAATTACTCTTTCAGTTCATTTTTGTTTTTTTTTTTTTTTAATGGCCATCAACATTGTAAGCCAGCGTCAGCACTCATCCCTGACAAATAGGGTGTGTATGACAGAGGAGCAGAGTTTATGACAATTGCAGAGGAAAGTAGAAACACTTAAGAACATCAGGGAATGAGAAAAGCAATACTTAAACTGCTACTGTTTTGTATATTGAAATTTTCTTTTCGTAGATGGAAAAATCCGTTTGGCAACTTTAGAACTTGGCTGCCTGTTGCTGAAGCAGCTTGTCTTTTCTAAAAATGGCAGCATCATAAAAGATGTTCACCTTGCTTGCCTTGAGGTGAGTATTTTCTTTCAAATTACTAGTCTCAGCATTACTTGTCTTTGAATCTTGTAGTATAGTTGAATGAATTTGTTTTATTACTGATTGCAATAAGCATAAATGTGAAATTTGACCTTCTACAGCATCTTTGCACTGATGGCTTTGTGCAGTGAAAGTAAAGAATCAGTACTCCATGTTCTGCTATTTAAACTGTTAACTTCTCAAGCTGGGTTATGTTTCACTTTCTCTGTGAAATTTGTACGTCATCCATCTCAACAATGTAAAGAAAAGTGCTTTGAAACTAACAAGCTCCTATAAGCTGTATTTCCATGAGTGCAAGGACTGTGTTCTGTCAGGTTCTGGGCTAAAGGCTATGAGTATGGGGATACTAATAGACAGTCTCTTCTTATGAGGTTTTAGGTGGGGTTTTTTTACATGTGACTTCTGAGTAAACGGTGCATTTATTCCCTTAAACATAGTTATTTTATGTGTTCTAGGGTGCAAGGGAAGAAAGTGTTCATCTCCTCCGTCGTTTCTATAAGGTATGTATACAAAATGCTTTAAGAAAAAATCCGTTACATAACGTGGAATTAGAAGCAAGTCTGCAGCCCAGTCTCTACATAGTGCCCACAGCAGTACTTTTTTTAACAAGGGAACTACATATATTTGTGATAGAGAGAAAAGTGTTTCATCAGAGGATTCTTCTCCTTTCCTGCCCTTCCCATACCACATGGACGTACATAACAAAAAGCCTGTTAGAAGTCTCACAGGATTTGTACTGGAGGCCAAGTTAGCAGTCGTGCTTTTGTTGCAACTGCTATGTATTTCATGAAACAGAGCCACACTATTAGAACATTTCTGGGATTTTACGGTTGACACTAATATGGAATGTGTTTCTTCTTGGCATTACTTTTTTTTTTGAGTCTTATATGAAATGATGATCTAAAATTTTACTTGATCTTTTTTTTTCTTATTGGAGACCTCTGCAGCTTTTTGCATTTTTATTTTTTTATTGTATTGTAAGCAATGGGAGAAATAAAATTTTTAGCCCTAGGTGTTAACTTGTATATAAGGAGTAGTAAATCCATGACATATTTCAAGTGTCTAAAATCTCTTCCTGTTTTTGTTGGAATTCTCTTGAACGTTTCCTCAATGTGGCTTACAAAAAATAAGTAACTTGTGTTGGGTTGACCTGGACTGGCTGCCGGATGTCCACCCCGCCGTGCTCTCACTCCCCTCAACAGGGTGGAGGGACAATATAAGATGAACAAATCTTGTGGCTGAGATAAAGACAGGGTGATCACTTACCAATTACCATCATGGGCAAAACAGACCCAACTTGGTGAAAATTAATTTATTGCCAATTAAAATAAATTTAGATAGTGAGAAAGAAAGACAAATTGGAACAACACCTTGCCCCCAGCCTTCCCTTTCCTCAGGGTCAACTTTGCTCCTTCATTCCTGTCTCTTCTACCTCTCCCTGTGCTGAGTGGTTCAGGGGGGATGGGAAACGGGGTTTGGGGTCAGTCCATGTTTGTCTCTGCTGCTTCTTCCTCCTCACACTTTTCCCTTGCCCCAACGTGGGTCCTCTCCTCCATGGGCTGCAGTCCTTCAGGAAGAAAAACCAAAACACTTCAGTGTGAGTCCGCCACAGACTGCAGTGCCTCAGGGCGTATCCGCCGGTTCCCATGCTGCTGTGTGGGTATCTGCTCCACCATGGCCCTCTCCACGGGCTGCAGAGGAATCTCTCTCCCTTTCTTAAATGTGTTTTCCCAGAGGTCAGCACTGCTGAGGGGCTCAGCCGTGCCCTGTGCTGGAACCATCCAGAACCGGCCAGAAATGGCTGTGTGTGGGCCAGGCAGCCCCACCTGCTCCTCACAGAGCCCCCTACAGCCCTGCCAGCGCCGGGCACCCACACCCCGTACATAACTGAACAAAAACAAGCGTGGCTCCGTAGCCGTAAGGATTCATGGTACGTCTGTGTTCCTTTTTTTGAAAGGGAGAAGAAATTTTTCTGGATATGTTTGAAGATGAATACCGGAGTATGATGGTAAGTGTCACTCCTTCCACCCTGCCAAATCCTCAAACCCAGGTACAACACAGGAGCAAGATCACGTACTTACTCATAACTACTGAGTAAGCTGGTATCTTTATTTCCAGGAGTAGAATAATATGTGGGTGGGGTTTTTTTTTGTCTCTGAGCAATTGTGTCTACACTTAGATAAATCATTTATGTGAAATTTCACAGCTCTCTATTAAATTAAAGCCTGTTACTTTCTGAAAGTGAGTATACAAAAATCCTGAGAAATGAGACATTGGATTAATTTTTTTTTTTCTAGTTACTAAACACTGTGAAACTCTTCCTGAAATTTTCTGAAGCCCAGTAAGGTTTCTGTTTTGAGTGGTGCCACTTATCAGTAGCAAACAGGGTTCCAGCGAGCAAATACTGGGGCCTTAGTCTCCTCTAGAGAGGTACTGCCTGCGCTGCAGTACTAGTGATGAAAGTTTTAGCAGATTACTAAAATTAATCTCAAACACTTCACTTTTAACCTGCAAAGACATTTTTAAACTAATTATCTGTTTCAGTTCTTAGATTAGAATTTGGATAAAAATACTTCAGGTAGTCAAATACAGGTTTTTTCCACAGTGGTACAGGGATTTAACGAGCAGCCACGAGTTGTCTTTTTTGATAAAGCACAATCTCCAGTTGGTGTGTTACAATAAGTCTTTTAATATGGGAAGCGTCTTGCACATATCTTACCAGCGTAAATAACAGAAGTATTTAGTGAGACAATTTTTTAGTAGCTCAGTATTGCTGTAGTTTTAGGCTGTGAAGTGGCACTGAGACTAGCCTCATTTTTTATGTTGCAAGTTCAGTGTACGTGTAGGTTTTTCTGTTGTATCACTATGTCTGAGACGGCTGTTTTTTTATTTACCATAAAAGACAGAGCTATACCCTGGAACTTGAACTTGGTTTTCCTTAAAGCATATTTAGTTGCCTAGCTAGCTAGCTGGGCGGGCTGATTTAAGTATTAGGTAGCACTGGTGGTGTCTTGTCAGATGAGTTGTGTAAATAACACGGTATGGAGCTTCTACGAAGGCAGAAGTATACTTGCACTGTCTGCATGACAAATGAAAAAGTTGTGCGTTCATTAATGACAGATGAGAACAAGTTCAGAGGAGCAAGTAAATTGAACACTGTAGTCCTTAGTATTTTTGCCTTCAGCAATGAGTTGCCTCTTTTAACATTCTTCCTCTTTATGATGTAGTATGGTGTTTAAACCAGTGTACACTCATGTGAGTTGCATCTGAAGTAGTTAATTGTTAGAAATTTTAGTTCTGTGTTCTCATTTGTTCTTACTGTCTATGTAGATTTCTGTATCTTTCTGCACATTGAATTTGTTAATCCACTGTTTTAGACATTGAGGATGAATTGTTCTGAGATCAGAAAAATTGGCTAAAGACTGTTTTTGAGTTTGTATGTGTGCAAGGTGGCAGCATTTCAAGACTACACTGTGAAAATTCTGGGCCTTGTTTCAGTCTGCTTCTTTTATGGTATCTGACCTCATTGCAGGGGGTTGGACTAGATGACCTTTAAAAGTCCCTTCCAACCCAAACTATTCTATGATTCCATTTTATGACCATGGCAAAGTGGCTGGGAATGCTTCCAGTTACAGTTGGCTATTTTGGAATGCCCACGTGGCTGCATCTTTCTTCTATGCAGAATACTGTACAAGCTGTGGGGACGGGCTTTTGTATGTTTTAGCCATTCTAGCTGGCTTTCTGGCAAAAAGAAGCTCATGTCTCGTGTGTGCGTGTATATAATAGAACTTGGATGAAATTGCCCAAAGGTATAGAAGGATAGATATTTCAGACATCATTTACTCATGAAAATAAGCAACCATGTAAGGGAGAGACTCTGTTAGTGGCAAGATTCAAGGGAATTGTCTAGCGTGAAAGTTATTGCAATAGAGACTAGAGAATTATTTTTGGAGAGAAAAAGATAGGGGAACTTTTTCTTGTGGTTGAAGTAATTACAAATTTGAGTCAAAAGTTAAACCTGACAGACTTTGTTTTTTAGTACTCGTGAAATAGCTTTTCTTCTGTAATCTCTCAGAGTTTATTCCTGTGTTTTTTTCAGTATGGAAACTTCAAAAGTGTGTTAGGGAATGACAAGCAAATGTAAAATAGAGATTGCATGTAACGAGCTTAAAATAAGACAGATGGTATCGAAAATTCTCAGAACTCTCTAACAATTCCTTCCTCTTAAAATATGCAACCATGAGTTGTATTTGAACGTAAAGATGCAAATGCTTATTGTTCTGTATAGTAATCAATGTTAAAATATTTTTATAGATTAAACCCATGAATGTAGAGTACTTGATGATGGATGCATCAATCTTGTTGCCTCCAACGGGGACACCACTGACTGGTATTGATTTTGTGAAAAGATTGCCTTGTGGAGATGTGGAAAGAACACGAAGAGTGAGTAAGATTGTTTTTCTTAACATTAATTCATGACAGAATGATGTCAGAGACTTTGAACAATTTTAGGATTTTTAGAATTCCTTTAAAGCTGCTTGATTGGAAGCTTCATCCATAAAATCATGAAGACTTGATGAAGACAAACCTGTGTGGAAGGTAATGGAGCGACTCATTCTGGATGTCATCTCCCAACACGTTGAGGAACAGGAAGTGATTGGAAGTGGTCAACATGGATTTACCAAGGGTAAATCATGCTTGACCAATCTGATAGCTTTCTATGATGTTATAACTGGTTGGTGGAATGAGGGGAGAGTCGTGGATGTCATCTACCTTGCCGTTAGCAAGGCTTTTGACACTGTCTCCCATGACATCCTCATTAGGAAGCTGAGGAAGAGTGGGCTAGATGAGGCGACAGTGAGGTGGATTGAGAGTTGGCTGCGGGACAGAACTCAGAGGGTTGTGATCAGCGGCACAGAGTCTAGTTGGAGGCCTGTAACCAGTGGTGTCCCCCAGGGGTCAATACTCGGTCCAATTTTGTTTAATATATTCATTAATGACCTGGATGAGGGGACAGAGTGTATCCTCAGCAAGTTTGCTGATGATACCAAACTGGGTGGGGTGGCTGACACCCCAGAGGGCCGTGCTGCCATCCAGCGTGACCTGGACAGGCTGGAGAGCTGGGCAGAGAAGAACCTAATGAGGTTCAACAAAAGCAAGTGCAAGGTCCTGCACCTGGGGAGGAAGAATGCTAGGCACCAGTACAGGTTAGGGGCGGACCTGCTGGGAAGTAGCTCGGAGGAGAAGGATCTGGGGGTCGTGGTAGACAGTAAATTATCCATGGCCCAGCAATGTGCCCTTGTTGCCAAAAAGGCCAATGGAATCCTGGGCTGCATAGGGAAGAGTGTGGCCAGTAGGTCGAGGGAGGTCATTCTCCCCCTCTACTCTGCACTGGTGAGGCCCCAACTGGAATACTGTGTCCAGTTTTGGGCTCCCCAGTTCAAGAGGGACAGGGAACTGCTGGAGCGAGTCCAGCGAAGGGCAACTAAGATGATTAAGGGCTTGGAGCATCTGCCTTATGAGGAAAGGCTGAGAGAGCTGGGACTCTTTAGCCTGGAGAAGAGAAGGCTGAGGGGAGACCTTATTATGGCCTACAAGTATCTAAAGGGTGGGTTGAAGGGGGATGGTGCCAGGCTCTTTTCAATGGTTCCCAGTGACAGGACGAGGGGTAATGGGCACAAGTTAGAACACAGGAAGTTCCGTTCAAATACATGGAAAAACTTCTTTATGGTGAGGGTGACAGAGCACTGGCACAGGCTGCCCAGGGAGGTTGTGGAGTCCCCTTCCCTGGAGATTTTCAAGACTCGCCTGGATGCAGTCCTGAGTAATGTGCTCTGGGCAATCCTGCTTTAGCAGGGGAGTTGGACTAGATGATCTCTAGAGGTCCCTTCCAACTCTGATAATTCTGTGATGCTGTGATTCTGTGTGTGTAGAATATATAATATTTACCTGTCCCAGCGAAGAAACCTTTTCTGTACTATTTCTTGTGTCTAATCAATTCAATATGTTCTTGCACTGGGGTTTTAATTTTTCCAGACCATGGAGACATCTACATCAAAAAGCATTTTGATGGCACTCATGAATATATTGTCAGTTTCCTTTCATGATCTGATATTTCAGTCCATCTTTCATTATATTCCTATAGTAAGAATCTCCACTGGAAGGCTGGACGGCTTCATATTGCTTGTGTTTCTAGACATAGCAAAAAATATAATTCTAGTCAGGGTTGTCCATCCTGCTGAAGTAATTCATGATAAAGATCCTGAGAGTGAGGAGAAAAATAGCAAAATATCTATTTTTATGACACAATCTGTAGAGGTGATATTGGCCTGAATAACAGCATCATTATTGGCATTCTTGGGAATATCAGTTCTTGGCCCTTATCTGGCAGTGTCCTGTAGGCCTTGCAGTGCCAGTAAGTCTTAAAGATATATTATTGCATGACATTATTATTTGAAAAGTGTGCTGTTCTTTGGGTAGCTTTGCATTTGTATAAGTGTATATATAAGTATGTTCAAGTACTCTTGAAGAAAAAACATATTTCCAGGAGTCTTTTGAAAACATTTGCTTTAATTACTTATAAGCCACACAACTTTTGTTATCACAGCAAGTTAAGTTTGATAAAGTACAGTGAATTATCTTGAAAAGTATTGTTCTAGAAAGCAAGAATGCTTCCTAGAATTCTCTCTGAGGTATTTAACAGAGTGATACTTAGAAATATATGTTAACAGAAGCTGACTGCTATATGGCTTTTCATGTGCTAAATAAGGAATATCTTAATTTCTGTTGGTGGAAATTCAAAAATTTAACATTCTTTGGGGTGGAAGGGTCTTTCTCATCAGCAAAAACTCCCAGAATGCTTCCTTGTTGGTCCTCCTTCCTCTGATTGCATTGCTCTAGAAGTTTTAGAATTTCTTAGAATTCCTACACTACTTTCTTCCAGCTAGGCTACCTCTCTCAGGCTGGATTGCTGTAACAATATGCTGAACTTCAGGTGTACCTTGTGACATTGCTGCTGCCACTTAACCTGCTGGAGGTCCTTTTTGCTGGCAGTTTCAAATGGATAGTGTTTCAATTCTGAGCATCACATGGCATGATTCTAAAAAAATTCTCAAGTCTTCTTTCACTAGCAAGTGAAGAAGTCCCATACTTCGATTATATCATGAGTTCTTAGCTGTTAGAGATGAGATCGTTTTAGGCTCTCACTTCTTCTTTTGCTATAAAAAGTCCCTCTAAGTGGCAGTTCTTTTCCTCTTAACTTCAGGCAGAACTCTCGGAAATCAGATATCTCTCAAGTTATCAAAGGCACAGCCAGCCCCTCTGACTTCAAACATTAAAATGACCAGAAGTTGTTAAGCTGCTTTCTGAAATCAGCTATTGCTGCTTGATCAAGCCTTCTGCCCAGTATCAGATGCTCTTCTGAATTGTTGATAGTTCAGTTACTGCTTGTTAGTTGCATCTCTTCCTTCTGATTTCTGTAGTCCTAAAGATGGTGTTGCTTCCTGGTCATCTAGAATAATGCAGACTCATTTACGTGCTTATTTGGGAAGTAATGAACAGTATGGGTCTTGAACTCTGCACCTTGGAGTACGTAGTAAGCAAAGACTTTGAGAGAAGGCTTTGAAATACCCGTGAGAATGTGATTTTATGGGAATGTAATAAGATACTGGTAGGTTTCCCTGCAAATTACGATTTTGCATGTGGTATGTGTATATAAATGAAGGAATCGGGGCAAAGTATAGCTCATCATAATGCATAGTTCTTTAACGTAGATAGCAATTCATATTTGTTCCTACTTAACCAAGATAACAGAAATCAGCTGAAAAAATTCTAGGCCACTGAACTGCTGCTGTTTTATTGAGATCTAATAAAATGTTACAGGAAGTCACAAATCACATGCTTTTGGGTGTATATTGATATTGCTAGTAAACTGAAGGCTATCAGTATTGTAGGAAGCACAGTGTAGTTCCCTTTTCATCTGACATTCTTATTATTTTTTTTCTTGCAAAGGCTAAAATTCTAATTTTCTTTCCTACTCCTGTAGATTATTCTATAGTAAATGTGATTATGTGTTTAGAGATGAGTGACATTAGTTTTATACAGAATGTATGCAAGCAAAATTAATGCTCTGTCTAGGAGGGAAAGAAGATTGAGGGTAAAGTAAGTGAAAGCAGGCTGAGTGATGGCTGCCCTCTGAATTAAAAAATGTTGGGTTTGACTTTTGGGTTACCAAAAATGCAAGGATGTTGCTGTTCTTGATTGAATTTGGAAACTTTTAAACCGAATACCACGAATTCTTCTTGAAGTATCTGGTAGTAAAACTGCTTTATAGTAATCCTATTTAATTTCAGTAAATGCATAATACATTAGAATACAATCTGCCTAAATGGGAGAGATCATCTCCCATTATAAAGAGACTCTGTTCTTATTCATAAGGTAGTGTTAATACCATATTTTTGTTAGATACCCTTGACATTCTTTGCTTTGAATAATCATATTGCCCTATTAGATTTCAGCAGCATACCAAATTCATCTGCTCTGGTGTCAATTCATGGAATTTCTCCTTTTCATCCCTGTTCTACCAGAAGTTTCTGAAAGCACCATCAGTATGATAGCTGACCAAGCACTCACATTTCTGGTTAATGGGAACCACAGTTCTGTTGATTTTTAAAAACAGAGGGGTGAAGGGGTTTGCCTTTAAAGCAGTTTAGATTTTTTTTTCCTAATACTTCCTGCAATGTGGGAGTTCCTGGGCACTGCAGCTGTTCCATGAATTCGATGCTTTTACTGTAAGGCAGCAGTTAATTTACAGTATGCCACAGAAGTACTATGTAGGAAACTGTTTTAAAAAACAAAACAGCAGAAGTAATAAAATTCTTTTTTTTTCATTTGCTGTACTGAAAATACAATTCTTGTAGTGGAAGAGGATTATAAATGGTGCCTTTTGAAACGTGGCTAATAAAATGATGATTGTTCTTTGACACAAGATTGTTGGTTTTGCTTAAACAGCTCCTGTAATCATTTGCCTGTCAGTCACAATCTGTGTAAATGTGCTAGTGGGATAAGATCTCTGCTGCTTCTACTTCATTGAAAATAAACAGCATGTTTCAACTTCTTCCATAGTCTTTAACTAACTTTGAAATTACATTCTACTTTCTCAATTTAAAAAGTAGATGTACTGCATGACAACAAACTCAGAAGTTGTAAAAGCAAGTATATGTTTGTAAGATTGTGTTAAAATATGTAGTACTGAATGCAGCAATATTTTAATACTCTTTTTTTTAATTTCTGAAGGCAATCAGGGTTTTCTTTATGCTCCGTTCACTGTCACTGCACTTGCGAGATGAGCCAGAAACTCAGTTACCACTCACAAGGGAGGAAGATTTGATAAAGACAGATGATGTTCTTGACTTGAGTAAGTAGTCCCTCAATTTCCCAAATAGTCTGTAGAATGGAGAAATTGCTGGCATTTTTTTTTTTTTTAAAGTTAAAAACCTCCAAATATAGTTATCTATTTTGTATAATTGATTATCAGGGATGATTTTATGAAGTTTGTCTTCTACTGGATTTGGAACACTTATTGTGGTTTTGGGGTTTTTGTGTGGTTTTCTGGTGTGGGGTTTTTGTTTGTTTGGTTTGGTTTTGTTCTTGTTTTAAAGAGACTGTTGATAAGTATTCCAGGGTTTAAATATTAGCACATGAAATATTTGGAGTCCTTCATCTGGTTTCCTGGTATGTTAGTTTCCTAAATGAACTGATCATAGCAGGATTTTCTTCTATTCTGCTTTCACCTATTCAAAATGCACTTAAACCATTCATGAACTTTAAGAGACCAGAGGTCTCTTAAAGAGCTACACTGTGCTCTTTTACGAATGCTGGGGTTTGGTCGTCATCATATCCCCCTGTCCCTGCCCTGGAGGTGGTGTTCTTCCCATCTCTTCTGTCATTTTAAAGTTTGCATATGGAGGCTTTTACTCCCATGGTTGAACAGGATGCTGAGCTATTCCTAAGGGGAACCAGCCTGTAATGTCCAGGATGACTTTGTGATATTAAGTAGTACTTACTATGAAGTAAAGGTGAAGTTCCTTCTTTCTGCAGTATCATAGAATACTACTGCACTCTTCATACTGAAGAAGCAAAAAAGTTGGAAGGAATAGAATCATGAAGTATGCTGTTTTTCTTCAAATTCAATATACCTGTGTTCATTTAACATTAAAATACACATATCTAGATGACCTTAAGTGTTATTCTACAAGTCGTACTGTTTAGTAACTCTGGCCTAATTCATAAATCTGTAGTTTTACTGTCTCCAGCACTGACACCGTTTAAGAAACGGTGACTTTACATACTTTAAGTTAATCTTACTATAGTGTGAGATGTTTGCTTTTTGTTTAAAGGTTTAAAATATTTACAGAAATGTGATTTTAGGCTAGAATTGAAAAGAAAGTGCCTGATAATATAAATACTATTAATTCCATTTCTTGTAATCAAGACAGAATAATTTGGTGTATTGGTGTTAGCTGATAAGTGGTTAACTTTTGTTCAGCTAGTTGTCTTATTAAGAACGTGCAGGTACCATTCGTAGCTTTAGAGGGCGTGTGATTACTAAAATACAGTATATGTATTTGCTAGGGTTTTAATTTTTGACCGTTGTTTTTCTCACAAAAGAATGAAAACAGTGCTTAATGTTTCAAACATTATATTTTATTTCCTTTGTTTAAGTGCTTGTTGATCTTACTCAAACTAAAAGAAAAAAAGCAGTTGCCCTAGTTGCCATAGTGGATGTTATGGGATTATGTCTCAGAGTATCTCAGAGTATCTCAGAGACCTTTTTCTGCATCAAGTCCATCAAGAGTATTAATTACTTGTGTGAAGGGAAAACACTGAAATCAAGTGAGCTAAGCAAAAGTTTTGTGATAAGAGCTGCTGTGCAGTAGCTTAATGGATGAAATCCAGATTAATCCTTAAACAAATAAATTATATTTCAAAATTAAAACGTGTTAAATTTAATTTTTAGAAATTATGTGTGTCTGCAATGCTGAAAATGTCAGAGGACACTCCCTCTGGCATAACATCCAAGCCATGCGGCTCAGAACCGTGAAAGGTTTTGAGAATAAACTCATTTATCTGTAAACATGGAAAGAATGCTATCAAAGCAATTAACTGAACTTGTAAAATTATACAAGCTGTAGAATAGGGACAGGCTTTTGCTGAGTAAATGTAAGCATTAAGGTACAATAGATGAGAAGCATTTTTGGTAGCTGCGTGGCCGATAGCATGGAAGACTGAAAGTTTAGTCATTGCGATTCCTGTTTGTTGAATTTCTGTATTATTTAAAAGATTTAAGAAAATCTACAGGGAAAATACTTCTTAAAATGTGTTTTTCAGTAGTTGTATTCTGTCCTCTTCCTACTGGTATTGTTTTGGCTTGGTGAATTAAGCTGAATGAGCTTAATGCAAACTCATCACTTTTGGTCTTTCCCTAAAAGCTTTCCCAAAGATAATGAACAGCACAAGATGTTGTTAATTACATTACATAATTATTAGTTTTCAGGTAAAAAATGATGTCCATAATTTAGTTACTGTTTACTTCCTCAAGGATTAGTAATAAAGAATTAACTCAGCTTCCTGTTTCAAATGAGTTAGGTATTTATTGAAATGTTGGCTCTCAGAGGGTGAGATGAAATAATGAATCAGCTTCCACCAAAAAAAAAAAAAAAAAAGTTTTTCTTAAATTAACTGGAAATTATGAAGTAGTTGTTAGTTTTTTAAGAACATACTGAACAAAAGGTAGATACTTTTTCCAAATGTTACTTGTTCCTCCTCTCCACCTCCCCCCCAAAAAAGAAAAGGAACACCTTTCATTTCTAGGGCAGTTGCTTTTACACAGAACACAAGGTATCCTTTTCTTGGAACTTTTAGTTTAGCCCATAGATTATTAATACTTCACTCTGTTATGTATAATTGTTTGTAATTTTTATTACATGTCCACAATGCTAGATTAATTGCTAAAGTAGTGGTCCATGCTCTGTTTATTCAATGATGTCCAAGGTTGTTTCCTACTTCCAGTGTGGGACACTGGATATAAATGGTTAAAAGAGTCTATGTATAGAAAGGATATTGGGGAAAAAAAAAAAAAAGCCCACGGCTATTAGCCTGAAAATTATCTGCTTCGATTTGAATAGTGTTCTAAAACTTAAAGATCTAATGTGTACTAGAAAAGGTTTTTTTAAGAAGCTGTATTAAATTAAAATTATACTGTTGATTTAGAACATCATTATTTTAGATTTAAACTCATTTGCTGCTTTAAGGTGTATTATAGTCCTTAACTGTACAGTCATTAACTTAAAATACACATTTATACTGACCAATATGAACTAAGGCAACAATGATACTGAACTGTTTGTCATGTGATACTTGAATGCATGTGCATGAAGCCATTTGTTAATATGTGTATACATTCATCTGTGTTTGCGCATGTGCATGTACAAGTAGAGAAGAAAAATAAGTTCCATTGGCCTACTCATGGAACCTATGTGCTGGTGCTCTATATGAGAAGAAATCCTTATATGAAAATCCTTTCTTTTTCTATAATTTATCTAATAACTCGTATCTTAATTTTCAGAAGACTTTATTCTTTCCACTACAATAAGCATAAACTGAAGTTTAAAATAACAAACTAAAGTTTAAAATTTTTTTTTTTTTTGGTGTAGGAAGATTAGAATACTCCTTTGAGTCAGCATTAAGCTGTTTGAGAAGGTAAATGACAGTATTTCAAATAAAGAACAATACTGGGATTGACTGAATACTTACTTAGCTTTGATTCATTTAAAGGACTGGAGGTGCTTTTTCTTTGAGTGACTACTTAACTGCTTTTCTGCTTTATTAATGGAAGGCAGCAGAGATGCCTACATGACTGTAGTACATCCCAGGAGAGAACTTGAAATAGTTTCATATGAATTAACCTATTTTATTTTATTCCTAAAGTATTGCCTGACAGTCCTCCCAACACCTTTGCTAAATTGTACTTTCCCAGTGCTCTTTTTTAGAAGAGCTCATGGATTTCTAGCTAGTGATTTCATGCTTGTCTTTTTAATCTGCAGACTATTCTACACTGAATATTTTATTGCTATCAAAACTGTAATGGTAACAATGCGGAATTCTTAAGTAACTTGTTTATCACCTGATGTGTTAGGAAAGCATTCAAGAAGTCTCACAACTGCAATATAAAAGCAGAGAGACTCAAAAATGTGGAATAGTAGAAGAAATCATGTTGTAGATAAGAATCTGCTGGGCTAGACTCACTTCACGTTTTTTGTAATACAATATGAATTAAGCACATTCCTGTATGCTGGTAGCTCTTTGATTACAGAACCAGGAACTCACTGAAAATAGCAATTACGATTTATTACACACTTAAAATTTGGGACAGCAGATCCATCTTTCTTCAGAGGAGAAAACCAAATGCTCTTTAGTGTAAACTTCAGCAACTGAGTTTATCTTTCAAGAAGGAACCTCTCTAAATTGCTTCTCCTGGAAGGGGACACATCACTCAAAACTAGATAATGTGTTATGCATCCCTGCCACTGATTGTGTGTTAGTGTTATTGGGGTGTTTGAAAAGAGGATTTTTTTCCCCAGATAATCTATTTTGGAAATGTATTGGTTGACTTGAGCTCTTTTTTTTTTTTTTTTTTTTTTTTTTTTTTTTAATTAGAAGTTTTAATTAAGAATTAGGATGGCTGCTTTTTTACCAACTAGGTGTTAACTACCAAACCAGTTTTCAGTATGACGTAAATCAGAAGACAGAAGGGTTGATACAGGACTTTTAAAATGTCTGAATGCACAAATATGTATGCGTGTATTTATGTTCTGTGGACAAATGGGAAGCTGTTATAGGTTGCATCAGAGTTAAACCTGAACCTTTTGCAAAGGTGTTTTGGTAGCTCCAGATGGGCTCATGAGGTACTGTTTAGTAAACATCTAGTGCAGATAATAGACTTCATAAAGAGTATGAATTGTAGAAAGAAGCGTTAGACACTTGAAGAGCATTACAGCTGTATCTATGCCTTATGTGTGCTGTTGTTACATAGTTAAGTTTAAATACAGAGTATCCACACAATGATGGCGGTTCTGTGCCTTAGTGTCTTCACTGGTTTCTGATTTTTTTCACAGAAGGTTTTAGTCTTTATTTTGGGACTACCATATGTAATTACAGCCATAGATTTTTCAAAATATGACTGTTGCGATGTATTCCAGCATTTATTAATAAACACAAATTTTCTACAGCTGGTAGAGTTACTGAAGTTAAGTTAAACGCATCACTTACCCCACTATTGGTGAAAACAGCCTGTATCTGAAGAGGGAGTCAGTCAGTCTGGGATCTCAAAATTTTGAACGATGTACTAGCCTATTTCCAAGAACTGAAATAAACGGAAAAAGGCTGTGAAAAGCCCTTCCTGTTGAGTTTTCTCATGTCCTCTCTTTGAGTCTCAAGCTGTCTTGAACAATTAGTGCCTGATGTGGAATTTTATATGTTGGCTTCAAAAGACTTTTCTTTCCTGGCTAGCTAGAAAAGCATAGACTTATTCCATCTTCAAATCGAGTTGACAGGTGTTGGACCTGTTCCAAAAAGTGGCACTGCTATCTGTGCCCACAAAATACGATCATGTTTCAGGTGTTTCCTTGGGAGGAGCTTTTATTTCTTGTCAGTCAGTTGCTAAAATAATACTGTGCAGCACAGGTACAGATATTTGGAACTGATCCTCCCAGCAAATAGATACTGTTTGGTTTTAACAAGTCCCTTGCTGAGTATCCATGATTGTGGGGTTGATCTTAGCTGTTTTTTCTGTGTTTTGTTCTGTTCTTTTGGGTTTTTTTTAGCTTTCTCCTTTTTCCCTCTATCGTGTCTTCCCATCTACAACACTGCACGCTCTTTGTTCAAAGTCATCAGAGTTGTTTTGTGATTTTTATTTTTAATTTTAATATTTTTAAGGCTAGTAGCAAACACTCTGCATTCACTGGGGCCTTTGAGTGAAGTTCTGCATTTACATGTGCATCAGTTTATGTATTTTGGTTTGTAACACTTTCTAAACTGCTTATTACTGCTGTTGTTACTTAAACTACCTGGATTGAGGTAGCACAGTGATGAAGTTCTTATGTGTGTGGTAGCATAAAGGCAGTTGCCAGTTCAAGTCTGTGTTGCGCAGTAAAGTGAGCGTCAGTATTTTGGCATAAAGCATATTGGATATACACCATTGTGTAGGTGCCGTATCTTGGGAGGAGACTTAGCAGTTGGCAAAACGTCACCCAAAAAAATATAATGATGTGCCTTTTTGAATTAATCACTTTGGAGATATTTTTGATCTAACAAATTTTCCTCAATCTATATTATTACAATGCTTTTTAATTTTTTCTGAACACTGAGATGACTCCAGTGGTTATGCTCATTCATATACATATAGTGTCAAGAAGGACTAGAGATCAACAAGATCCAGTAATTATTTCAGTTACTGTTTCAATTTTGAAAAATCCTGCAAAACTTACCTTATCAAAATGTTTTGGGTATTTTTGCCTGAATGTAATGCTAGTGTTTTATGGGAGCTTGATTAGAAAGGTTAAAGTTTCTCGTAAAGAAGCATTTTAATACTTGGATACGCGTATGTTCATTATAAACCTTTAACCTTTAAGTGTAGTTGCAACACTGTCACCACTGTATACGACGGTACGTTTGGAAATGAACCGGGTATTCCATAGAAAGTTGATTCCATATTGCTGAGTGTGCTGCCACCAGAATGATATATACTGTTACTTTTCGGTATTGTTTTTTACTGTAAATAGTTTTGAAGCACTCATGTGTTGTGTGATAACTGCCTGCCTTAGGCTTCATGTGAGTTTGTAGGTGACTTCTTTAATATTATTCAGCAGCTCACTGTTTGTGTGATCAAATTAACAGCTTTCCTGCTTGGTTTCAGGCTGATGATTCTGTTAGTGACAATGTTTTAAATGCCATGGCCAAGAGGTAAATGATGATACATTTAAAGCCATTATTTCTTTGCTAAAACTGAAAAAAGTAACATAGTTAACTCTCCTTGTTCACTATGTCTTTACCAAATATACAGGCTTTATAAACGCCATTATACTCAACATTTTTTAAGTAAGATTTGAGGAACGCTTATCATAGAATAATTGAGTTTGGAAGGAACCTCAGGAGATTATCTGGTATAAGCCCCCTGCTCAAAACAGGGTCAGCTAGAGAAAGCTGCCCAGGGCCTTCACCAGGCAGGTTTTGCATATCGTCAAGGATGGAGATTTCACAGCATTGCTGGGCAACCTGTTTCAGTGTTTGGCCACCTTCGTGATAAAAAAGGCTTGTGGGGGTTTGTTGTTGGTTTGTTTGGTTTTTTTTTTTCCCTATTTTTTTCATGGAATTGCCTGTATTTCAATTTGTGCTTAGTGCTTCTCATCTTGTTACTGGATACCACTGGCTTCGTCTTCTTTACTCCTCCAAACAGGTATTTGCAGATGTTAAAAAGAGGTTTTATCATAGAGCATATAAATTTTTCTTCTATTAAGTTATATTGCCAGGAATATAACTTATCTTTTGAGTCCTTATCCAGTTACTTTTCAGGTCTGTTCAGTGAACATAAAGAATACACTCCGGTCAGGAAAATGAAACTTAGTTCAACTTATTTGCATAAGTAGTGTTTAATTTGAACATAAACTGCCTCAGCAAATGAAAGTTTCCTTCCGTAGTTTAGTATGAGATTTCACTAATAGATAACACCAAAATTTTTAGGTTTTAATTTTTATTAATATTTTTAAATAACTTATTTTCAAGACTATGTTAAGTATGCTAAAAGAGATTTTTGCTTTAGTTTTCTTCCCAAAGTACAGATGTTTGAGGTTTGTCTATCTCATTCCTAAACGTGTTGTATTCTGAAATATTCAAGGAAAAACCAGCCAAAATGTGGTGCAGATGTATGATCAGAGACAGGTCCTCTAGTTTCAACTAAATGTACTTTGTAACACCTAGGTAGATGCTTGATTCGTTGTATTCTTGATGTTGCTTAGTCTGTGAAGGGTAATGCTGTATAACAGACTGATCTCCATTCCCCCATCCTAAGTAATTATGCTTCTGTGAGTGAAATACCAGCGTTTTGCAAATTTAACAGAAGCTTTGGAGGTATTAGGTTGTACAGTTGCTAAGCTTTCTTCAGAGATGAATGAGTGGCATTTCCTTCTCACTTTAAAAGTGAGGTGTTGCTCTAAAATAATCTCTTTTTAAGCCAAGGCAAGCATACTTTTCCTGATAAAAATTTAACTCTCCTGTTATGAAGACCTACATGTAAAACAAGGTTGTTGTCATTCTGCAGGTACTCCCTGTCAGAAAAGTTTTCTCCCCAGAAGTTTTTCTGATTTGCTCTCTGGATTGTAATACTGAGGAATTCATAACAGATTCTGCCTAGTTGAGAGATTTGGCAAGCATGCTTTCTCTTGCACAGAGCCTTTCCGTCTGGTGTCAGAGTACAATACCAGCGAAATAACATAATCAGTCTAGTGCTTCTCAGTTCAAAGTTGTCATCCCTCAGGCACTGAAGTTTATTTATATACAGCTTAATAAACAACACGCTTCAATTTTTTTCACTCCCTCATCTCATCCCTAGATGCTTTCTGTAAGATGTTTAACTTTTGACGTTTTCATAGTGGCAAAGCAGACAGCAGCGAATTGGATTTATTGATTTGAAAACTGATCTGTCTGAACTTTATGCCAATGTTAAAATCCAGATACTCATTACAAGCTGAAAGTGAAGCTATTGTTGGTTCTCATTTGCCGTAGAATCATGTGGGTTTTAGATAAATGGAAATGACAGCTTATTTTCCTGTTTACTTCTCCAGTATTTTTATAATGCATTTAAGAGAGCGAAATAGCTTTTTAAAGGCATCTATTTAAATGCTTTTTATATGTGTGTACACACACATATATATGAAAAAAATTACATATACACTTAAGTTTAAAAAAAAAAAAAGGCAGTTTGAGCAAAAATAGCTACTCATTTTAGGTTTATGCTTTGAAGAAGACAGTATAATATCTGGTTTTGTTTTCCTGCATCACCGTAGGTGATAGTAAATGCTAGCCTTGAGCATTTTTCAGATAGTCACAAAACACTGAAATGACCGTGAAGTTTTTGTGATGATAAGACAACTAAATTTTTTTCACTAGCCTACCTAGTAGGTTGGTGAGTACTAGCACACGTGGTACTGTGGAAGATGGATTTTATTCAGAACACTTGAAACTTGATAAGGATCTGAGAGGAAATCACATATTTTATAAGACATTCTGGCAGATACTGCTTTTAAATGTTCCACTTGTTCCTGAATATCATCAGGAGGCAAGACTTTTTCTGGATTTAGTGGCGTAACTCATCTGTAGCGTGTATGGTGTTCAAATCTTGTATTTATTCATGGTAATGTGAAAGAGCTTATTTGGACTGTTTTGCTTGTTTGATAATAGTTACTTATTTAACGTTTTACTTGTGATAGTGTCTCTGTTAGGTTTATAAGTACTGGTTTGAAATATTTTTAAAATACACCTACCTGGCAGGATCAAATGCTAGATTTATATTTAAGAACTTGGTATCTGTTTAAAAAAATATAAACAAGGTATTTAATTTTGTTTTTTTTTTTAAAAAAGAATATTGTCAGAAGTGCAGCATGACAATCTTGAGACAATTCAAGAAAATGATGCTACAATATGGAGTCCCTCTACCTGGTAATCAGTAGTCTTGTGTTTACAGGGAAATACGTTTTAGGAGCAAGCATGATTCTGCTTGATTGCAGTCACACACACCCTGTGTGTGATTAGCATTTATAAGTTCTCCCTTATTTTCAGTTATTTGGAGGTGTACAAAAATAAATCTTCATATTCACAGGAAAAAAAATTACCAAAAACAGTAATGGGGAAAAGATGCGCTCTCAAAATTCTGTGATGGCTACTAGAGTAAATGTTATCTTTGTAAGCATAATTGTTAGCTACTTTCTTCCACTAGGTTTTTGTTTGTGTATACTCAAATCCAGAAACCCAGTCTGATTATTTTTTTCCCCACACTTAGTGGTGGTTTTACATACTTTATGTCAACAAGAGTTTTTAAAGTGATTTTTAAAAAACAGTTTTTTCATTTCTTGCATCTAACCGTTGGGGGTGGGAGGGGAGAGCAACACCAAAACCCCACAATGCAAGCCGTCTTTAAC
This sequence comes from Vanellus vanellus, assembly GCF_965231255.1. NCBI lineage: Eukaryota > Metazoa > Chordata > Aves > Charadriiformes > Charadriidae > Vanellus > Vanellus vanellus. Next base: position 7,391,098 of record NC_138919.1, read on the forward strand.
AAGACTTGTCCTCTGGTTTACATTCTGAAATCCGCACCCTGGATTGCTCAATTTATCCTGTTTTCTCAATTGATGTGTATACAGTTTTGTATTTTTCCCTCTTTCCATGGTGATCTTAAACGTCTTTGCCTTTTTCCTAAATCTTCCTTTTTGTTCAATAAATCTTGACATGGTCTTTTTCTTGTATAAAGTCTTTAGAATTATTACTGTCTTTGAGACCTTTTTCTTTAATGAATTTTTCAGCACTTCTTTCAGATAAAGAAGAATTCCTCTTTTAAAGTGGTTAGTGTTTCTTGCAAGAACAGAGATTTCAAATGACTCTTAGGAGTTACTCTTGCTCTTTTCTGCTGTTCTTGATGGGAAAAGTGCTTCCCTGCTCAAGAAGAGCAGTGGCATCCTGTCCTAACTTAGAGCAGGGAGTATACGTGAACTGAGATATTCTGACTTTCTACTGGACAAAAGAGAGATGGCAGACATATAGAGCAAGTAATTCTGAGCCTCTGTGAAACAGGGCTGTTTATTGTGAAGAGTAACAGAAGTAATTAATTTTAAACTGTTCAACAATATGGTCAAAACAGCTTGTCAAAAACATTTTGGATAGAGTGTGGTGCAGATAATTGTTTCACGGGAGTTACATAAAAATTGAAATGGTTTTGTAAACTAAGTAAATTCGGGGATTTTGTTGTCGTTCTGTCAAGATCATATATTCCTCTATAAACTCATGCACTTGGAAAACTTTAACTCTGAAGTTCTTTGCAATTAAAGACTTTTATAGTAAGTAGCAAAGCAAAACATTGTACCAAATGAGCTACATGCTGTTGGAAAAAGTTCTTTGTGTAAAGTGGGAGGTGGTGCATTAACTATCTGCAGCCGAATCCTTATCTTGGACTGCCACCTGTGCACACAAAGTGCTAAACGTTTTCTGTAAGAGCTTTTAACGTCTGCAGATGATTTCTAGACTTGTGATGACTATAAATAATAAATTCAGTAAAGGTCAAGCCCTTAGGCAGGTCAGGTACATTTAGACGATGTCCTAAAGTAGCTGTTGTATTCATAAAGGCTTCATATAATACAGTCTTTCTAGGCAAATAGTTGCCTGTGTTTGTGCAATATTTTCACCTAATTTAAGTCTTTGCTGCAAGCAGCTAAAGTCTTTGAACTCTCCTTCCTAGGCTGTATTTCATAAAAGTTGTATTTTTCTTGGAGAAGGTCCAGAGAAATCCTGGATCCATGTCTTGGAGGTGTAGTGTCCAAGCTGGTTACAAGCTTCATTTTGCATGAGGAAAAACTAAGCATTGCTTTTAATCTCAGAAAGGGGACTAAACCTTTTTGCAGCAGTGTCACATCAGCGAGCCGTACAGTCTGTGGTTCACTTTAATCCCCAGATCGAATTTCAGTAGTACTGAAGTTTACTGCCTTGAAATTCTTTCATCTAAATGTGGTTGGCTATCTGTAAGTGTTTTATAGCATAGCTGTAAGTATTCTCAGATCAGTTCACTGGAAATGTGTTTAACCACACTTTCTCTTCTGTTTTTGTCATAAAGGATGGCTGTAGCTTATGACCCTTCAGCAGCTGTGAACTAGAAACAGTCATATAAATGGGGTACATTCAGTTGTATAAACTTAAAAGATTCCTGTAACAGTTGCCTAATAAATGAGTAATTTTCCTTTCTGTTCTTCGATAAACTTTCACAGCAATGCTTTACTTTAAGTTTTTGTCAGTTCTAAAATGAAAAATGTCTGCTCTGGAAAACAACTTCTGCCCTTTGAGTTCTTTACCTTAAGTACTGTGTTTTTGTAGTCAGGCAGTTGGATTTGTACAGCAGTAATTCCAAGTACTGCAATCTGCTTGCTGTTACATTAAAAACTGTATAAATACTGGACAAACCCAAGTATTTGACAACTTCACAACTCTGTTTGGTGTTGTGGCCTATATGTTGAGAATCTCACACTACATTATTCGCAAAATTCATCAACCTCACATTACGTATTCGGAGTGATCCAAATCCAGTTACTTGTGTAAATAATGTGAAAAACGCTACAGCTAGATTTCAGATTTTCAGCTACAGTGTTCAGTATGGAGATACTGCTATAAGTATTAAAGATACATTGAATTCTGTGTGTTAGAATAGCTCCCTTCAGATAAATATAAAAAACTGAATAAGGCGGCAGCCTTTTTGGAAGAAACTTACCTATATAAATGATACCATTTATCAAACTGATTTCAGTGTATAGACACATGTCTAAAAATGCTGCATCCTTAAAAATAGTATGTGTATGTAGAATAGGAGGGGAAAAAAAGCCTCATACATCTCAACAGCAATTGAAGCCTACAGTATTGAACCCTCATTTTAGGAAAGGCTGTTTGAATTAATAACTCCAAAATGCTGAGTCTGTCAATGCCTTAGCAATACTAAAGAATGAGAGCTCTAAGGAGAAAGTGTGTTGAAAAACTATGGCTAAGGTAGAAGCAAAATGTAGAACTCATTGCTTTCAAATAGGATGGTTTCTATCTTAAAAAAAAAAAAAAAAAAAAAAAAAAAAAAAAACAAACAAACAAAAACAAAACACCACCAATCAAAACTATTGCAGGAAATAGTGTAAATGCTGCAATTTTATTTGTTAAATCCATCAAATTGTCTGGAGTACCATGTAGAATTACAAAGATGATGAACTCAGTAGGACGGCATGCGTGGTTATAGAATCTTTTACTTGCTGTAACTTGCACTAGACGAGACAAAGGAAAAAGACCTGTATGAAGTGTGTGAAAGAAAGTATCAATTTAAAGCAAAGGAGAAGGCAACTCTAGTAAGATTAGCGAAAGTCTGCTAGGAGGTATCAGTGCCAGTTTGTAGGGTGCTCAGGCTCCAGCTGGTATAAAGAAGGTGATTTAGTCTCAGTTCAAACCCATCATTCTTGAAAAGTAACAGGTGCAGTGAGGAGATGCAGGAGGATCAGGGAGTCATGTATTTACTTCTTGAGATCTGTATTTTGGGGCTTGTTTGAGGGGTTCTAGAGTAATGGTTAAGAGAGGATATGTTTATTCAATATAAATGCATAAAATGGGTGGTTAAAGGAAAAAAAATGTCACGTCGTTTAACAAATATTGGTAACAACCTGATACAGTTTACCTGAAGACTCCATATAGTCTTGAAGTTGAACGACTTCCAACAGTCAGAATAGTCAGGTTTCAGATCTGTAGAAATTGTGTCAGAATGGAGCCAAAGTTTATAATGAGGTAGACTTAATTGCCTGCAGTGGTGTGGGACTGTACTTGTGGTCTTGCAACAAGACTTTTTGAGACTTCACTTAGTAAGAGAGATCAACACTGTTGCAATTTAACCCCTGACGTGAAGTGACCTTTTATACTAAAAGGTAATGATGGTGCTAAGAGAAAGCAAGGGGCATATGCCACACATGTTATACGTAACTTGTAAGATATCTGAACCACTGTTTTAAGAATATATCCTGCCCTTTATAGCTAACTATAAATATGTCAGGAAATGCAGAAAATATAAAACCCACCCTCAAATAAGTTTAAACATGTGTTGTAAAGATGATTACACTTTTATATGTTAACATTTTATGTTACATAAAACAACCAAAACCCAGAATCATTAATTTCAGTAGCTATGTAACTTTTTTCTTTCCTTCCTTCCTTCCTTCCTTCCTTCAGATAACAGTGATCTAATTGCTTGTACAGTCATAACAAAGGATGGGGGTCAAGTTCAAAGATTCCTGGCTGTGGATATTTACCAGATGAGTTTGGTTGAGCCAGATGTTGCCAGACTCGGATGGGGAGTAGTTAAGTTTGCGGGCCTTTTGCAGGTAAGACAAGTTTTAATCTGGGTGGTTACTTTTTCCTCAGGTGAAAATCTACATGTATGTCGGATAAATAGTAATACCAGTATTAGCTTATATATTTAAGCTCTGCAGCACGCTTACTTGTTTATTCTGTTACTAGTCCTTTTTCTAGTTCTTGCCTCTTAAACTATTTCTGGTTTTGAAGAAGTTTACGTAGCTATCTAGAAGCATGCTTGAAAATGAGGTAACTTCCCCAATATATATTGGGCTGTGTTCATTTGAACACTGAAATCCTTTACAATGAGGATTGATTCCCAAGCACTTGCCCTAAGTGGCACAGTAATGAACTCTCCTGGAGTTCTGATTTTCCTATATGGGTAGGGAAGGTGACAGGTTGTAACTTCAGAATGATCTGTGCTTATCTAATTGATGTCAAAAGCTTGAAGTTTCTCTTTCTTGCCTAAGACGACACTGTTTGTATTTCCTGAAAATTTGCTATGCTCAAATACCTCAACTGAATTTTAAACTGACTTAATCTCTACAAGTACCAATTTCTTTACTGGACCACTCATAGAGTTTTCTTTTAAAGTTGATATTTAATGTACGGTTTAAAAATGCTAACTTTTTCATTAGCCACTTGTCTTCTGTTTCTTTTTAGGATATGCAGGTGACGGGAGTAGAGGATGACAGCAGAGCTCTGAACATAATAATTCATAAGCCTGCCTCAAGTCCGCATTCTAAGCCCTTCCCCATCCTTCAAGCTACATTTATTTTTTCTGATCACATTCGTTGCATTATTGCAAAACAACGTCTTGCAAAAGGCCGTATCCAAGCTCGGCGTATGAAAATGCAGAGAATAGCAGGTATATGGTTATTTTTAAATTATTCTGAGAAACAAGACTTGTATGTCATAGCAAGTCGCTCTGTAACATAAGGACGTGTTAGAAAAATATGTGGTGTGCCATAGAAAACTGTAAACCAGAGTCTAGTTTCCAAGCAATAGATTTTCTAAGAGTAAAGTATGTGTTTTCATATTTAATGATAGACTCATCAAAGAAAGGATGAAAAAGAAAGAATCCTGTCTTGTTACCAGTGGCTGCCAATCATTTCACAAAACTCAGCATTTCTCTTTAAATGTGATTCAGGGATTCAAAATTCAAATGCCCTACTTAGAAAGCAGATGTTCTCCTGCTTCAGGACTAAATTGGAGTTCAGCTTGTCCAAGTCCTGAGTTGGTTGGTGTCCTAGTAGCATTGATGATAATGCTTAATACTTGGATGTGGTGACGATGAGCAATCCAAGGGGAGTATCAGCAGCTAGATTTCTGGGCTTAGAGGAAATGCGTATGAAGAGATGAAGGAAGGAGTTAATGTGAGTAAATAGCAAAGAGTGATTAAAATGTTACTTGAATATTAAGTGAGTGAAGAATAAATTGAAGTTTACTAGTAAACTGAATGAATTGGTGAGTATAGAAAATGAAACTCTGAAATACAGGAAGGAAAATAGGTGGGGAAATGAAAGAGGTCACCAGCTGTCTTAGTTACATGGATTGTCCAAGACCAATAATGAACTAATCAGAGTTGTGAAAAACAAAGTCGTAGCTGGTATTAAAATTATTGAGTTGGCCAGAGAATTATTCTGATTATAGAGGGCTTAAGATTATTTTAGTATTTTATGATTCTGTAGGAAGCTAACTAAAAAGAGTTTTATTTTTTGTGTTTACAAAAGACATACGCCATACTTTTATGGCTTACTTCACGTTAAAAAAAATTAAAGCAAGTTTGAGGTTAATACAGGTCTATTTTAATATTAAAATTTTAGGTTATAGGCATTTTTTTCCACTTTAAAATAGATTGTTTCTTTAAATGGCTTTCTGCAGTGTTCAGTTGTAACTGATGAATGACTTTATTTGTACAGGGAAAAACTGAAGATGTTTTTTTAAATAACTGCTATGGCTTGTTTAATGCAAGGAGCTTACTGTAATCCTTTTTTTCTCCTCCACTATATTCTGAGGCTTCCTTAGTGTAAATGTGGTGTGGACAGCAATGGCAGAAAACATTGTCAGAAATGTTGTCTCTCTTCTTTTCCAATGCAATTGCAACCATAATTAAGAGGTAAATGCGAGCAAGTTATGTTAAACAAATCTGGTTTCATCTTAAGATCCTGAGCAAACTAGTAATTTTATTTTCACCTACTCCACCTTTTATGTATTTTTGAGTAACAAAAATTATCAATTGTGATTAAACATAGCTCTCCTGGATCTTCCTGTTCAGCCTTCAACTGAAGTTGTTATGGGTTTTGGACACAGCTCTGCAGCTACAGCCCAACACCTTCCGTTTAGATTTTATGATCAGTCACGGCGTGGTAGCAGTGATCCTACAGTACAACGCTCTGTTTTTGCATCTGTTGACAAAGTTCCAGGTGAGATTAGCATTCATTATCAAGCAGTTTTTTCTTTGTGATTTGTATCTGCAAAAGGTGAACTGTAACTTCTGTAAGCAATGAAAAGCTTACTATAGTATGTTTCTGAACACACAACTCCAGGATGAGGCTTAGGGAAAAATTTACTCCTAGAGAAATAAGTAATGCCTGGGTGTAATTCCAGGTATGTAGTGAGCAATACATCTATGGCAGTTTCTCCAAATACACTGGAAGTGTCTTAATACTTTGCCTTCCTTTATGAATTGAGTCATGTTTCAGATACTCAGTATTTATTCACGCATCTGTCAGTTGTGCATAGTTCCTCCTTTAATTTGGTTATGATCATTTTCTTGCCAGTTTGTAAAAATAGCTGGCATACTATGCACTGCTTTGTTTACCTTTGAGCTAGCGAGACAGAAAAGCGCCATAGCTACTCCTAAAACATTACCTTGAAATTGGGATTAAAGGAATGATTCTAAATCAATGAGCTCTTTGCTCTTTTGTCTTCTTATTGTCTATTTCACAAATTAAATTCTCTGCAGAGGTTTTTTTCCAGGTGGTGAACTTTTCTCCTTTTGGATTGAGTCATTTTAATGTTGAATCTCATACCACTTCAAAGTACTTAATTTTGCTGTATTATACTAAAAGATGCAATCTTGTTACCAGTGGCTGCCAATCATTTCACAAAACTCTGCATTTCTCCTTAAATGTGATTCACTGATTCAAAATTCAAATGCCCTACTTAGAAAGCAGATGTTCTACTGCTTTAGATTGAAGCTCAGCTTGCCCAAGTCCTGAGTCTGGGGAACAGAAATCATGAAAGCATTTATATTGCCAGTCATGTTTTTCAGAAGACAAGCGTATGTTGTGTGATGGGAATGTATTTCCTTATTTGACGTGACTTCCATGGAAGAGGTGTGTTTGAAAAAATGCCAGTGTTACTGTTTCAGAATTTAACCTTCTCTAAGAAGACTGCTTGTGTTCATAACAAGTGACTTCATCTAATAATGGGGGGGGGGCAGAATGTTGAGGGTGGTGCAACATGATAGTTTGTTCAAACAACCACATACTTACTTTGAATTCCAGGATATGGAGAATTCCACTGTATGCACATGCAAATCCAGAGGAAAAAGCATTTTGAAGCTTTTATTTAATACCAAACATGAGAAACGAGGCACACAACATGAAGTATCTCAAATGCTGCATTTTTAAAATTCATTTTTTGATAGCCAGTATTATAAATGGTTTAATATACTGTTTTACATCTGATTACAAAATAAATATCGAATGCCTCTTCCTTCTCCCCTTATCTTCACTAATGAATGAATGAGGCTTCCTAGTTCTGAGTGATTTTGCTAGAAATCTTTGTGTTTATCCCTTAATGAGGCCTGGAGTTATTTTTACTTTAAGAGAAAGATTTTGTGCCTTTTTAAAAGATTATTGAACAAGTTGCAGTTAAATTACAGCTTCATGTATTCATTTCTTAATGCTACAACTTTAAGTGGTGTTTATGCATTCTGCAAAGCTCATATAGTCTGTGAGAAACCCAATAATAGAAACATGTTAGTTTGATTATGCTTGTAAGAAACAGGTTATGCTTTCCCTTGGTGATGGTGGGCTTTGATTTTAAGGAGAGCTATATTTTTGGCAATATTTTAAAAAGATTAATCGCTTTTTTTTTTTAGTAGGACCATCCCTGTTAATACTCTTTACAAATTGTATGGCTTATGCAAATGCAGTGAGATGATGTAATCATCCCAGATAACTGGCCTGAAAAACTGGGCAATTCTAATTGGAGAAGGATAGAAGCAAAATCCTTCACTTGATCAATTTTATCATCCTTAAGTCATGACCATGAATATATTTCAGGGTCTATTTTAGGTTAATGGCCCTTGCCAGAATGTTAAAGCATTTTAGGGATAGTTTAGTTGGCTGGACTGTTCACCATCTTAAATATTAGCTAGGTATTCATGTGATGCTTTTGAAGCACTCTTTATGTAAATAAAGAATTACATTGTTTTCAAAGAAAGGAGCAGGTTTGATGTGTGTCCTGTGAACATAGGTCTTTAATTGAAAGTAAACAAACGGTCACTTCCTCTCCAAGCAAACTCAAATAGTAGTTTCAAATACTAGCTGTATACTGAGATTTATATGCTCAGTGTATCTGAAAGGAAATCTTAACAATTTACTGCAAAACATACATGTAGATATTTTAACAAGTGTGGTCACTTTCTTCCGGAGTATTTATTCTGGAAAGAAAAATAAATCAGTAGGTCTATCTTACAATTTTCTCCATTGTTAATACCTTAGCATATGATGATTCTAATAATATTTTGGGGGGCAAAGTTGGAAAAAATGTTCTTGTTAATATTAGTCATTGCAAGCAAAGTATAACCGTCTTAATTTTAAAATTTGAAGGAAGAAGTCTTTTATAGCTTTGTAACCCTTTAAATGAAAAGAAAATGTAGGTAAGAATTCTATATGAAGTTTGCATTACTTGTTGGGAATAGGAAAATTTTAAACAAAGCCTGAGAATTGTTCAAACAGTGTTTGAGATTATTCAGTTTTATGTGAAGAAAATTTATTTTTGTTTTGTCAAATATTATTAACTCTAAAAGCATATTATACACTGTAAAAACTGATGTGCCCTTCTTTAGCAGGTCACAGGTGGGCGTAAAATTGTAGATTTTTTTTAATTAATAATATGAATGTATTCTTGAAATGTTTATAACCTTTTGTAATTCAATTGCCTTCTCCATCTACAGTAAGAAAGCAGATCCTTTTGATCAAAGTACTAATGAAGGGCTTGACATTCACAGGTGATGAGCATCTGCACTTGTTATCTAATTTTATAAGGTTAGATTGCTCAGCATGTTTGAATGTCATATACCAGTTATTTTGGAACTGTACTGTGGGACTCTGATCAACCCTTTCATGTTTGTCATCAACCACGCCTACTGTAGGAACATCAGATTGGGATAGTATACTTTAATACTAAGTTTCTTATAGTGTGAGATGGTTTAAGTGTCCCATGCTCCATAATTCTAGGATACTGCTTTTATAGCCTGTAAGTATATTTAAAGTATTTTTAATTCCTGTCTTCTATGCAAGAATAATGGAGTACAACTGCTAACTCAGTTTATCACCTCAGTTTGTTTTTTCTAACTAACATTCTTTGAACCATTCCAAGCTTGATACTTAGTTATGGCTGCTGTTTTAAAGACTGAACTCTGCTGCCTTTTTTATACCTATTTATATTGCCCGGTCATCAGAACTGTGGGAAATTAACTAGATACTAATCTTCCTGTCCTCATCAGAGTGATCTACAACTAAATAATTTCTGTGCAGAGGTATTCAAGCATAAGTCCTTCATTAAGGTAGTTCTACAGCACTAAGATTACAGAAGAGACAAGTAACTTGATTTATGTAGTATGAATTACTGCTTGTGTGCAAGAAATGAAAGATGCCATTGAAACTGAGTTAAATATGCAGGACTGCTAGTTAGATTTTTAAATTTTTTTTTAATAAGAAATAGGTCTGGAAACAATCTTTGACTGTTACTATTTGGGGAGTTTACTATTTACAAGGATTATTTTCAGTAAAAAAACAGCACTTCAGAATAGCATATTCTGAGACTGACAATTCTCAAGTCTTCTGTTTTAGTGCTGACGTATGCTTTAGCTCTCTCCATGCCAGTTGAAGTATTCCAGTTTCTTTCAACTTGTAGAAAGCACTTCTCTGGCCAATGGAAGAAATTGTGGCATGCTTTAATATTAGAGTTCCTTTGTGCATTAAAGGACAGTCAAAATAAATGTTGTTACCACAAATCACTCAAAATGAAGATGTGCTGGCAAGGCATAAAGATTATCAGCCATGGCAAAGAATTAAATCCCCTGATCACTAGACTTGAAACTAGTCTGTAAGTATACTAAATTGATGAGAACTGCTAATAAAGCTACAGTCATCATATATTGGCATTGCAGGGCAAATGTGGAGACTAAAAATGTCAGTTAATCTATTTTTTTAATGCTGGTTGAAGTTGCAGCAGCTACTGGCAACAGAGCTCCAAGTGACCAATTTTTTTTTTTTACTGTTTTTTTTTTTTCTTTGCATTAAACCAGTTATTTTTCAGTTTTATGAGGTTGTATTGGAGTTTCTTAAATATAAACAATCTCTACAAGTTGAAATTTTTACGAAGTGCATCAAGTTTTCTAAGGCAGAATAGCATGTTGCAAAGATGCAAAATAACTAGTGAAAGAAATAGTTTTAGGCATGTAAGGGTTGGGTTGGTTTTTTTTCATTCATGCTTGCAAAAAAGCTCAAGTTCATCATTGCCTTGATTTGACTAGGGACCAGCTCGTGGAAGGACTTGAGAATTTTTTTATGAGATAATTACACTTACAAGAACAGAATAGAAAGAAATCAAAAAACAAAAAAAAGATGTTGGGGTAATGAAGGTATGGTTTACAATGACAAAACAGTTTCTGCTTTCTTTGCCAAGGTTTTATTTCTACTTCTCAGGCCTTTTTTTTTTTTTTTTCCTTCTTCCCCTTGTCTTGCTTGTCCTGTTCTCTGCCACTGCTACTCTTTCCCCTTCTCACCTTCAAATTTTATTCTTTGTCAATCTTACCGTTCAGGCAGTCTTTTACATGAAATTATTTATAAGACAGTAAGAAGATTTTCTCTAATTTTGGGGAAAGATATGCATTACTTGCTTAAGAAAAAGCTCCTCTAAAAAAAAAGCTAAGAAGCTATTACAAGTTTTGGCATGAAATTTTGCTTCTGTTATGTAAAACCTGGCAAAAGGATAACTATTGATACATCTTTTATGAAAGAAACCCAGCCTTATGAAATACTGTGATTATAGAAATAAGATCTTCTCCAAGGATCTAGGAAGGTACATCTGTACAGTAATACCTTACTGAGTCTTAAATAGAAAGTTTTGTTGAAGCAGACTCATGACTACTGGAAAGGAAATATTTGTGGTTTTAACTAATCTCTATCACAACTTGAGAGTCATAAAGTAGTAAGAAAGGCATCTCTAGAACCTTTTGAGTGTTATTTTACTTCCCGTAGCCATGATTAATTCTGCTCACCTTTTCTTTGCAGATACTTCCTGAAGGAGTTTCCTGGTTAGAATACTTGTTCTTAGTCAGTGGTTTCCCAGTTACAGCATTTTGAAGGATTTAGCTTTACCTTTCTCTCCCATCTACATTACCTTCCAGTTGCACACTTAAAATCCTTCCTCTGCAGTGGTATTGGGACAGAAAATATGTTAAGATCATTTGCAAGCAAATGCTTCATGAATCCATGAGGACTGTTTAGCAGAACCTTTCGGTAGGCAATCTTGCTGGCTCAGAACAGCTTTTCCTATGGTAGTCCCAGTAGACTTTGTTTACTTTTTCTGCAATTTCTACTATTTTGGTGAGGATGGAAGAGTCCTCCTTTCTTGAAGTGCAAACCTTTTATGGATATAGAACGCCTTGGATGGGTACAACTTCCTCCAGCACTGTAAGGGAAACAAAATATACTCTTATACCAATGGCTTTAGTAATTGTTCCAGAAAAGTGTCATTCAATTTAACAGATGACTTTGCCACACTTCTGTGACAAGTCCATTGATTATTCCTTGTTTCCCATGCTAACTGGTGTTTCAAAATGTGCATTAGGTTTCTCATACATTCTTAATATTTTGTATATTAAACCTATATATATCAGTGGCCCTGTGTGCCATAAGTCTTTCACGTTTGAGGTAGTTTAGTTTGTGGTTAAGTTTTTGCAGACTATCGGGCGTCGATGTGTGTAACCTCAGTTTAATTTATCTAAATTATTGTAGAAGATCAATCAGTTTGGTTTCTGAAATAAAATACATGAATTTATTTACATTTGTGGAATAATTAGTTGCTTACCAAACTATCTTGTTTTTAACTAAAATAGATGTCTCCTACCATAGTGGTTATTTAATTCTTTCAAGTGGTGTTCATCTTGAATAGTAACTGAAAATAAGAGAAGAGCTTGGTGAAAGTGGCATGCACTCATGTAAAATTATGATGCAAGTGCTAACAGCGATTCAGATAGCATTGTGTTTCTTTCTGCAAGTGGTTTTGAGTAGTTCTTGCGTATAAGCATGGGAGGTAGAGGGTAGGAGGTGGGACCACAGATTAAGTCAGATTATTAACAGAACAGGTGTTTGTTAGCTTTTCTTCTGTCTGTCTTTCTTCATCCACTCTGGCTTTTTTCCTTATAACACAACCTGTCAGTATGTGTTGCTGCTTACAGCATTTTCCTGACTTGTCATGTCTGTGTTTTAAAGCTTTCATATACTTCTTCTAACAAGCCCATTTAAACTGAGTTTTGACTGGCTGCCTGCTGAATGGCACCAGTAAATTCCCCATACAGGAGACTGTCTGTAATGAGTGAATCATCCATCCAGTGCCATGGCAGATTCCCCATATAAAAGAATAAAGAATTGTGTGGTGCATTTGCTTTCTCTCATACCTTATTGTTAGATACTTTCCTTTTCAGTGTTCACTATGCAGTGAAGACAGCAAGTAGTATATTGTTAGGTGGTTCACAGTGCACGTCGTGGCTACTTTCAATAATTCAGGGGACTGCCAGTACAAAGTAAACTTTTGCATTAATTCTTTCCCATGGGAGAGTGAGGAGGGCTGCAGAAGCAGACAAATTGTGTACATCACCTGACATACATCCCATATTGAAGATAGTTCTTTTGCTGTAAGAAGTGCTCCAACTTCTGAAAAGCTGCTTGCTATCAAAACCTAAAGAGATAACTAAAAGCTTCCAAGTACTAGGAGGAAGGTTTGCCACACGAAAGCCTTACTAATAAAATTGAGGGGTTGCTATAGGAGTGTCGTTGTGAGGAAAGTTGAGGAGAACCACAAGAAAGGTGTAATCTTCTAAAGAAAGTAAGAGATCAAGGAAGGATTAGCAGTGCAGTGGTACTTATCTTTACTGGACTTGTGTGGGAAAGGCAGTTCATGAACTCTTCTTTCAGAGCATGTTGTAAATTCTAGCAGGTAATTCCATAGCATTTAAAGTAAATGCTAGACCTTTAAGGTTTTGATTCTTCTTCATTTTTACAATACCGATGCAGTTTGAGATCAAACCACTGGCTTCTATAACAATAGAACTATGACAACTGTAAGTTAAAAATTCAGCTGAAAAATCAGAGCAAAGGGGAAAAGTAACTGCTAATTGAAAGATACAGTAAAGGGCAATGTACTGGTTTTAATCTCATGGGAGATATCCTGACTTGTTCAAACAATCTAATCACAAGTGAGTTAGCGGATCATCCCAAAGCGGGAGTCTTCAACATATTAGGATCAACAGAGTGTGTGAAAATAATTTCTGGAGCTTTTTCACTGCAAGTCTTGCTATTCTGCTCTATGGTTTTTGTGCCAAAGCAAACTTGTCAAGCCAGTGCCTTTTATAACATCACTGGACAACTTTTTTTCTGATAGTCTGGTGGAGACTTGATGCAAGAGTTAAGTGCTTTGACTTTCTTGATCCGAAGTCTGGTGAAAGCCAGAGGATGCTTACTTGCTTCTATCCCAGCAACAATAAACTCATTTTGTTGTTAAATGAAATTAGAAGCTCTAAGAAAGACTTGACAATTGCTGGAAAACACAAGATGTTTTGAACAACAAACAAAAATGTATTTGTCAGATATAACGGAACGTGACTTCTTAAGAAAAAGGGAAAAAACCTCTTGTTAAAGTAGCATGCTTTTTTGAAACACTTCTACTAAGTGTTTAGCATGTGTTTGCAGTGCCACTGGACTTACAGGAGACACATTTATGGGTACTTATTTTAGTAGAATATGACTGAATGGCAACATAACACATTCACCAGTAACCTAAAGAATAAATTTGAGTTCTCTCTTGGCTCATAGCATGCTTCTGCACAAAATATTTTACACAACATATGTGGAATAACTGTTGTTTACTTTCTGATTCAGTGTGGTCTTAACTTGACTAAATCTTGACTAAATCAGTGAAATTAAATATTGCATAGTACATCATTCTCAGATTATTCAGTTTTGAGATGTTGGGTTTGGGAAACCAGGGATTTGAATTCCTTCCTTGCACTTCTTTCCCAAATTGCATACTTCCAATGGATTTCCCTGTGCTGCAGGTCCTCAATTCTTTCTGAAATTGTATTTTGAAGGAGAAGGTGCATGAGTCATTGTATGTGAGGAGGGAAGGAACTAAAATGAGGATTTTTTTTTTTTTTTGAATGCATGTCGAAGACAAAGCAAGGGGTTGCAGAGGAAGGAGAAAGGAACGAATGCAAGATTATGTTAGGAAAGAAGAGGATGCTACAATGTAAAGAATTTGAGGAAATATTAGACTGAAACCCAGAAGACATTTAAATAAGTGCTGTTAGACACTGTATAGACTGACTTGTGAGAAGGTGGATGAAATCCAATGCCAGCATTAGATTAGATTAATAATTTTTTTATTGGATTAAATAGTGCAGCTTTTTCAGCTGAGACGGTTTTTTGTTTGCTTTTGACTAACCTTTTTCCTTACCATGTTAAGGTCTGTGACCCATTAATTTATTGAATATACCGAAACTTGAAGAATTTTGACTGTGCAAGCTCTAAGTTTCAAAACATTATGAATCCCTTAACCTCTACTTGCTCATTGATCAGCATTTATAGATAGCATGTTTTCAGTAAGATGCATTCAGATTTTCAGGCTTCTGAGGTGAAGATGAGAGAGAGTGCATCCTCTGGGTCACTGCACGAAATTAACATCACTTTGATGCAGTAATCACTCTTAGCCATTCTCTGCATTCATGTGGGTTAACTCTTTCAAGCTAATTATTAACGCATAAACTTCATTGTCCTGTTTTGCAGGCTTTGCTGTAGCCCAGTGTATAAATCAGCACAATCCATCACCACTCTCATCACCATCACCTTCCAGTGGCAGTGGGAGCACAGGGCGCTGTGATTCAGTGACTGCCAGCTCAACATCCACTCCTTCTGCTGCACAGAGCCCATCAGGTACTAAATCGCGACTTTCAGCCTAGGCACCAAGGGATGTAGACTAGTTTATTGTAAAATTAAGTTACTATGTTATTGGTTAAATACAGAGTGTAGGGCTTTATGTTTTTAGATCACTTGGTCATTCAACTAAATAAGTTAAAGTAAATAATGGTGCAAATGTTAATGATCTCTTCAGCTTTCTGGAGCTCTAATATTTCAGCAGTGACTTTAAGCACTGGTGAAATTATGTCCTGCTTGTCTGATTTGTCTCCTAGCACATACAATTAAAAATGTTGTGTTTTGTTGTTTGTTTTTTTTTTTAAACTGAAGTTTTGCTTTGTGTAAGTTTGTAATGTAAACTGTTAGCCTTTCACTGTAGTGGATAAGTTGATCTCTGCATGAAGCATCTTTTTTTGAACTGGGTGACACTTGCTTTTGTAAGTTTATCTTATGCTAATTTTTTAACAATGGGCCAAATATGAAATATTTGAATAGTTACTTAGGATGCTAATATTGTAAAGCTTTTGCAATAACACTCTTCTGGCTGAACGCGACCACATTTGAGGAGGCTGATTTATTGGTGCAAAAGAAGCTGCCATATAAATAGACCGACAGTGTAACTTTCACAAATGTAGCTACCATGTGTTTGTATTGGTCAGTATATTTAGTGGGTATGTTTATGCTGGGACTTGATGCATTAGAATGCCTTCATTCTTCCTTTTTTTGGTGTAGTATTTGTAGAGAATCTTGCAATTATGTTTGTTCTGACTACCAATTCATTGTGAGGTAGAAAACCTCAAGCTGGAGGCTAAACAAGAAGTAAATCCTGAAGGGTGCATACTGAAATGCTTTCCTGCTAGAATTGACCTACTCTACCTCATTTTGGCTATAAAACAATAGAGGTGATGTGATTCTCAAGACCTTTCCAAACAGTCCTCTCATTTTAACAGTCAATTGCAATGTTGATCACTCCTTGAAATGGTTGTTCTGGTTCCTCCCTTTAAGACATACCATTTTTTGGTATGTCTTTTTTAGGACACACCTTTATTTGGAAGCCTTCTGTAGATCTAAACTTTTTTGCAGTCCTACAGGAAATGATGCAATCCTTGTTAGGCATTTAGTGTTTTGTAGGTTTCACTGAACAGTGTCAGAAGATCAATGTACATTACATGTCCAAAGTGACTATCCCTGCAAGAAATACTGCTGGAAAGGGTAAGCAAAGGCTGCTTATGAAGTTTATGAACAACATATAAACTATTCTAGCACCCAGACTCTAGATTAAAAAGCATCTGTTACTGTGATAGACTGACATATAGTCAAAATATTCCTGCAATATATGCAATTGCAGAATAAAATTTGGAATGTTTTCCTATATGCAGTCTGTTCAAAACTTTGGGAGGACCTAATTTTATTTTCTCAATTGGTAAGTGATTGCTGTTATCCAGTCTCTTCATGGCCTAGATAATAAGTGGTGATTACACAGAGGTGTGGTATCACTTGTCAAAAGTCTCAGTATGGATTGGCACTACAAGACAACATTTGTTTGACTGCATGTTTCTCCTTAGTAGTGTAAAAGGGCTCATCTGTGATGTCCTTTGCTGTATTTGAAGCCTCTGGGCAATGGTGGCTAAGAGAAAACTGTGATAAAGGAAACGAAAATAAAAAATCTGAATTATGTTTGTTGCTGTAAGCAACATGCTAGTTCACAGAAACACCAAGCAAGACTATACTCCGTGTTTCAAACAGAGGTCTTTCAAATGCATGTAATCTGACTTCTGTGAAAAACTGAGTGGATCCGGAACACATAATTCCTCATCTAGCATAAAAAGATAGTGCTTTATTGAAGAGTAATCAGACTGTAGTTAACAAAATTAAAATCTACTTACATGGTATGTTGGCGTTCATGTAACATAAAATTCTGTTTTTTTTCTTCTGCAATTTAAAAGCCTGATGACAGGAGGCTGCTCATTGGTTTAAAAAACAATAACAAAGAAGAAATCAAAACAAACAAAAATCCCCAAACTCCCCCCCCCCCCCAAAAAAAAAACCAAACACAAAAAAACCCACAAAACCAAACCAAAAAACAACCAAACAAACAGAATGAAACAAAAACAAAACAAAAGAACAGGAAAGGGTTTTTTTAATGCCTGTCTTCAGTCTGCATTTTACCAGTTAGGTTGCATGAACTGTCTGCACTTAGTATGACCTTCATTGTCACTTAATCAAAAAGTATATTCAAAATGCCACGTGTCATGCATGAAGACAGTCTTTGGGTGGGTTTGGGGTTTTTTTGCACAGGGTCTAGAGGCACTGATGTAGATGCTTCAGGAAATCTAGTTGTGAGGATATAATTCTGTGCCCTACCACTATTAGCATAGTAACCTTCAGCAAAGTCAGTGGAGACAAACGCAAGAATCTGTCAGCTACTTCAGTCCGAATTCAGCAGCTTGCGTTAACCTGCTGGAGGGCTGACTTTTGAACTCAACACCTGGATTTGGTTCTGCTAACTGTACTTGGGAGGCAGTACAAAGAGGAAGACAGTGACTGTATGTGCATGAGCAGGTAATTTGGTGCAATAGGACAATGAACAGTTGGTACTGAGGTACATGCATCTGATCTGCATGTGGCTTAGGGATTTTGCTGTAGACCATATTTACTCTGACGTTTAGGACAAGGCATGCCTGCCGTGTATGTGATTGTCTGAAGGACCAATTATTAGTTCAGACGTATGTTACTATTAATGTTTGAGGTGTATTTGGTGCATAGTTGCAGCGTATCTTATAGTTTGGTGAAAGAATCTCATTAACGCACAGAAACTGTTCCTAAAATCAGACTAAAGCAGTAAGTGTGTGTAATTCTTCAAAGCTGCTTTATTGGTCTGAACCAAATTGCTCATGTAGTTGCAGCCAATAATGAACAAGTACTGTTTTAAATAATTACACCTGAGTGGCTGATGGTGTCTCAAGGTCCTTAGTGTGAACTAGAGAGGATTCTGAAATCACTGGAGCTGGGTCTTTAGGGGTTGGGGTTTTGGGTAGGGTTTTCTCCAACCCAGAGGGCTACTTTGGCACTTTTTGCTGATCTTCCATGTCAGATCAATACTATTGTCTGTTCCTGGGATCAATGTTTCTGCATTAACTGATTTGACCAGTTTACTGCAAGTTTGTAATGAATGTTCTGATGAATGATTTCCCTTCTATAGTATTTATATGTAATTGTGCTCTATACTGGAAACTGTTGCCAGGAGCATGACCCTGAAAGAGGTTATCCATTTGGTATGTCCAGATAGCTGTTCTGTAGGCTTCTGCATGAACGGTACACTGCTGAAATAAGCGGTAATGTCTTGACCACTCTCTGTGTTATATCAGGTCTTGCTGACCACTCCGCTGAGTTACAGAAACAATGTTGGTGTTCACCCATTTCAATGTAAAACCATGTGGATTTTCCCTTAACCTGTTGAGGACTAGTGAAACTAAACTGCTTTAGTCTGCTGTGAAGCAGAAGAGGAGGCTTACATAGTGTGAATTGTTTCCTTCATGGAGGAAGTAACAAGTAGCTGATGAACAGCGAGCCATTAGAGCCAAGATCTGTTTTATGCCCCAAGACAGCACTTGAATGCTGCCACTATCTGTCACAAGTGAATCTCCCTTCTCATTTTCCTTTCTGTTTTAAACACACTCATGCGAGCACACATATGTGCTCTCTGTCCTTCCCTCCTTCCTTGCTCCCCTGTTTGTTCTGGCAACTGCTCAGGTTGTTGACCATGAAGAACATGCTAAGTTGCTCAGGAATTTCAGCCAAGAAGGCCAGAGAAGTTAAAGGGGAGATGTGTATGTGGACTTCAAGGAAACTACCTCAACTACCTTTCTTAAGAGTAACATCATAAACCACGACAGCTGTTTCTACTGCAAAGTTGTGATTATAGTGTCCTAAGCTACTGTCTATTGACAGTTTTAAACTGTTCAGAGTTTGATATATTTGAGATGGTACTTGTAATCTTCACAGAGTTGCTTCAGGAAATAAGCTTTGGAACATACACACTGAATTTTACATAAAACAGTGATAGGTGAGAACAAAATAAAAACAAATTGCATAATTGTTATCTGAGAGAAAACAATGTTACAAAGTAGAGTACGTATTAATAGTTAAACAGTAAAAGAGCTTTCAAAAATGTATCACAGGAAAAAAAAAAGTCATTTTATTTTGGTGTTTTGTAAAAATCCTTTACTTGCTGTCACACCTACCTGCATCAAACAATCACACAGTATCTTGATGTGAGGGGAGGTTAACTGAACTTACATAAAATCATGACTACTGTGCATGTTTTGGTCCATTTGGTCCAAGAGAACAATAGTTGCATTAATTGCGGTTTCATGAGTAAAACAAACTCTTATGACTACTGAGTTTATCAGCTATCCTATCTAATAATTGTCACAATACTTCATGGCACAGATATTTTAAAGCCAAGCAGCTCCCCCATTTGCAGTATTTGGGAATTAAGCTTAACCCTTTACAAGATCTCTGTTCTATAAAACTGAAAAGGCAGAAGTCATCCCTTAAAGAAAGGAGAATCCCTAGCAAGACAGAAAAAGCAGTATCAGGTTGGTTTTTTCTTTGTATTTACATGATATTTTTTTTTTAATTAACATGTCCATTTGGAGTGTTGCTATGCATAAGATAAAAATGTTCTCTTGCTAGGCAGATTTTAATCATCAAGCTTCTGAGCTTAGAATACAGTCTTTTCTTGGCTACATTTGCTGGAACCATGCACTTCTTTAAAGTACTTATTTTTATATATGCCGAGGATTAAGATAAAGAAGCTCACTTACTGTAAGTTAGCAGTCTTCCAGTATTATGTATGTGTAATGTTATCTACACTGTATATTATCACTTTTTAAGTTGTCTTAAGCTTTAAAATGCAATTGGCGTCAATGTTTAAGAAAATAGTTTACATTGGAGCAATGGATATTGAGGACTACAGAAGGCATTGATTTTCTATGCCACTTATGCTGTGTTTCACACTTCTGGCAGATATTGATGGTAAAAGGTCTAAAATAAGTACAAAGAGCTGTCCCTTGTTACAGAGAATATATTGGATTCCAGTCTGTTTAAAAAAAAAAAAAAACAAAAAACAAAAAACCAACCCAAAACTTATATATTCCAAGGACAGGATGATTAATCAAGCATGGAGAGCCTGTAAGAGCAGTGCCTGCCATCTTACTGAAACCATTGCTGTCTCTTCCCTATATAATCAGTAACATAAGTGTGGTTTGATATCTCCTGTTCAATGATGCCAGTGATTTTCTAACTAGGTGAGGAAGTACTTTTGTTTCTAGAAAGCTTATTTTCTAGAAACTTTCTATGCACCAGACATCATCATCTGAACTGCTGCTATCTTTTAAAACACTGTTTGGCTTTTTTTGTAAACCAAATCTAATACTTCCGTTTCATATCGTAGAATAGTAGAGCTGAATGGTCTGAAGTATTGTCACCTGCACGGTAGTGCGCCTCTTCTGATTTTCACTGGCCATAAATTACAGTAATTCTATGTCACCAGAATTTGTGATAAATAGCTTCTCTCAGGATTTCTAAAGCATGTAAGTAGATTGTAATGCAAATAAATGCCTGCCAGTCCTTCCTCAGTGTAAGTGCTGTTGGTGTTGCCAGACATAGCCCAAACTGTATTATGAAAATTTCCAGATAGGTAAGCAAAAAATAAATTCAGTTAAAGCCATTTATTTAATTTCTAAAGAATGAATACTTCCAGCTTCAGAAGTATTTCCCAAACTTACAAGACTCTTGGTGTGGTGTCAAATTGTATTCAAGATACCAGCAGTTATGGATGTGTCCTTGTCACTTATTCTTGTTGCTACTCTAACATTTCTCCTTTGTCTTCATTCCAGTTTCCCTTCCTTGTTTCATTGTTAAAGCCTTTGTATGATATATCGCTGTGTTTTCCTCTAGTAAGGTCTGGCAGGAAAGGACGTCGGCGGGTGTTTAGTCTGTCGGAGGCTGACAGTCACGGTGGACACTGGGTTTAGGTCTTCAAGCAGCAGCTGCAACAGAAACTCCCGCAATATCAATTCAGGCAGGTTCCTCCATAAGCTTTCAAAAGCCCATAACAGTTAATAGAAGATATTTGGTTTCCATGCTGACAGCAATGACAGTGAGGTAGGAAACTGAAGAAAGCATTATAAATATTTATCTCTACTGCTTTTTGGGGGAGAACTGTAAAGAAATAATTAGCTTTTTCTGCAAGCCTTATCTGCAGTTTCTCCCATGTTTCTTGGCTCCCATGCCAAAGATGGAACTTCTGCTATCAAGCCTCCAGCTTCAAAGCAGCTATGTCTTCATTTGCACAGGGGCAGCCATGGCTGTGGTGGAATTTAGTAAGCACAGGCTCTTGAATGGACAGTAATGCAGGTACTTGGCTAGCAGCAAGCTATAACTCTGGTAAAATGCACATGCATTCAACATAAGACTGTCCTTGGACTGTGGTGGCACAAGCTTAATATCATCAAACTCGGGCAGATGGCTTTATGGGCTGTTTAATTGCCTGAGGAGGTGAGGAGGGGAAGCATATGCAAAAAAGATGGAAATAAGCTTCAGACTACCTTCTTATTTTTATAACCTGTTTTAACTTGTATCTAATTATTATTTTTTTTACTATCATGGCATGAAGATATTTTACTCTGATAATATTATACAAACACCCTTTTTAATCTTTCTAGATTTACTTTGCATCTTTTCACTTAATGTCCTGTTATTTATATTTTTGTTATCCTTTCATAGTATGTTGCTGTACAGATTAGGACACTGCTCTGTAGATGATATTCATTGTCTCCTTTTCCTGTTCTTTTCTATTTTCTTTCACTAGTAATCATCTTTAACATATGTTAATATAACAGAAATTGAGTGATTTTGTTTGGATTTTTTGTGCTGTAATTATCATCTTGGTAGCATTATAGAAGTGCTGAAAGACATCTAAGGTTGCTGAAGCCACTGCAACCAGAGAGCACTGATAATAGCCAAAAAACTTGTAAAATGACACCCTGTTTTCAAACCGTGTTTGGTACTTAAATTTGAGGGTACATGTGGGGTGTTTGTTAGAACTAAATGTTAACATCACAACTGTTTTAAGAAACTGACTTCACTCTCCCTGGTTTTGTTGCAGATCTGGCTTACATTTTTTGCCAGAACACTCTTGCCTAAATACATGGGTGTTGGGGAGAGGTAAAAAAAAATGCTGTTTTCCCATATTAGATTATAACTTTTTGATATTTAAGAGTAGAGCATATCTTAGTGACTGGTGTTTTTATTCAGGTAGAAATGACAATTATTTTTGCTCTTTCTATCCAAAAGTCAAACTGAAACCAAGTGCTAGGAGTTTGAGGTTTTTTTGAAAGCCAGTTAGTACTTTTATGTGCAATATAGACACAAGTTCCAGATAATGGGTAGAGAACTTAATCTCTAAACATGCTGACTGCCCTGAAACTGTTTTGAATCAAGAGCTTGGTGCCTATCCGGATTTTGGAGACAGACATTCTTCTAATAATCCCTTCTTGAACTTTTTTTTCAGCCAGGGTGCATCTTTTTGCCAATTGTTTATTCCAGTTTTAGAGACTTTAAGAATTCAGATGATATATATTTATCTACTTGGATCCTCATCTGAATTGAGCATGACTTCAAAAGGCTTTGAAATTTTGAGCCTCAAAATTTTTCTCATTAGTAATTATCGTCCTAAAGCCATATATTCAATTAACTGGGAGGTGTTATATGTGAAAACTTTCTACATCAAGAGGGTGGTCTGATTTTTTCATGGTAATGCCTCTTATATACCAAATTTTCATTCCAAGATGCTGTGTCTTTGTATTCTATTTTCTATTTAGTTTCCTTCATCTGTGGTCTGGGATTGTTTTCCTCTATCTTTGTATGCAAAAGATATGAGAAATGACCATGCTTCAAAAATTAGCTAGCACAAGCTTATAGTTGTAGTTTCAGCCTAAATATACACATCAAGTAGCCTATGGATTTGAGAGCTAGGTCACAAAGATGTGAGTACTGCTCTCACAGCCATAGTTTATAGCTGTGACCTGAAGAGTCAGATCTTTAGTTAAGATAAGTATTGGTCCAGAAAGGAGAGTATATTGCAAAATAGTAGTGAGAGCTGTTGACCTTTTCTAGACAATGTTTAAAAATTCTCCCTCCACCACCCCATTGTGTACTGGTATTTGCTTTCTGCCCCTGCAGGGACTAGTGCCAGTTTCAGAATACCTAGTTGTTTTGGCAGAAATGCCATGCCAGGTTACAGAAATCTGAAGTGAAGCTCTAACAGTGACTAATGAAATACTGAAAGTAGAGGAGAGACTTACTTCAGTCAATAGTAAATAAAAGCTCTAGGCAAGCATAGAAAAGCTCTAATTTTGCATTCTCTATTAATACTGCAGCTAAAATACTGGACAGAGTATATTCTGCTTACGTTTTTTTGATATTTTTATCTTTTTTTTCAATTTTTTTCAGACTTTTGGCTAGAAAATTGGGACTTGTTGACTCCAGTTACTTTTTTTTTTTTTCTTGAGTCTTTTTTCAAATACTTTCTTTTTCTTTGTGGCGTTAAGAAGGGAGTCACTTCAGCATTAATTTAGATCCTACGTGGAAAGATTTGGGGACAATATATCATAGCAGAAGAATATGTATGTCTGTCATGACAAATTGAAATAGAGTGAAAATATGTTAATATTTTGTTGGGAGTGGAGGAGGAATTATTTAAGAAATGAACTGCAGAATCAGAAGTGAAATAGCAGAACTACAATAGAAATGTGCTGTATACACCATTCCTGAGCAGAATACCATTGGTGATAGTACTTTATCTACCAGAATGTCTCAGGTTTCTGAATCCTGAATTTTGGTGAATACTCATACTATAATTAAGACAAAAAATAATTTTGGCAGTAAACGTTTGATATTCTTTTAAGATTTTATAAATTCAGAAAGTAAAATCACCGCAAAGAGACTCAGTGTTTTGTGCATACCAAACCACGATAGTATTTATCTTGGAATTCAGAGAAATGAGGCTTTATTTCAATGTTTTTAGCAGTTCATTTTCCATGCAAGTCTTGCATCACATCCTCTGTTATCAATCACTACATTCTCACTAAAGCTTCTTGACAGCTAAAAAGAAGAATCTGCAGAGTTACTTTGAATCTGTCCTTATTTTTCAAAAAATAATTGGTGATGTCCCTTTTATTTAAAAGGAGACTTTTTTTATGATCTCTAAATTTTGTTTTTATTAAAGCGAGAAGCTTTAGCCACCGATTCAGCAAAAAGTAAAATTCAGTGGTTTTCTGAAATGAGAAAACACCGTTGTTTGGGGTTATCTTACCAGAAAGGTAAAAAACCCAATAATTTTACTGTTATCCATTCCATTCTCAGCTTTGGGTTTGGTTTTTTTTTTTTTTTTTCCTCTTCCTTATGTTCATGCTTTCTTTTCTTTTACAGGATTAATTGGAATCATATTGAAACTGAAATATTAAGGTCACTGTGTATTAAAAACAGAACCTAATTCTGAGTTTCTGTATTCACTACATTGCCTTGTAGACTTTTCTGCAGATGCCTGTACACTTGAACACATGCTGTTTCTTACAAAAGCTCTAAAAATGGTCTGTCTTGAAGCTGGATTTCTGTTATGTTAATGGCATCTATTACACTAGTCTGAAAAGAAAAAAACCCTGACTTTTCTGGGCATACTTGCTCATATAAGGCTATATTGCCTCATCCCCTACATTCACTATCCATCTGAGCCAAACGAGCAGTTTATTTGATAGTTAGCTAGCATTTTAAGGGGGAGAAGGACAAATAGCTGTTTGGTTGGTTTTTTTCCATTGTGTGGAAAGGTATAGTGGCATATCGGTTTTCTATGGTATGTACTGCTTATTCCCAATTTTCTCTGTATTGTATGTTCCACGCTCAGGAGTACACAAAAAAAATCATATAACACAATCAGACCTATTTTGCAGCACCTTTCAGTTGCAGTAAGCACATTATTCTCCTTCCTGTTCTTCCATAGTTCTGCTTTCTGTGGTTGAGGTGTCACCTAAATGTGAATCTGGAGAATGAAATGAGAGAATGACTTCCAATTTTTGTAAGAAACAAGCCATCTCTTGGGAAAAACTAGTTATACGGGTGTTTTGGTTTTTTTTTATTTCTGAAGAGCTTCCTGGTATGGGCTGGCTAATCATTTTAGTCTATACTAAATACTGGAGAGGCTTTCTTATTCTTCCCCTCTCTCTAGGAATATTTCTGATGTTGCTGCATATTCTAATACTAAATGTGTAAAATTTTCTGGTTCCTAATTTGAACAGTTTCCTGCTGGCATTTTTTGTTATGCCTTCGTAATATTTTGTTTTCTTTCTAATTACTAAAAAGTGGACATGTAAGCATAGTGCTTCACAGAACTGCATTTTCCACCTAAATATTCTTAAATATTAATAAATAATAGTATACTGTTAGGCTTTGTGTACATACTAAGTTGAATATTGATTGTTTCTTGGTGTTTTCTTTTGTTAGATGACACTTCAGCTCCAGAGCAGCCTCAGATGACCATTTCTGGTCAGATGATCGTTTCTGGTCAGACAATGTTGACTGATGAAACTCTTTCAGCTGTCTCAAAGTCTAGCAAGAACGCTGTAAAAAACAGTGACATAGAAACAGCAAACCTGTCTCCTAGCCTGATTCCTGCACAACAGCCAACAATATCGTTAATAACAGACGATAATACGGATGCCCTAAGTGTCGAGTCACTTACGCTGGTGCCACCGGTTGATCCACACAGCATTCGAACTTTCAGCTGCATTTCTCAGTCCTCTTTGCAATCTGAAGTTGAAGTTTGCAAGGTAAAAGAGGTAGAGGAAGAATGTTCTGACTAAAGCCAACCTGCAGACTGTGATAGACAGTGAAGCAAATGCAACCAAATTCTTCATTGTTTTTTTCTTTGGGAGTGCAGATACTTCTTGAAGCCTGAGGGATCTGTAAGAAGAGGCCCACTGATGAAAGAGAGTGTGGGCAGCTTTTAAAGTAAACATCAGATGCTCGGCATATTTAAACTGGAGAAGAAAAAAAACCCAAAACTCCTAATCTGGACTGATTTTTTTCCTACCAATTTCTGTTATATAAGAACATGAAAGTATTTCAGAGCACCTACTTTCTTTCTATTATAGAGTTCCAGCTGCCAGAACTAAGTTAATTGTAAAAGGTCTAGAGTTTTATGGCAAAGTGAAGAAATTTTTGGATACCTGGCTTCAGGATATTGTCTCTGAAACTGGAGACATTCCATTGACTGGAAAAAATTACGTATTGTACTACAGAGATAACATTTCCATTTGAGACATGGTGTGTTTTTTCAGTTTTGTTTTGTTTTTTAAATCCTGATCTCATTCATCTTTTGGAGGTCTGCATGATACCAGCAGGCTTGGCCACTTTCATTCAGTGTTCCCTAGGTAGGACTCCAGACTTCAATATTATGTTTTCCATGTGTAATATTTATTTCAGGGTTTGATTCAAAGCAAGATATATATATATCTCTCAAACAATTTTGTAAAAGGTCAAAGCCTGAAATTTAATGACAAATGCTTATTCAAATTTACATAAGGGATTTTTGAGACTACTTTAGTCTTTTCTTAACCAGCTAGAGGAATGTGAAATATTTTAAGAGATTGCTATAGCTTGTTTGTTCACTCCTGAAAGTCAAATTGCTGCACCTCTGAGGAATGATGATATCCTTTCTACAGAAGGACAACTTCTAGAAGCAGACAGAAGCAGTTTTACTCTGACGAGGTTTTTTTAGACTTTTCATCTTCATGTAGAAAGAAGGTCACCCCATCTAAATGAGAGTTCCCTTGCAAGTCTGAAATTCAAAAGGAAAGGTATTGTGTAGGTTTTTTTCTATCTGTGATAGTATCACAGTTAAACAACATTGCTACATAAAAGTGATTCTGAGTTTATGCTTGCCTTACTTTGCTTCCTAGATCCTGATACCAAGTTGACCGAAAGTAGTGGGGAAAAGTGTTGATTAAAGTTTGGAATGTTCTTTGCTGATTTGATACGTAATTTAACATTACTGGAATTTAAGATTTCTCATCAATTTCCATGTGTGTTAATTTAAATTAATAGTAAAATGAGCAGATTGTCATTATTGGTCTGCTAATAACATTGAGTGCTTTCTGGCTCTCAAAGATTGAAGACTACTATTTACTTTACTTGGTATTGTGATTTCAGTCATCAGTGCAATCTGTTTCTTCATTCTGTCTCTACTAACATTGATTTCATATTGCGTAGGTGAATCTGGAAAGTTTTTACCTACTTCCCAGTCTCGTATTGTACCTCTTCCTGGCTGTCAGATGGAATACTTGAAGTGATTTTAAATGTTATATATGAGATTGATAAATCCACAAGTATAACTGCTCTCTTTTTCCATCTTTTTCTTCACTTAATAACTTAATCTTTGTAAAACATGTATACAAGGTGTCTGCTATTGAATGGCAGCAATTTTTTTTTCTTCCCTATTATCTTTTGCATGCAGTTTTGTTGCTTTCTAGTTTTCTTTGGCTTCTACTTTGTCTCAAATCGATTAACCAATATTCTGACCATTCCAGAGCAGCCCAAACTCTAAATGAATTCTGAGTTAGGTGACCTCAGCACTGCTATGGATATGGGTTGAGAGTTTAGCAATGCTGGAATAAGAGCCTGCCTTTATTTTGGTCGTATGCTTAGGGTGAGTTTACGTTGCAGTCACTGTTGCAGCTAATGTACATGTACCTAAACAAGTCTAGACATCAGTAGCAATTTGGGCACAAAGACCACATAAATTTTTATTAGCTGAACTGATTGTAGTCTACACTTCTTCTAGTATGTTGCAGCATTACACTGTAGCCCCAGTAAAATTCTGAAGATCATTATAAAAATTGATGCTTTTCTTAGCTTGAACGCAGTTTATGTTAGCTGTTAACCTTAACTCTTGACCTAGATTACACAAAATGCCACTGTGCAGGCTGAGTTCCCTTAAATAGAATTAGTTTTAGACAGGAAAACCTTGATCTTTATTTATTTAATGTCAAATTCAGTTCTAGCAAGATTAGGACCAAGTACAAGGAGTCTTTTTAATGGGTATGCATAATCTCATCTTTGAGCTGTACTGCACAAGAAGTGGCACAAAAGGAAAGAAAGCTGACTTTGTGCTTTTCATTGCCTTTGAGTGACTTTTAAATCTCATGACCAGTTGTCTACTGAGGGCTTCACAGGAAATGGCTGAGATAGATACTATTATTAGGAAAATAGAAGACTAGGTCTGCTGTCTAGTCCACTGCTGGCAGAGCCTTGCTGGTCAAGGGGTGGTAAGGTAGGATATCTTTTAGCAGTTCTATCAAAAGCTCTCTGCAAAGGTGGAATTACACTAGGAAAGCTCTGACTGCACTAGCTCTACCAATGTCATGTTGTTATGAATGCTACAACTAGTACAGACCAACCTAAATCTCTGAATGGTTATGACACAGAAACAATTGATTTTGGGCTTGTTTGCTTCTAATATTAAGGCATATGTGTATGCAATTTGACTGCTTCATGCTGCTTTAGGAGACTTCAGAATGTAAAAGCTCTGGAGATGCTGAAATAATCTGACATCGGCAGTCTTTTATCTGCAAGTATGGTGTTACTCATCTACAGTTCCCTGAAGAGTATCATATCTATCTCTCCCTTATCAGAAAAACTCAAGGGCTGTTTCCTTATCCCCCTTTCACTGTAAAAAGGAAACTCAACCAAGAAAGCATTAGCACATCAGCCACAAATGTAATTTTTTTCTAAACAAAAGTTGATTTGAGCCAGTGTGACTTCACCCTTTTTAACCAAATCCAAATACCAAGTTGCAAATGACAGCAGCAGCTAAAGAACTGACCATTCAAAAGGCTCGCTATTTCAGTGTAATACTGCAGAGAGGAGGTACGATTACTCTAAAGTAAATATAGCAATGTTCCAGAGCAAAATGCCAAAATTTTGGAGAGATGCTAAATTCTCAGTATGTGTTTGTAGAAGCTATGCCTATGTTCAGCTGTATTCTGTTCACACAAAACAGTTCTATTATTCCATTCCTTTTGAGAAGAGAAGCCAAAGAAGCCAAGGAATACTGAATGTTACTTTGCTATTTTATGTCTATGTGTCTCATTTTATCAAATTTTACCAAGATATTACTAGTTTAACAAAACTATATATTGCTGTCACTGTTAGGTCTCATTGCCTCTTGCACGTTCCCTTTGCTTTTCTGTCATCCAGTGTACAACAATGAACAAGACTCCAGCTTTTCATTTCATAAGCTTCCTGCAGTTCATTTTACAAGCTGTGTGGATTAAACCAAATTAATTCGAAATGCAGTCACGTATATTAATACTAAAAGCTGTATTTTGTGTGTGAAGTCATGAATTATATACAGTATAAGGACTGAGCTTATTAGTTTATCATGAATTAACAGTGGAGAATACAAAAATTATGACTTCTCTTTCTTAAGTTAAGCTGATCTTAAAAAAAGATATACAATTACACCTGTTAAGATCCTCAACATTCTTCACTTTACAATACAGTTGGAATTTTCCTTGAAGCCACTTTGTGAGGAAAAATTGGGAATATCTTCCAGAATTCGTTTAATCTTTTGCAGTATTGTTGCTAAAGGACAGGTATGTGACGTTTAAAAACTCTTCTTCCATATCCAGAATTTAAGACTCAAATCTAGATCAGTGTTTAGAGTTTAAGTCTATGTGCAGTGATTCATATGAACTCTTTGCCCAATAGAGACAAAATACAAGGGGAAATAATGTTCCTTTGTGGATTTGAATTATTCTTGTGTGTAGAATTTTTACACTGATGGTTAAAATTGTTGATTTTGCTACAAACAAACTATCTTTAGGATTGAAATTACTGTGACTTTTTTTTTGTTCTCTAATTAAGCAGTAAGACATGAGTGACTATAATTTCCACGCTTACTGCAAGTGGCCTGGCATGATTACTTTAAGCAGTCTAGGAATCAGATAATTGCCCTGCAATTGAGTGTCATTTCACTAGTAGTAAATTAAACTTAAAACTGTATGCTTGAAGACATAGGTAAGCTATCAGGCAAGCAGGTCAAACTGTGTAATTATGAAGCCACTTCATAAAAGTAAATACTTGAGTCACGTGGTGCTGTCGGTGCTCTAGTGTCATCAGTCACTCTCTTCACCTCACACGTTATAGGTAAATAACTACAGAATAGTCTAATGAATAGTTTCACTAACCTGCATGTAGTACTCTTAAAAAAAAAAAAAAAAAAAAAAAAAAAAAAAAAACAAAACATGCTAAACATTCTGATGTCTTCACTAGGCAGCTAAAGTTAAATGGGGTGTTGCTTTTAAGAACATTGCACAGGCAGCTGTCATCTAGGAAACGAAGTATTTTAGTCCAATAGCTGAATCAAAGATTTGCAGAGGCATTGGATGGGGTCATCGGTGAGATCTAGCCATTTTGCCTCAAAGATGATGTCTCCTACTTATTTTCAGGCAACCTAATGTTAGACATCTAAATATATGTTGAAAATTTTCTTCCTAACTGTTACTGTCATTCTTCTTGCAAGAGTTTTTTGGTATGTCACTGTTTAACCATCACTGGCCTACCCTAGGATATCACTAACCTGGGCACTGCACTTCTATTATCTAGAAGTCTTTGGAGTGGTTCACCTGTGCTTGCCTGCTCTGTTGCTCTGACCTTTCCCAAAATTTGCAAATATAGTAACTCTTACTGTCTCTTGTTGGCTTCTGAAAAGCAGATGGTGATCCAAGCAGGGCTTGCTAGGGTGGGATGTTTTTAGGGGGTGGGAGGGGGAAGTGCTTGGGGGTTTTTCTGCTGCTCAGGATTTTTTGAGCAGCAACAGACATGGGAGATGCAGTTCTGGACTAAGTCTCAAACCGAAGGTTCTTTCATATGGAAATGTATTTTTATATTACATTTGTACAGATTTTTCCCTATTTTGATCTCCCAAAATTTTTAGATTTGCGCATTGCTCAGATTTGATTTCTTTTGCAAGGTATTATAAAATATGTATATTATGTTTGTTAATGTATTATAAATATAAAGCTAAATTTTGCTTGTCTAATAAATGTGCACTGTGGTGGCATCCGTTTTATTGTTTTGCTAACTTAAATTCATTGGTTCTTAATATGAAAAGTTAAAAATTGAGTCATTGTCGTGACTGTCTTGTTAGCATAAATAAATGTGTGGGTGCATTTATTTAAAAACATAACTTAAAAGGGCTTAAGAAGCAGGTAATGACTAAGAATACTTTTCGATGACAAAAGTTAGAGTTAAATAAGGTTCAGACTAGTATATAGTGTTCTCAGGATTCTTTTAAGTTGGTAATCTTAAGATACATGAGAATTTTTTTTCACCTTGTTCTCCATTACTTTTGGTTCTGGGTGCTCATACTAAAGTGAGTCTAAGACATAGTAATTGCAATCCGATAACTTAAGTATGTATGAGGAGATGAGATGGTCTGAGGTTTTGTGTTTGGGTGTATTTAAGGACTAACCGTAGCAGAAATAATTACAATGGGCATGAAGATAATTTTGAAAAGGATTGCGAGTAGATTCAATTGTGTGAATTTATAGACTATTAGAATATCTAGGAGCTTTATTTAGCCCAGCAATAGCACTGAATAATACGTTGTTACAACTCTAGGGGACCTGCTGCAAGCATTTTAAACTTTAGGGTATAACTTTAGGCATCTCCACTTGTGAATAGGTGTGTTGATATTTTTGTTGCATTTTCATTTTGACCTGTTTTGTAAGTTTGATTGTTTTAAGTGTGAAGAGGGGGAAATGTATTTTTCTAGAAGAATGAATGTACCTGGGATTTAAACACTACATAAAGCATTGAATGAACATGAAGGACTGTCCTATGAAGTATATTTCAATAAAGTTGTGTCTGAAATATATTTCATTTGAAAAAAAAGGGGGGGGGGGGGGGGGGGGAACAAACCAAACCATGAAAAAAAGGTCCTGAACATGCACTTACATTTACATGGAAAAAAGCCCAAACAGGGGGTGAATTGAATTCTGAAATATCTTTCTACAGGCAATAAGTATTATTTAATGCAAGTTATGTTAGACTTTAGTAGTAAATGTGACGATATCTTTTGTTAATTTAAAGAAATATGTAAATAAGTCTCTGGGAAGGGAGTGAAATTGGAAAATATTGGTGTATGTTTCTGAAATCCAGATTTCTATAGCTGAGTCTGTATTTGCTGGCATTGATCATGTGTCATGGCTGTTGAAAATCTGGACAAAAATGAACAATAGACCTTTCTTTGTAAATGGAACTTGGCAATAAAAATGGTGTTACCAAGAAAAGTTCCTTCCCTTTCATGTTCTGTTGCTGGATTTGATGCACAAGGCTGTTCAATAATAGTGAAATGCAAAATTTGCAGAAGCTTGCTTTTGTTAAGAAGAATGATGTGCATATGTGAATGTCACGCATTTTAATCTTTAAGCTGAAAACTGAAATCCAAGGCATTTTTGCATTGTGTATGCAGGAAAGACACAGCATGAGAGAGAGAGCAGAAAAGAAGCCTGTAGAGGTGATGGAAAGTAGATGGGACCAAGGGTTAAGAGTGGCTGGGCAACATTTAAAACGTCTGTGAAGCACTTTGAAAGTGCCTGTCGTGTGTGATTTCTTCCCCAAATATATCCTTGCACCCACTACCTCTTTCTCTGGTGCATGTTGCCAGTTCAGTATATGGATTAAATCCAACCAAGTTATTACTTGGATTCTTGTTAATTGGCCTCTCCATCTATAGGAATTAATTACAGTCAATATACATTCCTTGTGAAATGTTATTTCTCAAACTAGGCATTGCTCCAGAAGCTTTCTTAGGAAGAAATTATATCACATTGTACTGTGAAATAAGCAAGCTGGGTATCATAGGTAGGAGACAACACCGTGATTCACTGTAAGATGCAAATGTTAAAACATGGTGTTTTGGGGAAAATGAGCTTAAATCTGCTCCTGGCTGTCGGACTTTCTACATCATGCCAAGAATACTGCGTTAAGGATACCAATTTTATAGTTTGTGGCCAGGAAGATCCCTTCTGTTTGAAACTGGTTTGTGGTTCCTGTATCCTGATGCCTCAGAACTTTTGCAGCCTTTTGTCCTGTCACTTTTCCTCTGTTTCTGCACAGGATCTTTTTAGACTTCGACATTGAGTCAAGTTCAGCATCTTCCCTGTGTTAATAATGGTCAGAGATGGAATGAAAGCACAGCCTCAAGCCCTCTTCTCATTCTGACTGGGATTAAAATTAAATTGACAGAAAGGTAATGCTGTATTAGTCCACTCTTTTCTTAGTCCCCGTGAATATATAAGTATAGCCACTTGAACAGTCCCTTAGTAGGTAAACCCACATCTTTATCATTAAGGTAATTCATTCCAGTATAGTTATATAAATAAGAAAGTGAAACTGTGACTACATATATGTCTTTATCAAAGTAGCTCTTGTCTAAGTAAAGATGTAGCATTTAGAGATCGATATCTTTATTCTTTGACACCTAAACTGCTTGGTTTGTTTGTATATCAAGGCAAGAGTTCACTGGGATTGCATGCATGCAGCCGTTTGGTAGGGGGGGAGAAATTGCATCCCTAACTGCATTTTTATGCTGCCATGTTAGAGCTTGTGTCAGGACAAAAGCTGTATTGGCACTTTCTGGTGATCTTTTTAAGTATGTGAAGCATACAGCTGGGAATGCAAGCTCACTGTTTATGTGAGTGTATTTCCTGAAAATCCCATTCAGTTTTGAGCTGATAACTTTTATCTCTCAAATAAGGAGAGATGGTGAGAGTTGCAACTCTCCACTGGCAAAATTAGAAGAAAGGTTTCAGGTAAGTGTTCACACACAGTTAAGACAGCTGAGCTAATGAGTGACTCAGTCTGGTTGGATGGTGTTCAGTCGTGTGTCTGTTTTTAGCTCAAGGATTCTACCAACAGCTTATCTGCAAACATGTCTAGCTCTTAAAATTATTATTGGGTTTGGATCCCAGTTCTATAAAATAGATTTAAGAAGTGAAATTTTTAGGTTATCGAGTGCCTTATTATTCCATCTTAGATTGTGAGATCTTTTGAAATATGTTGAAAGCTTTTGCCTGTCCTCAGAGACTCGTTCTGCAAAGTTGGGAAATGTGTTTGTTGAATGGAAAATACTGATCTCATCATTCCATCCTCAGTCTTGCCCCCAGATAAAGGTTTATATTTCACATAGGCCACAGTTTAATTTTTTTTGGCTTGTTTGGATGACCGATAAGGACACATGAATACTCAGACTCCGTTTCCTAGTTACACATCATTTTTCTCGGCTCTAGTATGCAATAAACATTGTGACACAGGGTGGGAAAACAAGCTGTTGTTTTACTGCAGAAATAAATTTTGACTTTAAGTTAATTGGATGAAGACATCTCTGTGTAAATTTGTCCTCATTTTTGGATCACTTATTTGAAGCAGATTTAGGCTGCTGAGAAGCTTAGAAAAATGTTAAAACAAAACGCATGCTTAAAACTTATGTAGAATAAAGGAGTATGAACAGTTGTAGTGACCCAATTGTCTCGGCTAAACTGGTTGCAGGAGTTAATGTGACTGGCACAGGAGCAAAGAACGATAATTTATTCTAGCCTCTTGCCAGAAAACTTATTAAAACAATTGTTACAAAATTTGGAGAGGAGGTTTATTTTAGTACAGCTATTAATAGTAGAGTGTTTCCTGAGGCTTCCTACCTCTGCTGCTCTTCCAAAATGGGTCACTTATTCCCAGGAAACACTTGGCTCTTTACTTCAGCAACATTGCTCTTGTCAATAATCTAAATTGGCTGTAAACATGACTTACTTTGTGAGACATCTATGTGAAGCTGAAACAATAGAGCATAAAATCTGCACAAAACTAAGTTAACTGAAATCTGAGCTGGCTCAGTGTATGTACCAGCATCAGCATCCCCATAAGCTCTTTTTGGAAAGCTGTAGTTGTTGCAACTTCACCCTGTTACTAAAGGGCTGGGAAATGTCATGTTGGTCTGGTGGTAGTTACCAAACTGGGGGTTATGGAAAAATTGATTGCACAGTTATGCTAACTTGCTCTTTATTTTCAGCTGCTGTTTGAAATTGCGTGTTGATGGACGAGTCAAGGAGGCAGCTAGTCAGACTATATTACCACTATGGAGATAGTCAGAGCTTTTTCTCCCTCAACAGGTAGAGCTACCAGAAATTGAAAAAGGAGTTTCTGGAGGAGAGGCAGAACCACCATAATGTCTTAGAGAAATGAATTACAAGTCAGCAGAGGGAGGCAGGGCCTACAAAGGACAAAAGTAGTCTCTCTCTTACTAGGAGAACCTGGTTGTAATGATAATACGCATGTGCACACACGTCTTCTGCACTGAATAACAGTGAAAACACTCTGTCCAGCCTCTAACATTGATGGGAAATTACTTGCATTTGTCCTCTCTTAAACAAAAGCAGTAACGCCGGTAGACTATGCAAGAACAATGCAAGAAGACTTACTCCTGGCTGGCACTTGGGAACTGAAATAATTGCACTCACGCTTATCCCACTCTTCTGATACATCCTGATAGATTACTAATTAATCCTATAATATTGCTAATATACTATTTAGTAGATAAGGTCTTCGAAATCACATATTGCTGAGAAGGGGAAGAAAGAAGCCAAAGTCATCTCAGTGGATGATGACAGGTTCGTCAGTCAAATTTTGATAGTCGTTTGCAGGTGAGTATGCCTTGCCACCAAATGCAGCATTTTGCTGCCCTTCCCTCCCCCTCCCCCCCCCCCCAAGTCCTCTTGCTGTCCCGGTTCAGGTTGAGGGAGGCAGAGAGACAAGAGGTCAAGGATGGCTCTTCAGTGTCTGATCAGTGAGGAGATCCCTCACAGCAGCATCAATTCACTTGGAGATTATAGAGTCCTTTGTATTGATGCTTGTTTGTGTGAAGATTTCAATTTTTGTTTTGGAGTAATTTGTAGATCCTTGTTTTTCTGACCTGTCACAAAGGCTAGAAACGTTTTTATTTAATAAGAGATGAGGTTCTCAGGTAATAGCATTCCAATATTAGGGTTCGAAGAACCTTTCCATAATTAAAGGACTCAAAATCATAAGAGTTGGCAAGACCACATACCCTGTTAGTGCTCCTTTGACTCCGTTTTGCATATTGTCTGAAGTTAGGCGTAGGAAGGACGCAACTCTTTCATTGCAACAGATTTTACCCAGTTAGTAAAGCAGAGTTCCTCTTGCAATTTTTGTGACACATCAGGGTGAGATGAGTAATAACATGCACAGGAAATTCTACCCAGTAAAGTGTACCAAACAGCTTAGGAGGTTGATTCTTCAGCAGGGAGATGGCACGCTTAGGACAAGCTGTTTGAGTAGTGGGTAGGACCCGTGAATTACGGAGATAAGGCTTGATTTTTTGAGTATGTGACAGTGAATATATTCACTGGGGTTTTTTTGGTGGCTAGCATTCAGCGTTTCAGTTTCAACGGCTGTCCTTCCTAAAATTTCTCACAATCAGAAGGTGGAAGGAAAGCTTCTGCAAAATGGTCAAAGTGGAAATAATAGAAAATTCTCTGTCAGCCTCTTATCTAATCTTCTAGGTTTTTTTAAAGGGGGTTGCTTAAATTTCTAATTGCTCTTGTCCTCTCTGCTTTTGTGTAGTTTTGGGTGTTTTTAGAACATAGAAAGGAAGCTTGATTTTTTATTTTTTTTTTTTTTTTTTTTTCCTTTCCTTAAAGGCTTTAGAAAATTCACAACAAGATGGAAATCCTTTCATGTAGGCTGGTCAAATTGAGAAGAGCAGAATCTTGATCCTCTGATATTTAAAACCTTTCCACATAAACCATAATAGGAACTTTCTGTGATGTTTTTAAGACATGCAGTTCAGGAAGAGCTGCTTTTTCATTTTCTTTTTCTAGCAAAACACTTCATTCTCCGAGTTAATTTTGAGGAAAACTTTAGGCCTTTCTCAGCTTATTTAAAATACAGATAAAGTTCTAAAAAGGAGAAGATATGTTAGGAAGCTAATAAGAAATACTCATCTACAAGAGCCAGTGAGGGTTTTTTTAAATACCTGAAAATGGCTTTGCAAAATTTTTCTACCAATTTCGGGCCCTAGTAAATGGATTGGGTTTGCATAATTTTGCTCTAGCATAATATTCCGAAGGTGGAAATTCAATTTTGGGTGCCTAAAAGTGAAGAAATACCCTAATACTTCTGCCACAAACTGGAGGTGGGAAGGAATATATTCTCATTTGGAAGGAAGCATCTCTCTTAATAGTAGATGCCCCTCACTAACAATTACTGATTGGGAAATCATGGTTAAGGTGAGAACTTCAGCAGTTTTTTGGAAATGTCTGATGATAAGTAAATTTACCCTCTGTCTTTTATGAAGTACAAGAGGTTTATTGGGGAGCAATCAAAAATAAAAACACACAAACAAAAAACCAAAATACCCCTCAAGAAATCACTAATGCAGTTGATCTTTGAACAAAAAAAGACACTGTTTTGCAATGTTGCTTCATTCTCTGGTGTGTTACTCAGAGTCTGAGTGTTGTGACTCACTGTTGATTCAGCATGTGAAATG
The DNA here is from genome assembly GCF_965231255.1 of Vanellus vanellus. NCBI lineage: Eukaryota > Metazoa > Chordata > Aves > Charadriiformes > Charadriidae > Vanellus > Vanellus vanellus. The sequence continues at coordinate 7,429,022 of NC_138919.1, forward strand.
GTTTGGCGATTCTCTTTTGTTATTGGTTTCTATTTAAGATCTTTAGTCTCCTTTTCTGGGTACTGAGAGTGCAGCATCACAAATGTAGGTAACTGTATTGTTCAGGTGCACCTTGACTGGCATGCTGTTCAGTGGAGCGAGTTAACTGTCTTTTAGTTCTGCATCTATCGTGGGACTTGAGAAATTGCACAAGTGGTTCTTGTAGCACACCTGGTGAGGTTGCCAATGAGTAAGAACAAAAACATCAATAAAAAGACTACAAAGTAGATTCAAAATGGTGCTGGTCTACCACCCAGATGTTTCAGATTTGGTAAGACTGCTTGCTTTCTAGCCCTAAGGGGAGGCTTAGGATCAGGTAAAGAAGTAGTTCCTTCTCTAACCCACCTAGGTGTTTACAGAGAGCCTTGAAGTGCTCTGTGATATAAATTATTTCAGAAAACTAGTGGAGTAATTCTTCTAAAAAGAAACTAGACATTTCTGTCATCAGGGTTCTCTACTCAAGTCGAGTTTGAAGTTTTAGGTTACTGTACAGATCTGCTGTGATTGAGTGGTGTAATAGGACCCACTGTGCCCGTCACTGCTGAAGCAGTCTGCAGCTTCATCTGTCTTGTCCTTGTAAGAGTTTACAAAGCATCAAAGCAATCATGCATAGTTTAAAATAAACTTTAATGTTCTGTTCAGGGGAGGATTTTCAAGTAAGACAGTAATTAGATTTTCATTTTAATTTAATTTATTTTCATCTATTGACATCCATGTGCAGATGGAACAAATTAAATAAAAATAACTGAAAGCAAAGCACCATAAAAAAATCTAGCTGGCCAGTAATCATCTGACCTTGTATTTCCAGTATTAGTTACCCTATTTGATACATCTGTTCGTCTAGATGAATACAGTTTGGGATATGTTATGATTTGGGAATACTTCCTATGCACATCTTGTGATATCTGTCTGATACTCTGAAGCTAAATGAAATCAGTGTGTTACAGAGGGATTGTCACCGAAAGTGAGATTTACCTGCTGCTTGTTAGCTAACACATCCCTCCCCAGCTAGTGCAATCAATGGCATTGGAAATAGTAACTGCTGGTAAGGATTACAACACCTTAGAATAGGGAGTTGGCTAAAGACAGAACAACTGGCTTGTTTTTACCTCTTTTTGTAGAGGCTGTGTGGAAGATGAGAAATAGCAAATAGTAGAATGAACTCTGCCTTTTTCTATCCGTTATTCCTGTTCTTCCAAAAGATTCCAGCAAGCAAAATGGGAATTGTTATATGGGAGATACAGTAACCTGAGAAATGAGCACAACTTGCTCAGTGCTTGCAAAACAAGGACAGAAAGGAGCAAGTTTCTGAAGTTCACCCTGTGTGATTATTCTGTTCCCGCCTCCTGGTACCTCTGGACATCTCTCTTCTGCACTCTCCCTAAAGGTGGCAGGGTGGAAATAATTTACCTAAATGATTCTTGCTGTGCTCTGTGCCTACTGATTCATTGTTGATAGTGATACACATTAAGAGCCATTTAAATGTTTCAGAGTGATTTCAAGGATTTATAACAAAAATTTTGGCTACTTGATGTATAATTTTCATTAAATGGAAGAGTGATGAAAAATTTGAAGTTAGCATTTTGGAGTGTTATTTCCTGTATAACCAACTTGGAGGATTTTACAGTTTCTTATATTTGAAAAGAAAAGTTTAAGTGTCTCAAAATAATACAGTAGTTTCTAGAATCTTTAACAAGACATGCAGTCTTGCTCGTGTGCTTACAACCTTTTGAATGTTTGAATGAGAGACTGCCTGCGTTTTCTTCAGTATGCATTTTTCATTGTAGGTCATACCTTAAGTTCAAGATAAAGCCCCTTTGCTTTGTCTGACTGGTCACAGACTTTGCTATTCCATTTTGGCTTCTCTGTGGTAAGAAATTAGAAACCCTTTCACTTTTATGTAACTAGGTCTTGGTTCAGATATTAAAGTTTTGAAGCTTTTAGAGATAAGACTTTTAAGTCATACAAAGAACGAAAATAATAGCTAATTCGACAGGACAGTCCAAAAGAAAAGAAACATCAGTATATAGCATTTTATATGTAATCTTGACTTCTGTGCAGGATATCAGTTGCTTAACTGATACTATAAAAAACATATGTCATCTGTAAAAACATCAGATTTAACTGTCCACAGCCACACTTGCGTTTAAGTCTTACTCTTTCTACGCCACACACGTATCCTGTGCAAACCCAGTTGCTGATGGGAGAAGGGTGTAACTTAATTCCAAAGTTCTTGGGAACAAGATGTGAGTGGCTTTGCTTTGCTGCTTCTCCATCATGCAGTTCACTTGAATTTGCTTATCACAGTTTATCAGCTTCAGGGCTTTCCTGCGAAAGTGTTGTTTGCAACCACTGTCTGCTAGATAACTTGTAATTCTTACATAGCTGCCAAAATGCTTAGGAGGGAAATAGTCTTGCTTGACTCGGCTGAATTTGTGTTAAAATAGGTCTTGCAAGTTTCTTTGAGTTTATGAACAGATCTTCATTTTAGATGTTTTGTGGGAGAGGGAAGCTTGTCAAATTCTTTAAAACCACAGATCTCTCTGAACCACAGTCTTGGACCTAAGCTTCCTCTGTTTTTTTCTTTGAATCTGAAAAGAAAACCAGACCTGTTATGGGAAATCAGACCTGACTTTTCTATAGCTGCATTTGGATTAGTTCACATTGAGTGTACAGAGCGTGTGTTATCCTGGCATCAGCAGGCTACACCTTTGCTTTAGCTTAATAGGACTTTGGACAGGTCATCAGCCTCTCTGTTCCTTAGTTCACCTTTTTCAAATATAATTATATCAAACAATTAATGGTGCACTTGTGAAGCTTAGTTCATGTTTGTAAAGCGCTTTGATGTTGATGCTAAACATTAATCTTTTCAACTCCTTGTTGTAAAGGAATGTTGTTAAAATTATCATTTCAGACTTACTGCTTGCACCATGTAATGTAGTTCCTGGTGAGTACCTGTAACCTTGAAAGTCACTGCAAAAAAACTTTTGGTTTTTCATTTGCAGCATAACTGAGTCATCTGAACAACTTCCAAATGTTAAGGAAAGAGGTCTTCCTCCTGGATTCTAGGATTCTTTGATTTAAGTTTTGGTCATAATTTGCAATGGTTCACTGTTGTCCAGTCTGATTAGTTCATGGTAATAGTTTTGATGTTTGAAAAGAAGACGAGTTTCTTTTTAATTTGAAAAAAGAAGACAAAAAAAATCAGTATTTCTAGAATCTTTTCCGTCATTCCTGCTTCATACTGATGAGAGTAAGGGAATTATTTATCCTCTAAGAAGTCAAACTGAATGCATGAGTCAGTCTGAGAATGTTGAAACTGTTTTAAGAGCCTGTTTTTGTATATAGGCTAAAAGAAGTGTGGAACGTAAGAAACAAAAAGAAATTCAAGCAAGGTACTGTGAAAAGTTTGCCTTAAATTCAGCCATAGCAGTATGATGTACAGGCCATCTCTGCAAAAGCCTCAGGTATTAGTTGCACAATTATTTTGGGGGGGGGGGGGAAGGCACGGTTTAAGACATTATAGTACAAAACCAGAGTCACTAGAAAGGAACATGTGAACTCTTTTCAACTGCTTCAGTGGCAGTCAGATGTTTTAGCTGACACTGATGGGAAATTCATTTTGAAATAATGTGGAAGGGTTGGTGTAGGTGAGTAGCTCTCAGACATTCCCTTTGGCTGTCTCTGAGCTGTGACTGTGACAAACTTCCCTCTAGGGCAAAAGAAAGGAAGCATTAAGTGTTGGTAAGCACGAAGAAATCTTGAACTGCTTGAGCTTGATCAGTGACAGTACTGAAAGTATGGCATCCATGAGCATAAGAACCCACAACAACGTTCAAATAAAATATATAACTGTTCGTCAGAATATGTCTGAACAATCCCACTTGATCGGTCTGTTGCACAGAGTATATGTCAAAGACCATGGAAAGCTTGGTTTCTGTATTTTTCATGTAGAGCTTTGTCTTTTAGAAAAAGACTTCTCAGAAAGCAGCTGAGAACAACTGGAATGGGAATACAAAGTCTGTATGCAGAAAGAGAGAATTCCCTGTAAAGCTTTTAGATATTCCAAAATGGAGAAGCAGAAGTGGCTTGTCCAGGAACTGTAAGGCACTATTAGCAATGAGACTTAACCAAGACTCACTCATTATGTATTTTTAGAACAATAAATTAAACATTATCCTGAGTGAATGAAGTGAATGTATCTGAGGGGAAACTAGTCTGTTGATTTTCAGAATTTTCAACAAAACTAATGCAGAAGTCACCCTAACCTGGTGTTAGAAAGTACTCCTGTCTGTTGATTTCCTCAGCTCCCTGGTTGATAATGTACCGTTCATTCTGGCAGTTTAAGTTTCTGGGTAGTCTCATCGCAAACCTTACTAATGTGGAGTTCAAGCTCTGAAACACTTAATGCTGTAGTTTTTCTTAATTTGTTACTGGCTCTGAGCTGGGTGACCAGAAGCTGATTCAAGAACTTGTCATTCTCCACTGCTGTATTGCACAGATGTCCCTGATAACACTGAAACTGTGGTGTACTAGGTGCTGTACAGACATGAATTAAGAGTCAAACCCTGTTACAAAGAGTTTACGGTCTGCATTGATGACTTGTGTGTAGGGTAGGGTGTGTGATTTGAGTATAAGGTAGTGTAATCATTTCTGTATTGAGGAAAGCATGTCACAGGCTTATTGCTCAGAATTGTACATAAAGTCTGTGGATGACTCAAGAACTGAACCCAAAGCAACTGCCTTTACTAATGACTGCTTTGTATTTCCAGTGGTAGAAGAAATTATATGTAGTATCTGGTGTTAAAATACATCTTCTAGACAAGATTTTTTTCTAGTATGTATGAGGAAACTTTTCCATGTAATGTTATTCCTTAGAATAGCATGTTATGATGAGTAAATAGATGTTTTGAGGAAAGTAGTAGGATAAACCCGGAGTAATTGTTCGTCCAGTCTGGATGAGCATCATCTGGAATATTGCCTCAGCTACCAACAAGAGTTGATTGAAGAGCAGTTTCCCATCTCCTCTGTAATCTGAAAAGTTCAGAAAAATATTAATGTTGACACAAAGTGATGATCCCTAATCAGTCTAATTACATTTCTTCAGAGCCTCATGGGAATAGTAGCTCAGAAGTCTTCATACATTTATGCTCATTTATGTCTCTTCTTTCCTGTGCAGACTATATAATTCATGTCATGCAGTGTGTTACATGCAGGGAAAAGTGCTGTGCCTAAAGGGGGCTATAGGTAAGTTTCAAACATGACTCATGGTCGGGTTACACATGAAGAATCTAAACCAAATTTTAGGGGACACTAAATGAACAAAATCTGTGATTTCGAGCTTTTTGAATGAGAAAACAGAAGTGGAGAAATAGATTTCTCAATTTTTTTAATGAGATAGTATTTCATTCAAAGTGTATTAAACAACTTTCTTGCAAGCCTTCCTTAGCCAAAATTACTCTACTAGAAATCTTGCAAGAAGTTAGCTCTTCTGTCCAACCAGACCAGAGGCATGAGGTATCTTTCACCTCTCCTCTGAAGAGAGCCGTGTCGGTGGGAAAAAGGCAGGCAGACATACAGCCAGATTTAGTTCTGGCTAGACACATGTTGGTGTTAGCTCTTGTTATTGTTTTACGCATGGAGCTGTTGCATCTCTGAATTGCTGCTAGATTAGGGGAACAATAGGAAAGAAAACCACAGTATTTTTCAACTCTGAGAGTTAAAGTATAGTTATTTCTGCGAATGGGCAATTTTCATAGATTGCAGTACAAACAACAAAATACGCTTCCATTGTTAGTATTTGAAATACAGCTCAGGCTTGAGTTCTAGGTCAGTTATTAGTTTACTGTTGTGATTTTTTTTTTTTTATTTTATTTTTAGTTTCAGTGTAAGAAAGAAAAAAAACATAATCCACCCCACCTGAAACCAGAAAGCTAGGACATACTTCCACAAGTTCTGAGATGGGCCTTTGTAAAGATACACTTGTGTGCTTGCACTGGGATTTAGATTGGCAGCTGTATACGACTTCTGTCTGCACAGGGAAGTGAATTTGTACCTCTTCACTCGGACACTCCTTTGACTGTGAGAGAAAGCCACCCTTTCGGGTGTGTTTGGCTCACAGCATGGAGGGTTCATTTTGGAGCAATTCCAAATCTGTCTGCACAGTAACATGTTCCTGTAGGACGTTTTTGTTTATTTTTAGGTGGTAGATCCAATAATCACTTCTGTATAGTGAACAAGAGGATCTCTAGCAAACTCTAACCTGGTAGGCAAGAAGGAGCAGCTGCATCTTGTTTTGTTAGCTTTCCTCCTCCATTCCAGGCAACTTGGGAGGATGGATCCTCAGCTCAAAGTGCAATGTGAAATCCTGTTCTTTATATTAAAGCAGGCAGTGAAGAAACAGAATAAAGTGGGAATCTGTAATTCAACCTGCTCGAGCCAAGACAGAAAAACAAAACCTGTATGTACCAGGCATAAAATAAGTACATGGCCCTCAAGGAACTTTGCAGTCTTGGAGCAATCAAAGCAGCTTGTTGCTCCGTCCTGCTTCCAGAGTCAGGCTAGAACATCTAGTGGGAAGCTGTACACTCTGAACAGTATGCAGTGGAGATGGTTTGTAAAATGAGAGGGGATTATCTCTCTGTGCAAGAGTATCTTAGTGCTGAGCAGCACTACAGCAAGGCAGAGGCATCCTGAATTGTACTATCTACCATGCCAGGAAACTCCTGGACTCTTCTGCTACCCCTTTAGGCTTTGAATCATAAGAGTATCCCAGCTCTGTGGCTAACAGATAAGCTTGTGTATAGCCTTGCTGATTACAGGATCTAATGTGTAAGTATTTTGCTGTCTCTTTCATTTACAGGACCTAAATGTATAAAAAGTATTTTACTATCCCTTCCATTCACTGAGGATTTGTTGCCTGTCACAGAGAAGCATGTTTGGAGTGGTCCAGCCATACTGAAACTGCAGAAACACATTCCAGCTTCCATGGTATGGTTACTGGCCTCTAATGTAAGGTGTAAGATTTTTGTGGGGACATTAACTTCAACATTTTTACTAATAGTGCACTAATATAAACACAAATAAATAGCCTCTAACTTTAACACTTTTTATTTTGCCTTGGGCTAGTGTATCATTTGGTGCACAAAATTACCGCTTACAGTAAAATCTGCACAGCTTCTTGAAGTAAAAATACTGGGTTTTTTTAAGAAGTACATTAATAAGGATGATGATAAGTACATGTGTACATACATAAGTACATACAGACTCGGGAATATTCTCTTTGTATCTCTGACTTGATACTCTGGAGTCTGGTTTGTTTCCCTTTTTTCTTTTGCAGCTCCTCTAGGATGTGGTTAATTCTACAGTGTTGCAGTGCGGCTACAGGGGCAATTATTGTTTGTGTGAAACTGGAGAGAAATGAGTGGTTAAGTCTGCTTCAGATGTAATTAAGTCTGAAATGTCTCAGTGGTCACATTAGAAGCACTAACTTTAAGCTCTATTATTGGTTTAGGCCATAGCCATTTGTTAGATAAAAAGGCAAAGGGTATTTTTTGTCCTTCAAATGATTTTCTATGGGAATATGAAAAAAAAAAAAAAAGCATCAAGACAGTAATACCCACTGTAGACTCCTTGTCCTGCCAAAATAAATCAGTTAAGAAACCCCAAACCATTTTTTGAATAGAAGAAGTATCTAATCAGCCTTTTTTGTCCATTGGTGAAACAAACCATGCCTGCAAGTTCCCCCTATGGGTGACTGTTTCACTATTTGTGTTCCAGAGGTGGACTTTTAATGTCAAGTTAGTCATGCAGAAGCTTAAATTTAAATTACGCTCAGGAGTATGTTGTTTCAATATATTTTTCCTTGCAGAAAATGGTTTAAGTCATTGTTTGCTTCTGCCTTTATCTTGCAAGTTTCCATGTCTGTGCATATAGCGATGCAGCTCTTTTTGGGTTGTCTGTGTTGCAACCAGTTTTGATTAAGTGAGATGAATTTGAAAGTACAAAAATGTAAAATATACTAGGTGGGGGGAAAAAAGTGGAAGTAGCTCGTGTGGAATTGTTAGTAGGAGTATTTTTGGAATGCTTGGTCCATCAGTGACAATGAATTAAATGCCAGACACAAATTTAGCTTAAATAAATGAACTAAAATACCAGAACTTCTATGTTTTGAAGTAGTGGAGTGGCTGACACGCCAGAGGGCTGTGCTGCCATCCAGAGAGACTTGGACAGGCTGGAGATTTGGGCAGGGAATAACTTAATGAAATACAACAAGGGAAAGTGTAGGGTCCTACATCTGGGCAGAAACAACCCCAGGTTCCAGTATAGGATGGGGAGCTACCTGTTAGAGAGCAGGAAAGGGACCTGGGGGTCCTGGTGGACAGCAGGATGACCATGAGCCAGCACTGTGTCCTTGTGGCCAAGAAGGCCAATGGCATCCTGGGCTGTATTAGAAGGGGGGTGGTTAGTAGATCGAGAGAGGTCCTCCTTCCCCTCTACTCTGCCCTGGTGAGACCGCATCTGGAATATTGTGTCCAGTTCTGGGCCCCTCAGTTCAAGAAGGACAGAGAGCTGCTGGAGAGAGTCCAGCGTAGGGCAACTAAGATGATTAAGGGAGTGGAGCATCTCCCTTATGAGGAAAGACTGAGGGAGCTGGGTCTCTTTAGTTTGGAGAAGAGGAGACTGAGGGGTGATCTTATTAGCGTTTATAAATATATAAAGGGGGAATGTCATGAGGATGGAGCCAGGCTCTTCTCAGTAGCGACCAATGATAGGACAAGGGGTAATGGATTCAAGCTGGAACACAAGAGGTTCCACTTAAATTTGAGAAGAAACTTCTTCTCAGTGAGGGTGACAGAGCACTGGAACAGGCTGCCCAGGGAGGTTGTGGAGTCTCCTTCTCTGGAGACATTCAAAACTCGCCTGGACGCCTTCCTGTGCAACCTCATCTAGGTGTTCCTGCTCCGACAGGGGGATTGGACTAGATGATCTTTTGAGGTCCCTTCCAATCCCTAGCATACTGTGATACTGTGAAGTAGCGTCTGCTGGTCTATTGCAAACAAGAATAGATGTGGGTGGCCAGTGCCCTTGCCTTTCTTGAGGAACCTGGGAATGTTTGTGGAAATATTTAAGAATCCTTCAGTTTGGAAGCATTCCTTGTTGGGAGTGCAGGGTGAAGAGGCTATTGCTGAGAAATAGAAACTGAGCTCCTCCCTCAGTGATGGACACAACAGCTGAACCAGGAGAATGAAAAGTGAAACTACCATTGTCGCTTCAGGGGTTTCAATAAAGCCACTGATGAACGGCAATTTGAAGTTTTACCTGAGTTTGAACTTAGAGCTAGCTCATCTCCTACAAATCGTTACTCTGCTCATCCACCTTCTAGCTTTCTGCTGATGCAGCTACAGCAGCTAATAACTCAAAACACAAGAGTCAACAGGCGGTGAAAAGCCTGTCTGCAGACTGTGCTGTAGCATGCCCACCACTGAAATAAGTATGGCATTTCAAAGTTATTTCAGTTCACAGTTGCTTTGTTATTAAACCACCTGTGAAAATGTATTAAAACATATTTATTCCTTTTTAATGTGGTGCTTGAATTCCCAACAATCTAGATAGAGACCTTATATATTAGCTAGCTTTGAGCCTGGATGGGTTGTGCTGATGTACCTTTGATGCTACTAAATGGCCTAATTTCCCCTGCCTTGCAGCCTTCACAGAAGTTAATGTCACCTTTCTATGAGATTACATGCTGATGTGGTGATACCAAAATGTTCTCTCGACACGGGTTATGGAATTAAGCCTAGGTATTGCAAACAGAATTGAGTTGATAATGTTGCATCTAATAGAAAGACAGTCCTACAAAGGTGTCTGTAAAACCCAGTTCTGTAATCTTACAAATACCTTAGAGAGATTAATCACTCAGCCTCCAGTTGGCAGTGGCTTCTGTTCCCCTTCTCTCTCCTGGCAGAACTGAATAAACCACCAAATGTCTTTCTAAGAAGACAGCACTACCAAAAGAACATGAGTGAGATGGCAAGTAAAAAGAATGATAAATAACTGGAAAGGTGTAAGGGGCATAATCAATAACAGCAAAAGTCAGGAACTGAATGTGCCTAGAAAGCCAGCCCTGGGGTTTATCCATTTCCAGAGGGTTCTGTGCACCTGTGCCACTGTGAACTTCTCCTGTAGTTCCCTGCTGTTCCCTTGCACACTTCCTCAAAGCCTCTGACAAGTTTGAGTGACAGGACGGGGTGTGGGGTGGGTTTTTTTTTGCTTTGTTTTCCCCCAACCCATCTCCACAGTGTTAACTTCCTGAATTTGGTGCAATAGAAGCAAAGACTTAATAGAATAAAGTTTAAGAAATCAGTGATTTCTTTTTTTTTATTATGAACTAGATTGTTTGATTTCAAGGGAGATTACTATTTGTGTTTCTGGAAATTTTCCTACAAATGCATGCTATCAGATTACTGAATGAGCATCCACTCAGCTGTAAGTCATTATTAAAGACATGTCACCCGTGTAATCTCCAGAAGCTGAGAGAAGGGCATTTTTAGCTGTTGAGACAGCTTAGATGACAAAGGTCTGAGGAAACTAGGAGGCAGATATATTAACATTCATTCAGTAACTTCCCCTTTCCACCAGCACAAGGCTTTTTTGAAAAATGAAACAGCAAAGCAAAGGAAGCCAACTAAAGTCTGAAGCCAGAAGAACAGCTATTGAAGCTTTTCTGAAGACAACCCTTTGATATCGCTGACATCCTTGAGTTACTTTCTGAAGCTTTCTTGCTCATCACCATCCTATTTGATCTGTTTGGTCCTTTGCTCTCTCATTCCAACCCTTCGTTTAACTAATGTGCTTTGACATCGGCTCCCAGAAAAGATTTAATCATAAAACCAAGAAGTACTTGGAGCACGTGGGCACCATTGCATTGGTATAGATCTGCTTGCCTGTTGTCCCTTCCCCAGCCTGGTTCTGTTCTGCCTGTTTAGATGGGACACTACTCGTACAGCACCTAACAGTGACCCATGTTGGTTTCTGGGTCTCAGAACTAAGAAACAGTGCTCCAAATAATCAAGTTGGGGGGGGGGGGGGGGGGTGGAGTGGAGAAGATTGAAACTTTAATTTCTCTTCGTTTTCTTGCTGGTTTGTGAGTGTGAATTGATGATGGTGTGAAGCAGTAATGCTGGAAAGGGAGAGGACAGGGCGAGGGAACTGTGGACTTCAGGAAGCAGAACAGTAGGAGAAAAAGGATGTCTTACTTAGATACAGCAGCCAGAATATGCAGATTAGTGTTGGAAGCATCCTCCTATATGTTCAGTGTACCCGGAAAAAGGAGAAACAGGTATTTATGCCAAACACAGACTTGTCTTTGAGCCCAACTCACTCAAATTGTTTGATATCTTGTCATCTAGTCACTGAAGATAGGTCACAGCACTCTTGGGAGACTAACGTGCGTTGGATGTTCAACTTTCAGCAGGGAAGGGGAAGCCTTCGCAGCACTGGGAATAGTTAAAGATAAGTTCTCTTCTAGGAGTAGAATTCATTCAGCTTCTCACCCAGGAAATACTTGCTCATGTAGGCACCTCCTGAGGGCACTGTTTCAGCTGACCCATGTAACCAATCACATGCCATTCTCTGACAGCACTTGTTCTTTATCAGCCCATTAAGCATGGGCTTTCAGCCAATGAAAACATCAGATATTTGGCAAAGCGTTTATAATTAGTAAGTGTTGTGGCAGAATAATGGAATCTGAGGTCTCAGAAACCATCAAGTGTGTCCATTTCCAGCTGATAATCCCATGGAGACAACAAAATGGAAAGTGAGGAATACCAAATTGAAGGAGGCAGTATGCAGTGTTTGGATTTACTGCAGAGTGTCTTGCAGCAATCCTGACTCTTTCCAGAGTTTGATACTCAGTGCCTGAAGACCTTGCAGAGAAGGAGATTTTTCTCCCCTACTTTGCCTGTGTTTTACAGGCATTACTGTGCCATCTTGCCTGTACCACTTGTTCCTCTCCTGTTCAGAAAGCTTTTTGTGTTTTGGCAAGAGGTGCACTTAGGGGAACACATTTTCATAATCTTGAAATGGTTTGATATTGAGGACACAGTCACGTTGTTAAGAGGAGAAGCATACGTAGGCTTGAAGTATGCTTTTTCTAGGTGTCACTGTGCAGATTTCCACTCAGTCTCACCATTTATAAAGTAGGAATCTCCTTCATTTGTTTTGGCTGATGATCTGGGACCTTTCTGGCAAGCCATCACCCACTTTCTGCTCTCAAGTGTGGGATATCAAGACATAGCCACTTTCTGTCAACCATGTTTTTGTTTTTCACTCTCTTGGGATGCATTTGACAAGCTTGCTTTGGCATCTTCCATGTCTCACAGCCTGTTTCCAATGAACTGGCTTCCAAGCTTTTGACATTCTCTGGCTAGATGTCATCTTCCTGCAGCAGAAATTCTTCTCCCCTCACATCACTGCCCATTTGGTATTGAGAGCTAGCCTATACAGCTCAGATGGAAAAACTTTTCTGCACTGAACTTGGAGAGTCTGAAGACAGAGTGCTCCAGTGGTTCCATCCATTAAGGCAATGCTACCCCTGTTGAGCCAAGTGGGTTGTCAGTGTTTGAGATTTGGTTTATTTTATACTTTTTCTAGAAGGGTGCAAAGAACTGAGGAAAGGACTTGATGTCTGTGAACTCGTCTACTGGCAAAGAGGTTCAGTATCTCCATTCTGTGAATAAAGAATCAAGTGACAGCAGCATGATTCCATGTCAGCTTCAGCTGGTCTGCTCTGGGTCCTGGCAGCCCTTTCTCCCTGGCGTCTGCTGTACAGCCCTGCCTCTCCTCTCCTTTGCATTTATAATACTTTTCCTGTGAAGGTGGTGGGGAAGCTAATCTGCCTGAACTGGAGAAAAAACCCTCCAAACTAATTTATTTCTTCTTACTTTGCCAGACCTTTTCGTTATATAGCCACGTGAACTTTACTGCTGGCACAAGAGAGAAACGAGGAGGGAGGGACAGGCACAGGACCTCAGCATCTTGGCTGAGATTCACTTAAACTTCCATGGAAGCTTACTCAAAACTCTCAGCATGTCCCAGGCCCTGGGTGCCAGGGACGTGCTTTCTCTGAGCCATAGTCTTAACTACTGCTGTTGCTGCTTTCTGCTGCCTTCTATAATGAAACCTATCATTCGTTTTGTGACTACTGCATCAGTAGCCAGTTTAAAGGAAGCCCTTCAGAGCTATGATTTAGTCCTCCTCAGGACTTGGTATATGCACCAGTACTGTGAGCTGGTTTTATCTGTCATACAAATATCTGCATACAAAGGGACAGGGCTACTTCTGTTCTTAGTCTGAAGTATTGAGTGAAGGGTGCTGAGCAGATCTGTGGGATTTGCACTGGCTAGGGATAAAACCTGTCCTTGCAAGCAGTCCTTAATGGCATGATGACAGTATCCTTCCCATTTAAAACAAGGGCTCAGATCACATGAAATGGGTTTCTTCTAAATGCCTAGAAGGGGGGAAGGTGAAAAGCAGAATCCCTTATTTTTAATTACTACATCTGGCATCAGAGCCAGCAGAATCTATACTCTTCTGCTTTTTGTTTTGGTTCAGTTTGTTCCTTGGAGCGTGAGGGATGGTCTGGAGAGGGGAGATACTGGCTCAGCAGATGCAGGGTATGGGGTCCAGGGGCTCAGTTCCAAGTGCAAAAATTATCATTTCTCAAATGCTCACTTCTGCATTAACGCAACAGGCATGATTGGGCTGTGCAGTTACATTTAGACTTTTCCCTCTGAAGTCTGGACAGTGTCTCCATCTGTGTGTTGCCCCCAGAATCCAGGCCCAGTGCATTTGAAGCGTTCTGAGGTACAGAGCACCCTCAGGCTATGCTGCCACAGCAGCAGCAAATAAATTGGAGTGAGCACTGGAGGAGATGTCTGGCAGGCCATATGAATATTATGCACAACTTTAAATGCAGGAGTGGCAATATGGGCTGAGTACAGCTATGTCAGAGTAATGCAGGTGCTATGATAACAGGCCAGGCTTTTACATTGTGCCCATAAAAAGCACTTAGTGCTTTTTTTGTTTTGTTACAAATGGGGTGAAGCTCTCTTCCCTGGTAAGTATTTGGCCCGGTTGTATATGTTAGACTAACTTCCTACAGAGCAAGCCCAGCTGTGATTTGTAGTGCTGTTTTATTTTCAGGCCATGTGGGAGATTGGCACGGTTCATGGGAAGGCAGTGTTGGACAAGTAAGAATTGCAGGGGGTTTTTAGCAGGGTAATTTCAGTACTGGCTGGTGCTGTAGCCTGGGTCTTATTAAGCCAGATGAAAACTAGGCTTATTCATTTTCCTTGCCAAGCTTGTAGCAATACCACTTTAACCTTCATATAACCAACAGCCATGTCGTGGGGGTGGCACTGCAGCTCTAGTGATAAACCTCCTTTTGTTTTAACCTCCTGGGTATTAACCATATCAACATATACTTGCACAACTGTGACGGTGGTGCAGCTGAACTGATCTTAGTGTTGGAGACTTGTTCCTCCAAACTCTTGACCCTTCTCCATCAGCACCAAGCGAGGCTGCTTCTATACAGAAGCTTTTCCCAAAACTGAGAGAATTACTTTTCCACTGAGTGTTTTCTTGCTTAGCCACTGATTGATTTAAGGTGTTCCTTTGTGTCGCCACGGAACTGTTTTATAGCAGCTTTGGGGATGGGAAGCCATGTGAGTTCTTTTGCAGCTGTTTTGTACATGTTAGGCTGTTGAAAACCAGTATGACCGTCTTCTAGTAAATGCGTTGGTTTCTGTTCATCAGTTCTTGAGATGCTGCAGCTCAGTGGAGCCAGTTAACTTTTTACAAGACTCTAAGTTTCACTTTCAGGTTCTTGGGTTTATTGCATTTCCCTGATGCAGTGAATGGTAGGGCCCTTGTTTAAATAAAACTTTTCTTCTTGAGTTTTGAAACAGAAGTAGTAATCTATATGTCAATGACCAGCTGGAGTGCATGGAGCTCGGCCTGGGGATGAATGAAGAGCTGACTGAGAGCTTATGGGTCAGAATTAAAGCAAAGTCAGGAGCAGGGGACATTACAGTGGGGGTCTGCTACAGACCGCCTGACTGGGAAGACTGGGCGGATGAGGGCCTCTATAGACAGATAGGGGTGGCATCACATTCACAGGCCTTGGTCCTCGTAGGCAACTTCAACCACCCCAAAATCTAATGGAAGCATAATACAGCAGGGCATAGGCAATCTAGGAGGTTCTTGGATTGTATTGACAACAACTTTCTTCTCCAAGTGGTAGAGGAGCCAATGAGGAGAGGAGCTATGCTGGGCCTTGTCCTTACTAACAAGGAGAGGCTGGTAGGCAGTGTCAAGCTCAAGGGTGAAAAGGTGTGAAAGAAAAACATGAGCCTAAGTCGTGTAAGTCTTTCTGATTTCTCAAGTGTAAGCTAGGAAAGAGTAAATATATGTAATACATGGTGAGAGGGAGATAGATACTATTACTACCCATCTCCATGCTTCAGTTCTTCTCAATTTTAATGTGCTTTGGAACAAGATGAAATAAACATCTGTATAATATGTAGTTGTGACTCAAGGACAGAACGCAAGTAGCTAGAGAACTTAACTTACTGGAATGCACCATCAACAGCAAGCAGGAAAGGTAATTGTGAATTTCTTTTGCATTCAGGTGTTTTCCTCTCCATAAATTCATTCCTTGTGAATCCCTGGTAAAGAAAGGAACTTAAAAAAAAAAGGCAGTCTTAAAACTGTACAATGCTTCTGGCAGTGATGCATCAGTATTTATGTAGGAATTATTTTACCAGAGGTACAGATGGAGGAGTGAGGGATGCATGGTATATAATTGCCTCACAGAAAAGAAAAATCAATCCATTCTCATAAATAAAATACGAAATTCTCAACCAGATCTAAATTCAATACACTTAAGATGTCACCAGGGTTCTAAGCCTGACTGGCCAAAGAGCTGTCTCGGGAAAGACCTTATTCGGTTCAATTGCTGGCAAAATCTGGGTGGACCTGATCACCCTTACTGTCCATCACTGCATCTGGAGAGAGGACAGTTTATCTCTTTGGAGAGCTGAACAATCAGTAAGTCACTGCAGTGAGACATCTGGGGAGGGCAGAGGGTTGCTCCTACCTACTTACTCTAGAAGATTAAAGAAAACAGCCAGGTGGATGGGCTCTTGTGGTAGGTTTTCTACCTTCAGCTGAAAGAATGCCAGACTTGTATAAACACAGAAATTACCTACTTGTATTCAAGAGTTAATGGACTGAGAGATTTAGTGTTCAAATTAAAAATGATAGCAGGCCTTGTTTACTGGGTTTGGGAATTTTTAACCTGCAAATCCAATGTTAATTGCCCCACTTGAGATCTGCTTTGTGACTTTTCCTCTGTATTTGCAAAGCAAGATAACTGAGCTACAGGTTGTAATGAGAAGCCTATATACAGTAACAATATATTTAATTGTTTTCTGGATAACTGGCTAAATCAAGACTTGAGTATATTCAAATGGCAAAATGTTGAAATTTCTCTTCTCTTGGACTTCAGTATCTTTATCAAAAACTTCATTGATTGCTCCATAGCCTTGTTTCTGATGTTTGCTTATAATTTCTGTCATGTCATGTTGTAAAAGCATAGGAATTTAAATTTAGCAGTATAAGGAAAGTCAGTAGATCCTAGGCGTTCCATCAAGTGTAGTTAGTTTAATGTTTCCACTGATTCCGAGACTAATTGTCTGTGATGGCAAACTAGGAGCACGGAGGCTCCTTAAATGGGTATGCATGTCCAGGTGTTCCTCACTGAACCTCCTTTGAGTGCTAGCTTGTTGGGTTTTGGTGGTTATTTTTTGTGATTGCTGAAGTAAGTCTGTTGCTATTGGTGCTACTCCCTGAATATTTAATATAGTATTTATCAACAGAAGTTGTAATACAGCAAGTTAAAGTGATAGATCATTAATTTTCCAGGGCTAATTAAGAAAGAGACAGGGCTGTCTGTCTCTCTGGGGTGATGAGTGCAATGGGAGAACAGCTAGGCCATTAACAGCAGACCTTACAGAACTGCTTATTCCTGTGAATTTGTCCTGCATTCCTGAGTTCCACCTCAAGTCTTGTGTCTCAGTATGTAGTGGCCTAGCCTCCTACTGCTGTCACGCACATGTGCGTGCACGTGCACGTATGCCAGAAAAGCCACCCACACCCTCAGCACTCTCCACCATCTTCACCTACCTTTATTTAGCTTGCTCACAGCACAGGGAGCAGCATGTCCTATGGCTGGTTAAGAGCTAAGCAGATCATAGAATTGTTATGGCTGGAAAAGACCTTTAAGATCATCAAGTCCAACTGTTATCTAACTCTGTGAGGCCCACTTCTAAACCATGTCCCTGAGCACCATATTTAGATGGCTTTTAAACTCATCCAAGGATGGCAATTCAACCACTACCTTTGGCAGCCTGTTCCAGTCTTTGATAACCCTTTCAGTGTAGAAGTTTTTCCTAATGTCTAGCCTAAACCTCCCCTGGTACAACTTGACGCCATTTCCTCTTGTCCTATCTGTTGTAACTTGTGAGAACAGACCAACGCTCACCTCTCTACAACCCCCTTTCAGGTAGTTGTAGAGAGCAATAGGGTCTCCCCTCAGCCTCCTTTTCTCCAGGCTAAACAACCTCAAGTTCCCTCGGCCACTCCTCATAAGACTTATTCTCAAGACCCTTCACCAGCTTTATTGCCCTCCCATGGACCCTCTCCTGCACCTCAATGTCCTTCTTATACTGCAGCGCCCAAAATTGAACACAGTACTCAAGGTGCGACCTCACCAGTGCCGAGTACAGGGGGACAAACACTTCTCTAGTCCTGCTGCCTACACTGGCTGGCAGCCACTCTTCCGCAAGCCTGTAGTGTTGCATGGGGTTGTTGTGGCCCAACTTCAGGACTGCAGTTGACCTTGGTGAAGGTGCTGGCTGTTGCCTCCCAAATATGAGGTGGGCCATCCCAAACAAATCTAAGTTGAGTTGTTTGTACTTTTTCCTCTGACATTAGGTGGGTAGAGAAGAACAGAGTAGTTTCCCTGCTCTTCAGAACTGTGGGCCTTCAAAGGGCTGGAGGCAGTGGATAACTCCAGTATTTCAAGCTTTGTAGCAAACTGGATTGGAATTGACCAACCCATTGAAGCCTTCATTGCAGGAATAGGAGGCAGAAGAAGCAGCACAATAACATGAGCTTCATTTTCTCAGAAAATCAAGTCAAAAAACAATGCACTTTGGCAAAATTCTGCTATGTGCAAAGCAACTGCATAATTTAAAGCAAGGGAGCGGTTCCACTGAAATTTCCTGGCTGTCCCATGGAAGTGCTATTGTGCCTAAACTGTATTTCTCCTCCAGCAGTTTGTCTATCCTGGGTGCTCTTTCTAGAGTGATCTAACACTTTCCAACCCCACCCCACCCCCTGCCCCCCCCAAAAAAAAGAGTAAACAAACCTTCCCTCTTAGTTTTCTGGAACTGACTATGTTGCAGGTGATTTTAATACCAAGTGTCCTTTTGTTTAGAAATTAAAGCTTCTTCCTTATCACCAGGCTGCCAGATCTGTGAATAATGGACTTTTCTCTGTACTAGAAACTTTTTTTAAAAGCTATTCAGAGAGACCTTGGCAAATATTTCTCTGTCAGGCAGTAATTGGATGAAGTCCCAAGTTGCTTGATGCTGTTCTTCCCTTTTCCCCTGAGTTTTTTGTGTCCATTGCTTTTTGCCTATAAATAACACAGAGATAGCTAGAAAGGGAAACCTTTTTTGAGAGGTGATATCGTCATCTGGCAGCTACTCAGTAAGGCCCTTATTGGCTGTAAGTCAGTGCTCAGCTTCGCTGAGTAAAAGAAAGTCTGATGTTAGTTTAAAAAAAAAAAAAAAAAGAAAAAGAAAAACCAACAACCAACCCAAAACCTCACTGTCTTGTGTTTTGTGTTTAAAGGGAAAGGAACAGAGAATGTTTTATCTTCCTTTATAAGCGGGCATGGACAGACTTTAATGCTGCAGCTGAAAGCAATTCTCAATCCCATTTATCACTGGGGATTCTGTAGAGCTGTGGATGGTACTTAATGGCAGGTAGGCGAGAGCCAAGCAAACTGGCAGGCGAAGCGCGGTTCTAGGTTTTGCCTGTGCAGTGAGCTCCAAGTGCTGGGGGTAGAAACTTCTCAGTATTCTGCATCTGCTTGAGTCTAAGCCTGCATCTTCTTTGACTCTGTGCTTCAGCTGCAACACTGCAGTCAAAATGAGAAACCCAGTAGACCAGAGAGGTTTGTGATGTTCACCTATAGCCATAGGATATGTCTTTTATGCTATTGTAACTGCCTCTGTGCTCAAAAATAATACAGCAGACTTGTGTGTCTATGTGTAGACCATGAAATATAAATGAGTGTTGATTTAATGGTTGAAAACATAGCAGATCAGCTTACTGCCACTAGGTATTTTTACTTGCCCATGCCTAGGAACTGAAGTTGTGCAATAATCTGTTCTGGTGAACCAGGCATCCAAAAAACACTAACTACTTTTCCCACATCTTGTCCTGTTGTTTTCTTAGTTATGTTCATGCTATTTTTCTAAAACGTGATACTGGGATCATAGCAATAGCATTTTTAAAGATTCTTGAATTCAGAAACTCCTAATGGGAATGAAATGGTCACAATGGATTTATGAAAATGACCTCCTTCCACCTTAAAATGTTAAAAGATGAAGTACCAAAGTTAATTACTTAGTCAGCTGGATTTTACTTTTTTTCCCTCTTCTCTGCCTAGATATAATGGAATGATATTAGCAATAGTTTACACCTAAGTTAATGCGTTTGACACCTTCTCTGGCCTCTCTTTATTACATAGGTTACCGTGGATTTTCAATTAGATATTACCATAGATAGGCTAAGATTTTTTTATTATTATTTTGAAAAATATGGAGTGAGCAAATAGCACAAACCTCCTCTCCATTTTAGGTAGGATCCCAGCCTGAAAATAACTTTGTTTTTGTAGTTTGGACGTAGCCAAGAACTCATTGTAAACTTAGATAATTGTTTCTGTGCTCCAGGAAAGAAAAGAAAATTGAAAAGCACTAAACATTAAGTTGATTGTTAGGTTGTAATCAGATTTGGGCATAGTCAAATAGTAATCCTTGTTTGAACTTGAACGCCTTGTTCACTGCCCCGTATTAAAACTCAGAACTCTGAAGCACAAATAAGGTAACATTAAGTGTTTGCATTAAAATCGAATCAGTATATCCCTATGATAATTTATGGCTCAGTACCTCCAAATCCTTAATGAGTTCTGTAAAGCTCGTCTCCAATTCCCCCTCCCATACATCTTGCCCTTAATGTGAAGGCAGCCTTACACCAACTGCAGGTGTTTCCATGCAGTCACGGACTTGAGTACTGTGGAGGTTTTCTGATTACAACAGATTTCTGATTACATCTAACTAGAATCAACACACAAAAGCTGCTACTGGGGAACAAGGAGGCCATATAATCTAGAAAATGAAAGGGCCTATATGAGAGATTATATTTAGAGTTGGTTAGAGGGTGATCCTGGCTAGCTGGAGCTATATGAGCTGCCACCCCTTTTCTCCCATCAATACCATCTTTTGACCGTACCAAAGCCATTCATACTCTGATGCCTACATCTTGAACACAGCAGTAAGATGTACCCCAGGTTCTCTTATACTGTCTGTTCTCAAGGTGCTTCTGGTTTGCACTGGGATGGGAGGAGGAGGACCAGAAACTGGAAGAAGGAATAATAGACTGGATGAGAAGCATCTGCAAAATGTAGGCGCATCCTCATATCCAGAAGGTAAACAATTTTGAGGGGATGCCTTGGGCTGCCACTTGGCATCTGAGCTAGAGATTTACAGTGTTAGTGTAATTAAAGGAGACTTACAGTGTGGATGGATGTTGATGGATATATGGTGTGGATGGCCTTAACAGTAAGGAATGTATTCAGCAGAGACTTTGTTAATGTAAAAATATGGAGTTTTTCATGATTTTGAAATTAAATCATTGCTGCTGCTTCCTCCTTTCTGGTTAATATCACCAAAATTCCCTAGGAAATGTTTCCCAAAGAGGGACTATCCGCTTTCTGCTTCTAATAATTGTTTTCATTCTATGAAATAAGCAGTTAATTACTTCCTTAACTGAAGCATTTGGAAACACTGAAGTATCTGATTCATCAGAAAGTGAAATTTGCTTTTCTTAATTGCTGGTAGGAAATAAAATGTGACTGTATAGGCTTTGTAACTAAATCCCCAGTCCATGATAAGCAAATATGGCAAGGCCAGGGAATAGTTGGAGTTTTAGACAGTCTTTTCCTGGAGCGATAAGGAAATAGATTTCTTTGTTAAAGCTGGTACAGCTCAGGGTTTTGTAATGGTACATGATGCTGCAAGGACAACACTGAGACATGCACTTACTTTTTAGGAATACAAAGCCCTGGCTGTTAAATGGAAATTGTAAACTAGGACTGACACTTGATTATAATAAGGAAATGAATAAAAATAAGCCACACTTTCTGAAACTTCCCAGCAAGTCAGTAGAATGAAGCCCATAACAGACGTTTTCTTTTGTATGCTAAGATAGGAGCGTTTCCTTCAATGCTACCGCAATTCCTGTCCAGAGAGAGAGAGACTTTACCTGCTCGCTTTTGAGGCTGAGCTCAGTGTAAGCATTATGACTGGGGGAGGAGAAAGGTTCCTGTTCTTCACAAAATAAAATGATCTGTGTATGTTACAGTCTCCCTCAGGACCTTCGTGGCTCTGATAAGCTTCTGTGTCTGTTGGGGGCGTGAATCTTCCTCCCAGTGTGTGAGCATTCTCTGGGGTCCAACTGCCCTTTATAGGCCACACAGGTGCTTATGAGCCGTAATTGCACTTCCAGATGTAACTGGGAGGTGAAGGGAAAAAGGGGGATGAATTTTGAGACAGGGAACAATTTTCTTCCATTTTTTTTTCTGTTTATTTTGGATATTGGAAGTAAGCAAACAGTAATCAGAGAGAGTAATGCAAAGGCCATTTCTCAAATCACTTTTTAGGAGACAGAGAAACTGTGCCAGAAAGACTGCTGGAGAGTAGAGCACGTGAGGCAGTTCAGCCTATATAAATATGAGCTATGTATATGTGCACGTCTCTCTCTTTTCAAGAATGCATTTTAGCAAAAGCTGACTAGAGAGAAACTTCTGCAAGAAGACAGATGGCAGCAAGAAGTCAGAGGGCAGTAGGATGGGGCAGAACGATCTGGAGACCAAGAAGCTCAGAAAGCTGCTGAGAAGGGCTTTGAAAGGATTTTGCATAACTTCTCAAGGAAGGCTTACCTGCCTCATCCAGTGTACCACGATCTAGCTGAGCTCTGTGCTGTGCAGTGAAATACTGATGAGGAAACAGTGACCAAATACTATCTCAATTCATTTAAATTTGAAGTACATCCTCAGACCAGTATTTTGGGTGTAAATAATGAATAAGACAAGAGTCTGTGAGAGGCATGACAACATCCCTTGGAGGAGATCGTATAAAACTCTTTGTGTATGTGTGCAGTCTATTATGTAAGCATATTTTTCTCCATCGTATAATGTGTAAGGTTTATATAGCATCCTAAGAGCTGGATAGCTTTGGTTCAGGCAAGCATAGAGTAGAAAGTTGTCAGTCAAAACTGTTAAAAGATTGTTTGACTCTCTTCCAGTGTAGTTTTACTCTCCTTAACCTTCTTTCCTCAGTAGATTCACTGGAAAAAAATAGCCCACTTCTAATAATTTCTTGAGAAGAAACTGGCAGATATAAACTATTAAGCAAAGTCAGCAGGCAACTTGTTGCAGACTGTATCTTCTTGTAAACTTGATATTCTATATTGCGTTACCAGGAAGGAACCTTTCAGTGTAGCAGCAGAGGTCTAGCTGCTTCTGTTAAAGTCCACAGAAAATTTCCCATCTAGCTTTAATTTTGATTATGCTGAACACTGTTACGGTATCAGAGGGAAGTCCTGAGAAATCAACAGGAGTTACTTCCCCCTGACTTAGTCGGAGTTACAGTATCTTGTTAAAGAAATCAGTGCAAAATAGAGTTCACGCTAAGCTAAGGTTTATGTGGTTTGAAATTATCTGTGCTGACTGTAGTGCATCACCACACAGCTGAACGCTGTAGAGCCTGCTCTGATGTCTGGGTTCGGCACACGGCACAGTAAATTGCAGGCTAAGGCTCACGAGGCTGTTTCTCTACTGCACGGTAGCTTGATGATCCTCTGACTGCTATCTTTTCTATTACGGGTAGTCTATTAACTTGCCTCAAAACCAGTCAGTCTGTGGCCATCCTTCTGCATTTAGTCCTTTATTAAGTCATTGATTAAAAAGCTAGGAGACTGTTCACACAATTGCAAAAAGCCTGTGATAATAAAGTGCTGATCATGCAGCACTTTGATCAGAAAGCGTCCCAAGAAGTTAAGTAGGTGCTGTATTCTTAGCCAACTGCTGCCTCACAGCTTCCTGCTGCTGCACAGCATGCTGTAAGGGATCTCTCCATTCCCAAGGACCTATTTTTGTTGCAGACATATTTCCACATTAAAGATATTAGCAGCTGGATTAAATTCCCCTGGAAACTAGCACAGGCTTGTCATCCAAACTTTTCTAGAGATCTTTCAGATATCTCTATTTGCATATTTTTGGCTTCTCCACCTGGGCACCACCCATATATATTTTAAATTAAGTTCATTCCAAAGGTGGTTACATTTTTTGGCTCTCTAAGCTTTTATTGGGAATAGAACAGTTTTCTGAGAAGATTGATAGAAAGTTTGGCACCACCATACATACAATCAGGATATAAAACCCTTTGTGGTCTAATTACAGCATGTATCAATACTTACACATATCTACTCTGCTGGGATTGTGTTGTGCACGCGTTACTATCCTGTTTAAATACTGCCCAGGTGCTTTTTCTTAGAATTTGCAGTGTTATGTCATACTTATCCTGGTACATTACAGGGCAGTGTATGCTACCAGGCAGCCTGCCATGGATGCTATAGAAGAGCTAGAGAAGCAGAATGGGTGTGATACAGCTCTTAAGATCCAAATTCTGCACCAAGCAAGTTCAGGGAGAGGAAAAGGCATGTGAAAGCTGGGTTTAAAAAAAAAAAAAAATCATCATAAGACAGACAATAAGCTGTTGCTGAAAAAATGACTGTGTGGAACCACGTCCAGGATGCAGGATGCCCAGTAATATCAGATTGAAAGTAATGGCAGAAGATTCATAGTTCCTAAAACAAATCCAAAACTTCATTGACTTAATAGTTGACAGAAATATTAACTGTACCATACAAAAATACTTGGGCTGTATCATTGCTGGAAGCCTTTGTTATATAGCAGTTATCTGGGAAATTAAAGCAGTCCACAATGAATTTGTTCCTCACAGTATGTCTTGTCTGTCTCTCTCTCTGATAAGAGGGGACTCTACCTATAGCAAGTCTGGAGGTGTAGAGCACTCTCACTACTTTCTATTATATCCATCTTTACTGACTTTCGCAAAGTAACTTTGTCTCACACAAGCTTTTTTCATTCTAAACATCTTTCTTACTTTTTTACAGTTCATCATATCACTGAAATGAGTTCTCTTCCCCTGGGAAGAAGAAATTTCACTGCAATTCAGACATCTTCATAACATAGTAATATACAGCAGATTCAGAGGTGCTATGTCCTACCAACCCAAGAGACTTCAACCAGTACGTGTGTTTCTTGTTACATATTGCACTGTAAGTGGTATGAAACGTGAGTCACTGGAGTTTTTTTTGTCTCCTGAGTGCCTACTGGATGCTGCCATCTTGTTAAATCAGTTGCCCTCTGAATTCTGCCTTCATCCACTTCTAATGGAAGTCACACAACATAGTAGTTTCAGGCTGTAAAACGGTGTGTTGCACTGAGAATTAAAAAATCTGCTAGTCCCAGCCAGCAGATTTTCTGTTCTTTGTCTTCAGTATGGTTTGATGCTGTGCTGTATAGAAGGGTGATTGTTATGGTTGACAAAGTAAATACATATATAAATAAGATGTTTACAGGTGAATGGGAAATTAGTTTCAGTTTCTATTACTTTGTGCTTTTGGATTCTGCCCTTGCCAGGAATGAAACATTTAAATACTGAATTGAAAACAGAGCTCAAATTGCTATTCTTTTGTTTATGGACTTCTACTTGCACATGAAAATTATCTTTTTAAGTTCATGGAGATACAGTTCCACTACCTGATTCCAGCTAAGACAGAAATTTGTTCAGACTTGATGGAATTTGCATGAAAAAATTCTTTACTTAGAATATGCTCAAATGTGGCTGTTAGGCTTATAACCGCTGATAAGCGGAGTAGGCATAGGAATGTTTGTGGTAGTGTTACTTACTGGGTGATATTGTTACCACAGAATCAAACTGGATGAGGTTGGAAGGGACCTTTTGGAGGTCATCTGGTTCAAGCCACCTGCTCAAACAGGGCCACTTAGAGCCAGTTGCCCAAGACCACATCCAGATGGCTTTTGAATATCTCCAAGGGTGGAGACTTCATAACCTCTCTATGCAGTCTGTGCCAGTGTTTGGTCACCTTCACAGTGAAAGAGTGTTTCCTGATGTTCAGGGGGAATGTCCCACATATCAGTTTGTGCCCATTGCCTGTGGTCCTGTCACTGGTCACCACTGAGAAGAGCCTGGCTCTGTCATCTTTGCACCTTCCCTTTAGGTATTTATATACATTAATAAGATCCCCCTGAGCCTTCTCTTCTCCAGGCCTTTCCTCACAGGAGAGATGTTCCAGTTCCTTAATCATATTTGTGGCCCTTCGTTGGGATCTCTCTAGTATGTCCATGTTGTTCTTGTACTGGGGAGGTCAGAAATGGACACAGTGCTCCAGGTGTGGCCTGACCAGAGGGGAAGGATCACCTCCCTTGACCTGCTAGCAATGCTTTCTCTAATGCAGCTCAGAAGACCATTCGCCGCCTTTGCCACAAGGGCACGTTGCTGGCTTGTGTTCAACTTGGTGTCCACCAGGATGCCCAGGTTCTTTTCTGCAAAGCTTCTGTCCAGCTGGGTGCCCCTAGCATATATTGGTACATGGGGTTGTTTCTCCCCAGGCGCGCTGCTTCTCTCCTTGTTGAACTGCATGAGGTTCCTGTCAGCCTAACTCTCCAGCCTCTTGAGGTCCCTCTGATTGGCAGCACAACCGTCTGATGTATCAGCCACTCTTCCCAGCTTGTACCATCTGCACACTTGCTGAGGGTGCACTCTGCCCCATCATCCAGATCATTAATGAAGTTGTTAAACAAGATTGGACCCAGTATTGGTGTCTGGGATACACCACTAGTTGCTGGCCTCCAACTAAGCTTCATGTTGGTTTTCCTTCCAGCTCAAGGTCTGCTCATCCAGCCCCATACATCAACAGGTTCTCTGTGAGGGTCTTATGGGAGACAGTGTCAAAAGCCTTACCGAAGTCTAGGTAGACAATATCCACTGCTCTCCCTTCATCCACTAAGGCAGTCATTTCATCATAGAAGGTTATCGAGTTGGTCAAGCGTGACTTCCCCATGGTGAAACTAAGGGGATTCTTACACACTGCAGCTCTTTGAACAAGTTAGGACTTAGTAAGATATA
Organism: Vanellus vanellus; assembly: GCF_965231255.1. Lineage (NCBI taxonomy): Eukaryota > Metazoa > Chordata > Aves > Charadriiformes > Charadriidae > Vanellus > Vanellus vanellus. The sequence goes on from NC_138919.1 coordinate 7,455,709, forward strand.
TTATGATGTTACTGTTGGGAGAAGGAGAGCAGGAACAGAGATTGCTTGTTGCCTGAGAATCTGGAGTCTGACCCTGACAGACATTACCATACAGGAACCAGCCATTTTTGCTGGGTTTTTTGAAAGGGATTCATTCCCTTTCACACATTCAGGTGTCTGTGTGAGGTATGAACTATATAAATTAGTAAAATAGATTATACTTTCAGTTTATGCCATGTCTTTGCCACCATTTTCTGTCCTAAATACAAGCTGGTCTCTGAAACCATGACTTCTGCAGCTTCCCATACTGGTATCACTGGTGCCAAAAAGGGCTGTGGTCTCTAAAGAAAAAGAGGATTTTATGGCTGTATCCTCGAACTCAGGAAACAAAGACTCAAATTGTTTAGAAACCTATGGGAATCACACAGCCCTTGACTGGCTTTCCTGCAGAAGGCAGCATTTTTCTCCTCCCACTGCAGCAACAGGAGAGATATTTTGTGTTAGCTCTTCTGCATTAGCAATCACTGCTGACCTTCAGTGCCTCCCATGGTGCCACCTGCATGGCCACAGCAGGTGTCTTCGCCCTGGTGTCTTCGTCTTCTACTTCCCCTTTCCCCGCTGCTTGTTCATCATGTCAGAGAGCTTCTGCCTTGGTCAAATATTAGTAAGAAGACCATATTTCTATTAAAACCATTGTTGATTTTTAAGAAGTGCTCAAAGGAACCATAGAAAATTCTGATCGCTTCTCGGAAATGAGACTGAATTACAGAAATGCCTTCAGTGGAATCGTTTACTGATGTGCTGCAGCATCAGTGCAGCCACCATGGCCATGCAGGGGATATAAGGACAGAGCATTGCATAGCTGTGGGAACAGCATGCTGTATCGAGTTGCACCACACAAAACAAGCAGTTGCATTTTACAAGGCTCCATGCTATGGTTTACTTTATAGCAGCTCCAATGTGTAACCCGAGACGTTTATTTTATGAATTAAACTTTCTGAAGGAGAGGACAAGAATTCACTAGAGAACTTTTTTAACATCCTGCTCCCAAAAGCTAATAAGTTCTCTGCATCTAAGCTTAGGTTATACAGCAAGATGTAGAGATGTACAAAGAAACAGGAGGGATGGTGACACAGTGCTCTCCCAAGTTAAATAATTTTGCTTGAAAGAAAACTCAGAAGCAAGTTTTTCAGCACAGCAATGGATTATGCAGTGAAAACTGCATACACAATGCCATGCTTCCGTGCAAGGACTTCACCTGAAAAGAACTTGCCTTGCAGCTGGAAAATTAAAGCAGCGTGGTTTCAAAGAGACAGGGGAAGATAATCGGAGGGAGGTCACCTTAAGAGAAGTCTGGGGACCAGACAAATGCTAATGATAACAGAAGAAAGGTAGTGTTACAGACAAGTGAACATAAGGGCCCTTAAATTTCTGTTACAGCCCTAACCACTGGCTTTTGGAAGGATCACTTTGTTTCATAGTGTCCTACATACCTGGCCAGAAGTATTGACCTTCACAAGGGACTCTTCAGGAACAAATGAAAAATTAGATGAAGCAATGGACTGATGGGACAGCAAAAATGCGCTTTGCGTGAGCAATAGCGTGTCTGTGTGTGCAAGAGAGAGGGGGGCCTTCTCTGGCCTTTGGAGGGAGAAGCAATGGTTGCAATGGATAGACCCGGCAGTGAGGAGGATGGTGAGAGTCAGAGGAAGGACATTTGCCTCACTTTCTCTCAAGTTGTCTGATGATGCTACACTAAGCTCATGGTTGGTACTGGGAAGAGGAAGGGCAGATGCAGGCAAGGCTGGGCACGCAGTCAGGGGGGACCTTTCCAGGGGCAGGAAACTGGCTCTGTAATGGTGCCCTCAGTTTCCAGGCAAGGCTGAGCCTCAGAGTTTTTTCTGAAGTGTTGCCAGATTCCTGCCTATGATCAGATATGGCACTTCATGGGATTATTAGAGGATTTGATTAGGAGGTGCTAGCTCCAATGCTGAAAAGAGATATATTAGTTCAAAACATATAATACTTATTTGAAGTTTGTTGGTATTTACACAGCACTTTTCCAAGGCATTTAAATATATCTGCAGTGACTAGTGGTTTATTATGGTATGTGTAGGGATATGTGGCAGCTTAACTGAGAAATTAAACTGAGATTAAATCCTGAGAATGGGGAGCAGATGTTCTGAATAAAAAGGCTGAACCAAGGACAAATCTGGGGCTTTAATTGCGAGTTCTCTTGTGACTGGTAGAGTGAAGGGTCTTGAGGAACACATGGTGAATGAATCTCATGATTGATCAAATTACTGACTGGCTTGGAGTGTCTTTGGCTTGCAACATAACGGTAACTTGGGATGTAGTGAGAAACAGTGGATTAATCCCCTCCCTACTGCCCTCCCTTCAGCAGAAAAAAAACCCAATGTCAGTCTTCTTAAGAGAAGCTGCAGAGCACAAGTGACAGGTTAAACAAAGATTACACGGTGAGTCCTTTGATTTTTGTGCTACTTCTCTCAAAAATTTAGCTGCAAATGAAGGTCAGAGCAAAAGATGACTTGCTCCTGAAGAAACCAGCTGTGCAAGGGCTGCAGGCCCCCTCCCATCGTGTGATGGGGGGCCAGCACTGCCTCAGCCCCTCTCCTGGGAGCTGGGATTGTTTGTAAGAAGTGTGTCAAGCCAGTGCCTAGCCTGGCTGCTCCCATCTGGGAACCTCATCTGAGCATGAATGCTGGAGCTATATTGCTCTCCCAGTCCAGTGAGTTAGATTTATGCCTGCTCTGAGTTGCTTGAATTTACTGGAGTTATTCAAGGACAAGTACGGCACCACTATACCTGGCAGAGTTGAAACGTCAAGTTTGAGGATGGGGGAATAGGGAGGTGTGGGAAGAAGGAGGGAAGATTGGGAAGGAGCCTCTTTCCTCCATATTATCAGGCAGATAGTGACCCCTTCCCCAGACTCAGTGGATCAAATATTGCTAGGATTGATGAGGCTTCTCTTCCTCTACACTTCACAAGTTAAAGCTTTCATGTTGAGGGGCGTACACATAATGCTATGACTCATTTTTCTTCTTCTTGCTAACTATTAGGCACTTATGAATCTACCACACCGACTCTGTACTCTTCTCGGTGGTTCAAAGCTTTGACCCCTATTGGCACCTCTTCTGAGCGAGGAAAGCGCTGGTCTTGACTGCCAGGCACATGGCAGTTGCAGTTCCCATCAAATTGTAGTGTCTGGAGCAGAGCACAGAGGATAGTCCTGGTTTAACCGTGAGTTGGCTGCAATCTGCAGGGAACAGTTCGTTTGTGGCAGATGCAGAAAAGACTAAAAGCTCCCTCCTCCTGTTTCAAATTAAAAACCCAGCTCCATTTTTTTTTTTTTTTTTTTTTCTGAATCCAAGCCCAGCAAATGAAGAATTCTGGCCAAGATGCTGATATTACCCATTGACCGCAACTAACAGTAGGAACAATGCACTAGTGGTCCTCTGTGATACTCAGTCCCAAAAGACTGTGGCCTCTTCCTTATCTTTAATAAACATATTTATGTGTTCCAAACCTCATCCACAAGAATGAAAACAGCGTCAGCTTAGATTCAGGTGGTGTGAGCATAAATGACTTCGTCAGAAAAAACCTAAATTTTCTTAGATTTCTAATGCTTTACCAGTCTGCTAAATAAACCTTTCTTCTAGGGGAAAGGAGGGGCTTCAACACTCTCCAACCCCCCAATTCAGGCACAGATCTCCTGTCACGTGAATGAAATAGTCTTGATGCCCTGGTGATAGAGATCCTGGCTGTTTTGGGATTTTTTCTTGGGTGGGAAGGGACTTGCAAAGCAGTCATGTTTGTGCAGGGATGTATTATGTCAAGAGCAGGGAGAGCTTGGTGTTTGTCCTGGCATAACAATGACTTGGCATGGGCTCAGTTCTGCTTAGCAGCTTAATTTCTGGGGCCAGCCTGTAAGCTCAGGAGGAAAATATCTAATCAGCTGGTCCAACTGCTGTAAGGCAGTTTCTTTTTAAAAACTGCCATCATGTTAGAACATGTGATTTATCTTCTAATGAAATAATATCTCCACCCTTAAATCATAATTTAAGGACACAGACTCTGATAAACCTTTTATGAATAACATTCATAAAATCATTTACATATGTCATACAACTGTGCTGGAGGTTGCTAAGGCATTACCCTCCTCTTGAGAGGAAGAGGCTGAGACAGGGTTTGAGTGTGTGTGTAGTGTCACACCAGGGAGGTGTGATGCATAAGGGTGTTGCTTTGCAGTACGTTTTTTGCATCCCAGTCACGTGAGCTGGAACAGTTACAAAGCTCCATAAGTTGAGTTTATGCACAGCAGTTTCAAGGGCTGTCTGTGCAGCACTGTGTTTTTTTTTTTTTCTTTCTTACTTGCTTCCTTTTCCAATGAAATAAAAAAGGTAGAAATTAAGAGAGAACTTTCATTGCAAACACTAAATTAGCAATAATGGTGAAAGCAGGAGTGCTGGGGACATGGAATAGAGAGCAGGATACAACAGAGCAATTAAGCTTGAAAAGGAGTCAAGGAATAAGAGGATTACAACATCCTCTCCCAGTCTTGCTTAAGCCTGCCTGTACACGTGATCAGTGTAGGTAACTTGTGACTCTAAGGAGACACCCACAGCAGTATGCTACAGGGCAATAATAAAATTGCTTTCAGCTAATTATCGAAACAATGTCCTTTGCTGACAGAGTGCCGGTGGTGGGAGGCCCTTCAGTCACTTATGCCGTGCCTTGCTGACTGTGTTCCAGCAGTGTTTAGGGAAGATTTCCTTGCAGAGCACTAACAGCTGTGCTGGTGTATCAGTGGTGCTACTCCCCACTCATCTGTGGCTTATTTGTAGGCTTCCTCTTGGGTCCCAGTATCATCAGAACTGATGCACAACTAAGACCTCAAGGTTTAAGGAAAAAGGTACTAAATTTCTCATTCCAGACTTCAGTTTTAATCGCTGTAGAAACAAAATATTCTTCCCTCCTCCCCAAAATACAAAGACTAGCTGCTGAGGATCTGCCAGGTAATACATTAAGCCAGGAGCTGATCAGATCACCTGAAGGGATGTTTGGGTGGACCAGCTGCAGCAGAGAGCAGGCGTCTTTGTGTATACCTGTTAATGGATTTCCAAAGAAAGCAAGGGATCAATATCTGCAGGGGCCACCTAAGGAACAGAATGCTGGCACATCTATGCCGTGAGCTCGGAAAACTTCTCAGAAAGAGAGGGCAGCATTAAAAATAGCAGTTTCCCTTGAAAGGAAATTCAAATTCCTATAAATCACATGTTCTAACACAAAACCTGAAGTAAACAATATGCCTCTCCTACCCACGTTTTCCTTCTTCATCTTGGTCCGTTGTTTTTCAGAGGCCGAGTTTTCCTCAGGCTACTTTTTCTTTGCTTTTTCCTTCAGTTGAATTGATTCTTTGTTTTATTCTTGGAAACTGCCTCCCTCTGCCTACTCCCATATATATTTTTTTTTACCCCCTTTGTCCTTTCTTTCTCAAAAGGTGTAACTGAAGGAGCTGGCACCATCACACAGTGCCTGCTTCTGAGGTAGGAGAGACCACTGGACACTGGGATGCAGGAGAGCAGAGGTGGGATTCCCCTCCCTGGCCATTAGCTGCTTACAGCATGGACATGTGTACCCTAACCTCCCTTTATAGTCAATGGAGAGAAATAAGCATTCGGGGGGCACAGATGCCCCAAAGTGTGTTAGATTATGCTTTAGGTTGAGATGAAACACACCTAGAGTCCATGGTGTCCAGATCAGACAGGATCATGGTGATATTTAATCAATACCTCACTCTTTGAGTCTACTACTGACTTAGTGGATGACTTGGGCAAGTCAATTGCCAACCTGTAAAGTGGAGTAATGTGGTTTTACTAAAGACTATAACTTGGTTAAGTTTTACTTTGGCTACAGCAGGATTTGGCATCGTGCAGTGCTATTATCCTATGTTACTTTTGCCTTCGTTTTTAACCTTTGGACTCTTTTGCAATAGGAAGTTGTGTCATTTCTTTAATTGGCAAGGGCTAGTCCAACATCTGAAGCCACAGGGATCAGAGCTGGAGTTTAAGACCCCTTTCTTTACAGGCCACAGCTTCCTTTGTCCAGAGAGCAGCTAACCCCTCTCTTCCCAAAGGGCTGTTGCTGTTTTGGGGAAGAGAACGACAGAGGATGTCGAGTGCTTTGCTCTTTGCTTAGCAGCAGTTTCCTGTCCTTACTACAGGAGGACACTAGAAAGGTTCACTGCATCAAAACAGTCCTCTGAGCTGTGGCAGGTAGGAGAGGCGGTAGACAGCAAACTGGCCAGGGTTTGCCCCTCGGTTCTTGTCTCCCTGAGGGAAGGTGAGGGTAGGTCAGCTGGAAGCATCAACAGGTCATGTAGTGCCCAGAGCACTGCAGCGGGGCAAGAGTGGCTGAACTTGGACAAAACACAGGGCATGGGTGAAGGGCTGAGCAGAATGCTTAGCAGAAAACCTGCCTGATGCAGTGGCTTGGGCAATGTTACCAGGTCTCTATGTTTCATTATGGATTCATAATATTATGTGATATAAAATTCTCAGTCTGTTCTCAAAACCAAATCAACAAATCCCGCAAACAAACCCAAGTTTTTGTCAAGGAGAAAAAGCTGGCAAATACAAACCATGAAGTCTGAGACTCCAGACCAAGAAAACTGTTTTCCAGCAGGATACAAATTTAACTGTAAATTTTCACAATTTTACTCAATCCTATAAATTTCTACAGTCCAATTCAGAGATTTTGAGCATTCCTGAGCCTCCTCTGTTTTGTTAAGTGTTAAGACACATCAATGTCACACCATCATATTTTCTCTCTCACTCCTTGCTTTATCCCATTTTTAATTGCATCTCAAATCTGAGGTCACAGGATGCTGCTGTGCTTGCTTTTGCACGATTAATGAACTGCAGAGTAACACAACTGAAACCATTCTGCTATTTTCGTCTGTGCTGACTTTTACCCAACAACATTTATATTCTCAATTTTTTCATCACACAGCTTCACCAAATTATTCTTTTGCCATGCAGTTCTCTGCTAGGTTGGATTGTACCATGCATGGTTCCTCCCCAGGAGCATCCTGACTTACAAAGGGAAGGACTCTTCATCCTCTGTTTCAGTGACTGATTGGATTTACAGCCTCTGTAAGTTGAGGTGCTGGTAATGTTCCATTCCATGCATGACAGATGAAATAACAGGATATCTGGTTATTAATTTTCTTAGACACTTCTGGCTTTTGGTACGGAATGTACCCAAGGGAAAGATCCTGCTCAGTCATCATTATGGTGACAGCTTCATACATCTGCTCACTGTGGAGGCATTTGCAGGACCTACTGCTCTTTCACCTCTTCCTGAAAGTCAAGAGAGCTGCACAGTTCAAAGTGCCCACACTTAGCAGGCGCCGTGCTGTTTTAGCAACGTGCAATCTAGCTCATGTATGTTAGACCACAAGCATGAAAATGGCCTGCACCTGTCAGAGCATCAGCATTTAAATAAGACATGATAGTTCTGGCGTTGTGCAGTGTACTATGGGATAGCACTTCTAAGCTTGTCAGTTAGGTCTGCAGGAATTTTGATCCTTGTTAGCCCAAAGATTTACAATTTTCAAAGTGCGCTGCTGGAAAAATTTCATGCTGTGATGGTGTGAAAAAAAAAAATGCATGAGAAAGAACGGCTTCTCAATGCAAACCCGTTTGGTTACGTTTTCTTTTCTTTCACTTCCTTCCCATCACCTGAGAAAAAAGCAAAGGACCACAGCAAGGACCACAAAAATAATTGTAGTGCAGAGAAGCTGCTTACAGTTCTAGCTCAGTTGACTAGCTCATTTCTTCCTACTGGTGCATTCAAGCTAAAGGAGAAGCCGATGCAGAAGATATGTTGTCTGTATCCTCAGATTTTTGGCAGTTGCACACACTAGAAATACATATGAGAGAAAAGGACATAGTCTGAAATCAGCAAGGACTGCCTAAATTTGAGGTTGCAAAGTGCTGAGTTTCCTTGTATCGTTTGGGAGAGGGCACCAGGACAGGCAGTGTCTGTTACAGTGCTTTCTCCAGTTGCATTTGAGCTTGCGGATTCAGTTTTAACTCATAATAGTTAGCCGTGCTTGCAGAATTTACTTTGCTCCTATTCACAGATGCCTTTCCTCTAGAAAGTTCTTTAATTTTGTAGAAATACACACTAAATATGAATACAATTTAACTCCTACTCTCTATGCTTCTAGCAAAGCTGCAGCTGGCATATGGAGTCAGCCTTGAAGTGTTCTGTTCTGAATCGCCAGCTGTTTTTCCTGGGAAACATTCCTGGAAGAGAATACATCAACAACTTCCTGCAAGCTATTTGACTAAATCGTTTAGCACACAGCGCATATAATATCTTTAACCTTATCTCTTCAGAGTGCTGTAACATCTAGTAAGCGGCTGTTGCCTGCACAGAGTGTACTCTTCTGGGTGAAGTTCCTGTTAGTACCAGCCGAGCTCTGCGTAGCTTGGGAACAATCTGTGTTCCCTGTAGGTCACATTCTGCTGCATGTTCCACAAGGGCACTTATGCACTGGAAGACACTAGGACAACTGGTGGCTACACAGTGCTTTTTAGTTTCTGGGATTTTCTGGATCACCTTGAAAGAGGACATATGGAACAGTGTTGTAAACAGATGTGCAAACAGCTTTGAATTGGTACTGTAAGCCTTTAAGAGAAATGTCAGTTCCATGCTGATGCAGATACGCAGCTGTGCAGGTAGTGAAGAAAATGTTCTCTGAATGACAGACTCTGCCACAGTTAGGACTGGGCCACAGGAGTGAGAAGCACTGAGAAAATTTGGGGTGTCAGGTTGACGCTAGCCAATTAAAACAAGGTATTCTCCCAGAACAATTGAGACTGAAATTGAAGTACATAGAAAGGTCATTAATGACATGTAAATGATCTTGCAGCTGCCCAGGATGTGGGAAAATAAATGTGGGTTTTTTTCCAAAGATCATATCTCATCTTTAATTCTGCATGTATAAAGCCCTTGCTTTGTAGTTTAGACAACTTGGTACTAAAAGGAAAAAGCAGTTCTCAAGCAGAAGCATACTTGCGTAAGTGGAGGTGTTTGTAAGTATGAAGCTGTTACCCCTTTTTGTTTCTACATCTTGTTCTAGAATAGAGACCAGTGTCCATCTAAAGGCAGAAGTCCTTGTTCATGAGTATAGGGTTATAATGAAGGAAGTCCAGCAGTATCAGATGATTAGAAATGCACTGAGCTGGAGGTGCCTTGGGCTAGAACAGTGACTGGAACACTCTGACTGGAGTGGAAAGTGAACTCCATATTGGGGCATATACTGGTGTTACTATTTTGACCAAGTAATTGTAGCAGTATAAAACCAGGCTTGATTAGGAGCAGTCAGGAAATTAACTCCTGGCTCCGAGACTGGTGTATCTGGCAGAACTTTGGCTTTTTTGATCATGGGCTGATCTACAGGAAACCAGGCATGCTGGCAGTAGGTGGGGGAAGCCTAACCCGAAGGGGAAGAAAGATCCTGGGACAAGAGCTAGCAGGGCTCATCTATAGGGCTTTAAACTAGGTTTGAAGGGGGATGGGGATGAAACCAGGATTACAAAAGTGGTGCCTGGGAGAAGCATACCAGTGCTTCTGGGTAAAAGTGTTAGCAAGGTCTTGCAGCCTGTCCCAGTGATGGTGGGGGATGGTGAATTGTGTGGCAGCACAGACATGAGGGGTAGTGATAATTTGGTAGCTACAGTAGTATCTGAGCATGATCAGGTGCGAATTAGGGCTTGTCCCCCCAAGAAAGTGGCAGGACAATTAGCCCAGCTGAAGTGCATCTATACTAATTCACGCAGCATGGGAAATAAACAGGAGGAGCTGGAGGCCATTGTACAGCAAGGAAACTATGATATAGTTGCCATCACAGAAACGTGGTGGGAGGACATACACAAGTGGAATGCTGTAATTGATGGCTACCAACTCTTCAAAAAGGATAGGCAAGGAAGGAGAGGTGGTGGGGTGGCCCTCTATGTTAGGGGCAGTTTTGAATGTCTGGAACTTAACAGCGTGGATGACAGTGTTGAGTGTGTATGGATAAGAATTAAGGGGAAGGCCAATAAGGCAGACATCGTGATGGGAGTTTGTTATAGACCTCCCAATCAGGATGTAGAAGCCGATGAAGTATTCTATAAGCAGCTGGCAGAGGTCTCACGATCATCTGCCCTTATTCTTGTGGGGGACTTCAACTTCCCAGACGTCTGCTGGAAATACTATGCAGCAGAGAGGGAACAGTCATGGAGGTTCCTGGAGTGTGTGGAAGACAACTTCCTAACACAGCTGGTGAAGGAACCAACTAGGGGAAGTGCCCTACTGGACCTACTGTTAACAGAAGGTCTTGTGGGGGATGTAAAGGTTGGAGGTTGCCTTGGGCAGAGTGATCACGAAATGATAGAATTTTCAATTCTTGATCAAGTAAGGCAGGGAGCCAGCAGAACTGCCACCTTGGATTTCCGAAGGGCAGACTTTAGCCTGTTTAGGAGCATAGTCGAGAGTGTCCCTTGGGAGGCAGTTTTGAAGAGCAAAGGTGCCCAGGAAGGCTGGGCACACTTCAAGCAGGTGCTCTTAAAAGCGCAGGAGAAGGCCATCCCCTTGTCTCGAAAAACGAGCAGAAGGGGAAGACGACCAGCCTGGCTAAATAGAGAACTTTGGCTGGACCTCAGGAAAAAAAGGAAAGTTTACATTCTCTGGAAAAGGGGGTTGGAAACTTATGAGGACTATCAAGATATAACAAAGCTATGCAGGGGGAAAATGAGAAGGGCCAAAGCTCAATCAGAACTCGGCTTGGCCGCTGCAGTTAAAGACAATAAGAAGAGATTCTTTGAGTATATCAATAGAAAAAGAAAGACTAGGGAAAATGTAGGCCCACTGGTGAATGAGACAGGTGCCCTAGTGGTGGAAGACACAGAGAAGGCAGAGTTACTGAATGCCTTCTTTTCTTCAGTCTTCACTGCTAAAGCTGTCCCTCATGAATCCCATACTCTGAAGGCAAAGGGGAAGGTCTGGAGAGAGGAAGATTTTCCCTCAGTTGAGGAGGACCGTGTCAGAGACCACTTGGCCAAGCTGGACATTCACAAGTCCATGGGCCCTGATGGCTTGCACCCGCGAGTGCTGAGAGAGCTGGCGGATGTTATTGCTAGACCACTCTCCATCGTCTTTGAACGGTCATGGAGAACAGGAGAGGTGCCTGAGGACTGGAGGAAGGCTGACATCACTCCGATCTTCAAAAAAGGCAAGAAGGAGGACCCAGGGAACTACAGACCAGTTAGTGTCACCTCTGTCCCTGGGAAGGTAATGGAGCGACTCATTCTGGATGTCATCTCCAAACACGTTGAGGAACAGGAAGTGATTGGAAGTGGTCAACATGGATTTACCAAGGGTAAATCATGCTTGACCAATCTGATAGCTTTCTATGATGTCATAACTGGTTGGCTGGATGAGGGGAAAGTCGTGGATGTCATCTACCTTGCCGTTAGCAAGGCTTTTGACACTCTCTCCCATGACATCCTCATTAGGAAGCTGAGGAAGTATGGGCTAGATGAGGTGACAGTGAGGTGGATTGAGAGTTGGCTGCGGGACAGAACTCAGAGGGTTGTGATCAGCGGCACAGAGTCTAGTTGGAGGCCTGTAACCAGTGGTGTCCCCCAGGGGTCAATACTCGGTCCAATTTTGTTTAATATATTCATGAATGACCTGGATGAGGGGACAGAGTGTATCCTCAGCAAGTTTGCTGATGATACCAAACTGGGTGGGGTGGCTGACACTCCAGAGGGCCGTGCTGCCATCCAGCGTGACCTGGACAGGCTGGAGAGCTGGGCAGAGAAGAACCTAATGAGGTTCAACAAAAGCAAGTGCAAGTTCCTGCACCTGGGGAGGAAGAATGCTAGGCACCAGTACAGGTTAGGGGCGGACCTGCTGGGAAGTAGCTCGGAGGAGAAGGATCTGGGGGTCGTGGTAGACAGTAAATTATCCATGGCCCAGCAATGTGCCCTTGTCGCCAAAAAGGCCAATGGAATCCTGGGCTGCATAGGGAAGAGTGCAGCCAGTAGGTCGAGGGAGGTCATTCTCCCCCTCTACTCTGCACTGGTGAGGCCACAACTGGAATACTGTGTCCAGTTTTGGGCTCCCCAGTTCAAGAGGGACAGGGAACTGCTGGAGCGAGTCCAGCAAAGGGCAACTAAGATGATTAAGGGCTTGGAGCATCTGCCTTATGAGGAAAGGCTGAGAGAGCTGGGACTCTTTAGCCTGGAGAAGAGAAGGCTGAGGGGAGACCTTATTATGGCGTACAAGTATCTGAAGGGTGGGTTGAAGGAGGATGGAGCCAGGCTCTTTTCAATGGTTCCCAGTGACAGGACGAGGCGCAATGGGCACAAGTTGGAACACAGGAAGTTCCGTTCAAATACATGGAAAAACTTCTTTACGGTGAGGGTGACAGAGCACTGGCACAGGCTGCCCAGGGAGGTTGTGGAGTCCTCTTTGGAGATTTTCAAGACCCGCCTGGATGCAGTCCTGAGTAATGTGCTCTGGGCAATCCTGCTTTAGCAGGGGAGTTGGACTAGATGATCTCTAGAGGTCCCTTCCAACTCTAAAAATTCCGTGATTAGGCCAAAAGTTAATGTGGAAATTCATTAGTAGTGGCTGACCCTGTAGAACATTTGTGCTTCAGCTCCATGTTCTGTACAGTTGTCTTTCTGAACTGTCACCTCGTAAGGTTTGTAACGCTGAAAGTCAGAGACTTAGAAAACAGGAAGAACTTAATGTATTTTTAATGTAGACAGAGTTTTGATATACTCTTATCTTTGAAACAACTAAAATGGTTTAAATGTTTCCTTACTATTTTTCCTCTTAAGGCACAGGGTGGATTTTGGTTTGTTGTTGTGTTAGGCCCAGGTTAAAGCCATGGGAAAGGAATGAGATACGAAGCTGTTAAGAAGTAAGGCTGAGAGCAGTAAGCTGAAGAAAAAGGAGTGTCCCAGCTGAATGAGAAGTTTGTGCTGACGTCTTTCTCTTTCCCCCCCCAACCGAATCTTTGACTTGCCCTTTGCTAGTTGGCAGTCTTGTGATTAAAGGAGCAGTTTGGCTTGAGGATAAGCCTTAAGATCCTAGGATAGATGAAGCCTTTCATAACAAGTTTGACCTCACTGTGGGAGAGCTAATGCCTGCTCTCCACACCCAATATCAACAAAAGAGTATAAGCTTTATAAACAGTGGATTGTTTGCTAGTGTCATTAGGTTTAGCCTAAAACAATAGCCCCTTAGCACTTTGCTTCTGAAGATCTGCTGCTGCTGTCACACATAGGATTCTCTTCAATGACATGCAAAGCTATGCATCCCTGAAACAAACAGCTGCTGCACGTGTGCTGATTGATCCTGTTTCTGACGTCAGCTAACAGGTCTGTAGTCAATCTCTTCTGCTCAAATGCAGATCAAGCAGGTGACAACCCTAAGCAGTGAATACTATGATGAAGCCAAGAGCCATGCTGCTCTGCAGCTGCTGTGGAAACCATTCCTGGTTTGCACTTGCACACAAGCTCTGCAGTGTTCCGCTCTCCCTAGCAGCAATCTAGGAACTGGATTCGGAGCTCCACGTTGTTTCTAACATATGATCAGAATTGTGCCAAAATCTTTTTTACGCTTAGAGCTGGAGCTCAGAGCCCCATCTTTACACCCGATTTTGAAGGTTGGTTCTTGAAAAAAGATGTCTAAAAGGAGAAGAAAATGTTTTGCTACCTATATGACTCTTGGCAACCTCTTGCTTACTTAATTGCGGAACATGTTCAGATGCCACTGAGTTAACCTCAGTGGGCTACTGTGTGAAGTTGTGCTTTGAAGTCCTGGTAGATGTATACACATTTTCTTCTGATATAGTTCAGAGCAAGCCAAAATAGCATTCCAGAAATCCATTTAATTGCATTGTGATATTCGGTAATATTTTCTCTACCAGAATCTTTTAAATATCACTTGTCTAATACTCAGCCCAAGTTTAGGGATGTTTGAGTGCCTGTGCCCTTTTAGGTTTGGGCCCCAGTGACAGAAAAATTCTGTTATGTTAACCTTCTTCCAGGGCTCTGCAGCATACATTCTTCTTTTATAACAAAACAAATAAAGAACACTTTTAGAATAATAAAATAAGAAAATGTTTATACTAAAATAAATGCAGAAGAACGGGAGTCCTTGTAGGGTTCATAGATAGGACACCTTACTGAGTATTTTCAAATTAATATCAAATTCCTTCTCATCTCAGACCAAACTGTATCTAGTAAAAATGTCCTAGTAAACTAGGGATAATAGCTTTACAATGGCTACGTTCCTGGAAGCCACTTCTTCCTTACCTGTGTGCTTTAATTTTTTGTGCATCTTCTTTCTTATTTCCTTCTCACCCCTATTTTGACCATATCTGGATTATATTCTCTTTCAGTCCCCTTTAGTTTTTTGTTCTGGTGTTCGCTGCAGACACTCTAAACTCAGATCTTCCCCTTTTCATATTATCGGTCTATTCAAACATTTCTTTTTTGCTTCTCTGGACCTATGTGCATTTCCCCTGCTCTTAAAATATTAAAGCAGTGTCCTTTTAGATATAAGTTAGCTAAAAGTACTGTATATTAGTTTCATTGACTATGTTCTATAAAAAGCTGTTATAAATATAGCTTTTTCCAAAGGAAGTATAAGCAGGCTAAGAAATTCAGATCTGTCAGATATAAGTATAAATATCCACCTATATTAAACATGCTCAGGAAGCTGTGAATAGGAGTATTTACCATGTGAGTCATTTCAGTTTGTGATTTACTAGAGCTAGACTTCGTGCAGGTTTTCTGCTGAATGTGGTCTTGATGCTAATTGAAATTGTGTGTGTTTTTGTCAGTAGGCGTGAGTGGCACAAACAGAATGCAACCTAGAGTGAAAATAGAGATGATTTTCGACTTGTCTATGGCATAGCAGCAGGATTTCCCCTTTTCTCCAGCAAGCTTCCTGCTGCTTTCTACAATAATTTTAACTACCAGATAAGGGTTATTCCTCTGGGATGTCTTCCCAGGCTAGGTAAGATCAGTGCTATTGACTTATTTTTTCCGTTGATGCTGTTGAATTCTTCTTTGCTTACTCTTCTATTGCTCTTTAATCTCTCCTCCAGATCAGTTGTCCTGATTATTGGTTGGTATTTACTACATCTTGTAGTAGAGTTGTTCAGGAGAGGAAGGGCCTCTGTAGCCAAGAGGAGTTTCAACTCACACCTGGTACATGCACATCGGAATGAGCCGCCAACCAGAATTACACCACTTAGCTTACCCTCTGCATCTCGCCAACAAGCTGGTTTGGCTGAATGGCTACTGGGTGGTTTAAGTGTCCATCTGGCTGAAGAACTTGCGTGGGAGGCAGGACATTTGTGCATAAGGCATAATCTGAGGTAAATAACTTCCTGTTCCAAAATAGGTGAGTGGCGTGCGTTCTGATGGGCTCAGCACTAAGGCATTGCAGCAATACATTTCTGAATGTTCCTGGTAACAGGGCTTGAATGAAATGCTCTGTTCTCTATACTCAATCAACATATAAGCATGTAATCCACCTTTGAACCTTGTTGTCTGTTGCTAAGATGTGGATTATGTCTCCAGCTGTTGCCAATTCCTGACATTTCTGTTGCAGCATTGAAGTAGCCTGTCAGGGAACAACCTGAGAAGACCAATACTATCTTCTGCCACTTTTCATCACACTGACTCAGTACCACAGAGGATATGTTTTTCTCAGTCTAGCTTTTTTTGGTCACAAAACAAACCCTTGTTCCGTTACTGACTACTTATCGTGCTTAAGTCCAGAGTTTCTTCTCTACAACCAGTGAACATATAGATCTCCAGAAATGGGTAAGGGTTAACTGGAAACGGTGATTAGAACAGACAATTTGAATATATGAAGAAAGTAAAATATAAGTCAAATGTAAACTACTTTTGAACATTAGTGAAGGTGGCACTTAATCAAAACACTTGGACTTTGGAGCACACTGGATAGGATCATTCAATGATGTATGACTTTTGGATGTGGGCCAAAAATATCTCTGATTCTGGAGAAAGCTGGACTCAAGTCCTGGTTAAAGACTTCAGTTTCAAATCTGTATCTTAAAAGTTTCCATCAAAAAGCATTTCAGCTCTGCCCTGGTCAGGCTAGGCTGCAGAATACTGGGATACATTTTGTTACTTTCTATGTTACACTTACCTCATGAATGGGTCTCTCAGTATGTCAGTACTTTGCAATGAGGTTATTGCTTAAAGGAAAGTTTCTTTGTGCTCCAGAATCCCCCTGGATTTTGAGGAGAAACAATATTTCTATCAATCAGTGCTCTCAATGATCATCACAGTTCTAGAAAGCTGCCAGCTCAGGTGGCTTTCGAGTCTTGTGTTTTGCAGAAATTGACACCATGCTCGCTTGGTTTACTCAGCTTTA
Organism: Vanellus vanellus; assembly: GCF_965231255.1. Classification (NCBI taxonomy): domain Eukaryota; kingdom Metazoa; phylum Chordata; class Aves; order Charadriiformes; family Charadriidae; genus Vanellus; species Vanellus vanellus. The sequence goes on from NC_138919.1 coordinate 7,472,191, forward strand.
ATGGAGCTATTTTGGGACCTGTAATTCCTGCTCATCAGCCACATACTTCTGGACTAAATCATTCTCTCACCAGATTGTTTTCAATTAGGCTACTCTGTCTCTAATGGATTGTGGGCATTGTAGAGTAATTCTGGTTTGAATGAACTGACACCTAACTAAACGACTTATTGCTACATATATCTCTAGCTTTATGTGTATTTTGTGTATTTCCGAGATCGGATTGTACAAACAGCTTACGTGTAGGCTACAGAGAAGTTTGGTATTTCTTTCTAGTGTTCTCAGGCCAATTGTCTGAACCCTCTCCCACCTGCTTGGCAAAGATGAGTTGAAGTGGCTGTACCGTATCTGGAATGGCTACACCATATCAGGAATACAGCCTTGTTTCTCTAGATTTACAGAAACATTACTACAACAGTAAAGGCACTTGTGAGTCAGATGTAGCCTGCAGGACACTTGATTCTGGTCTGTCATTTCTTCCCATAGAAGGCATTGGAAGCCCAATAAAACAGCAGGTATTACCTAGGCAGCCAAGGAGCAACATAATAAGAGATAAACAGAGACCCAGGGTGCTTGTGGCTGCCAGAGGGAAGGATGGATGGAGGGAGGGAGGGAAGGAAGGAAGGAAGATGTAGTCCAGGTAGTGTAGTCATAGCTGTTTGACAGTTGGTATCTCCCAGCAGCAGCGCCAAGGTGATGAGGGTATCTGCTTGTACAGGAAGAAGCTGCGAGCAAGAAGGAGTTGGGACAAAGCCAGTTGTAGTTCTCTGGAATGGGGGGAGACCAGGCTGGGAGGTTGTGGAGGAAGAAATCTTAAAATCCAAGTTGACTGACACAGCTGCTGACTGATCCTTCACATAGGCAATAAAGAGGGTTATAAAGAGCTCACTACGCAGCTGCAGCAAAGCTTTCACGCATCCTCAGTCGGACCATTCCTGTAGAACATGACTGTGTTTTAAAGGGAAAAGAAAGCCTATGCACCACTTCTCTGACCAAGATCAATGTGTTTTTTTCCCTTACTTATCAATCCTACAAACAGAGAGCTGTGTCTAAAATCTGCAACCAAGCTGTCACCAGGCCTTGGTTTTGTTGACATAGAATCATAGAATGGTTTAGGTTGGAAGGGACCTTGAAGATCATCGAGTTCCAACCCCCCTGCCATAGGCAGGGACACCTCCCACTAGACCAGGTTGCCCAAGGCCACGTCCAGCCTGGCCTTGAACATCTCCAGGGATGGGGCCTCAACAACCTCTCTGGGCAACCTGTTCCAGTGCCTTACAACCCTCAAAGTGAAAAGTTTCTTCCTAATGTTTAATCTAAACCTGCCCTCTTCCAGTTTAAAGCCATTCCCCCTCATCCTTTCACTACGTGCCCTTGTAAAAAGTCCTTCCCCAGCTCTCCTGTAGAACCCCTTTAGGTACTGGAAGGCCGCAATAAGATCTCCTCGGAGCCTTCTCTTCTCCAGGCTGAACAGCCCCAACTCTCTCAGCCTCTCCTCATAGGAGAGGTGCTCCAGCCCTCGAATCATCCTTGTGGCTCTCCTCTGGACACGCTCCAGCAGGTCCATGTCCTTCTTAATTTGGGGACTCCGGAGCTGGATGCAGTACATCAGGTGGGGTCTCACGAGAGTGGAGTAGAGGGGCAGAATCACCTCCCTTGACCTGCTGGCCACACTTCTGATGCAGCCCAGGATACGGTTGGCCTCCTGGGCTGCCATTGCACATTGCTGGCTCATGTTGAGCTTCTCGTCAATCAGCACGACCAGGTCCTTCACCTCAGGGCTGCTCTCCAGCCATTCCCTGCCAAGTCAGTGTTTGTGCTTATGTGAATCTGTTTTTGCAGTCCTGAAATGTCCCAATAAGGACAAGTTTCACTGGGATTTGGGACCCTACTTGTACATGAAGGTGTCTTCAGGGCACCTTATGGTACAGTTTCTTGAATGAGAGCAGTCTTTAGCCTGGGAATGATGCTGAAGATTTGGGGGTGTCTGTAAGTATGGAAGGCAGCCGCTTGGCCAAACTGCATACTTGTAAACTTGGTTTAGCTCTCTGTTTATAAACCCAGGTTTCCTCTACACAACAGCAGAAGCCTCAGAGGGAAAAGGAAAGTTACAACAATTTCCTGTTAGAAATCTTTCAAGATTAACCAAAATAGCTTAATCAGAAACTGTGTTGTGGCAGCATTAAAATTCAATTATTCTTACTAAAAGAGATGAGTTTCTTAAAGGAAAGTTTTGGATCTTTTACATTTCTAATATGATTGATTAAAACTCCCGTCTTCAGCTGCTATTTCGGCTCTTGATAGTTCACTCTGTGATTACAACAGATGAAGCAAGTAAAACTTAAGGAAACAGCCCACATTTGTTGATGGTGGGGAAAAAAGAAATATTTAGCAGGGTGACTTTTGTCTTATGGACAGAGCAGAGGGGCAACTAGTTACGTGTATATTATAATACCACAATACACCATAAAACCATCACCCTATTTGTAGCATAAGAATGAATCTATAGGTAATATTTCAAAAAGCAGATGAGCTAAATTTTCTTTTAAAAAAAAGACTCAAGACAAACCAAATACAACAATTTGTCTTGCTGCAGTCCTTTGCCCACAACCCCCTCTCCCCAGCCCTGGCACCATATTTCTAAGAATGTGCCACTTTTAGCTTTTCTGTGTGTCACTTATACTGTGAACTCCTTAAAAGTTTTATACATAAATCAACTTCACAGTGCTAACAGAAACCTGGCTTGTCTCTGAGGTATTTGATATTTCAGATAATTTGGGTTATGAGAACTGTCAGTCGTAGCACATTCACTTTGAGTGCTCAGTTCTTTGAGTTCATGCTGTGTATTTCCAGGGAAGGATCAGGCCACCCATCTGCACAGCTCCAGTTGCGTCAAGGAGACTGCCCTGAATCTTCAGCGGGTGAGGCTCTGGCCCTATCTACTGAGAAAATTTGTTAAATTATGTCCAGACTTTTGCAATGCCAGCTCTTCCTCGCAAAGCTGGCACTTCTAGGAGAAGAGGGAGGGGGGTTTCCTGAGGCCTCTTATGTATCTGTCATGATGACAAGTTTCTTAAAAAAGAAGTAGAATTACTATAACCCATTTACAAGCCTGTTAATAGCAAAACAGAAACTGAAATTACACATGCAGTTCTGCTAATGAGAGGTTTGAGGTTATTTTGCTTTAATTCAATGGCCGTTTGACAGGAATGAAATCCACTGACTCATAAGATCTTTATTTATTTAGAGTCTCTAATTTGAAGTAATTTAAAAAAAAAAAAAAACAACCTTTCTGAGTTTTCTTAGCCATGCCACTAACCTATCACTTGAATCACTTCATAAAAACCCAATGTTGATCTAAACCAATAATACAAGTAAACAGTGAAATGCTAGAAAAAGGCAGCTACTTTACTGGAAACTCTTCATCCAAGGGCTATTTCTGCTGCATAGGCTCCAAGCAGCTGCTGCAAAATATGACGTGATTACCTGAAAGGCTGTACCTTGGAGTAAAAGGAATGCTATTGATTTTCATTTTGAAGAGTTAGTGAAACCTAGGAGGAAAGGGAGTGAGGGATTGTTAAGTTCCAGGTAAAGTAAAACAGAGACTGTAAAACAACTGCAAGGAAGGCAAGCGGATGGGCAGCCAAAATGTCTGGCTGCCTTTAAAGCTGCATAATTCTGTACCAGCAAACTTCGGGGAAACAGTCAGGTTTGTTTTCCAGGAAGAGATAATAATGTAGAAACCTCTTTCTTGTGGCTTTCTTTAATCACATGGAGGGATGGTGTTAAAAGCCAAACGCACACAGAGAGACGCTCCCTTTGAACTACAAAAGCACAACACATCCCAGGCTCAGTTCTCTAAACAGGTGCTTTACTGAAAGTTACAGTCATCTCATGTTGAGTTGACCTCATGTACCTCTTTTAAAAACAACCATTTTAGCAGCCTTTACTGTTACAGTATTTTCACGATAATTCAAGTGTGCAGAGAGTGAGTCACTGGAACTGACATCAACATGCATGTGTCATGTTGCGTGTTTCTCTTCAAACGTTTTTGAGCATATTTGACAATAGCTGTGCAAATCCAGTTAAAGTATTTTCACTAGCTGAGTAGTCATTTCTCCAGAACAGTGCCTGGAAACATTTTGCTGATGTACTATAGTATCCTATTTCCTTTCAGATTTGTAGGTCACCACTTGCTTCTAGTACAGATTAAGCTGTCATTTTTTGCAAATGTATGCGGACAAATAAATCCGTCTTGCATCCCTTCAGTGTTTCCTAGGAGGGCCGAGTTGTTTGGTGCTGTGCGTGCTACATCTGGAGTATCTTTAGAAAGCCCAGGTATGTAAAGTTCTGCTACAAGCAGAAACACAGAGGCACACCTATGATCCTAGCAGGGATCTTTGTGTCACAGAAGCGCATTGCTACTCAGCGGAACAGTGAAAATTTAATTTACCCTGCCCCAGCCCTACAAGGGCTGATTCAGTTGCATTGAGATGAGGTAAGACCATATTGTGACAGAGCAGTTGCTTTGCTCAATTAGAGCTAACAGGGGGACCAGGTAAATCTATGCTATCTTCTTCAACCAGCAGGAGTAACCGAAGCACAGCAGACTTGGGCACCCAGCCTCAGTCCACGCCTCCCCGCGGCTTCCTGGCCTGGGAAAGAAGGTTCTCCAGTGAGATACTAACTACTGCCCTGAGGGGTTCCTCTCAAAGATGCTACTGTCTTACCTGAGTTATGTTCCAAACACTGAGAAAGCTAGAGTTTTAAAAAAGTATTCTGCAGTAAGATGAAAGGACTTAACAGCTCCTGTGCAAATAAAAGCATACTGGCTTAAAGCATGCACTTTCTTTTCAGGGAATTACCAACAGGCAGATTACAAGAATCATTTTCAAAACTATAGTAACCAACCACATTTTCTGTGAAGATGGTCTTGGATTCCAGTAAGTAAAAAAAGTTACTGCTGGTTTTCCCCCCCTCCTTTTTTTCCCCTCCTTCTTCCCATTTTTCCAAGAATTCAGTGTTGTGCTGTATGCCTGCTTTCAACCAGTGACGGTCTGTATGTACGAGTCATTCGAACAAAGCCTTGTGGTAGTCTCTGCTTGTGCCTGCTGTTGGCCAAAAGGCTTTGATTCTTCATGCGCTCAGAAAAGACTCTGCTATTCCTTCCTGTTCTGACATGTAAATCTCCACAGATAATTGGAAACTTTCTCTCCATTGCCAGTGGCCTTTGGATCAGATGCTCAGGCTGTTATTCAGCTGCAGCCATTTCCCTGAGGAGAACTTAGTTTCTGGAAAGCTCACATCTGATGGCCCTACCCATGAAATCACAAATTAAATCTGACGAAGCAGAAGATGTAACTAGAAAAATAAAATAGCCTGTTTTTCTTCAACCCCTCAATTACTTCTTGTGCAAAAGGGATTTCTTATGTTTTAGCAAAAACTCAGATCCTTTAGAGTTATCTTTTGAATTCAGTTTTGCAATCACTGTCAACTTTCTGCAGCAACTTCAATGGGAATTTTGCCTAAAAAAGTCTGAGTAAAATTGAGGTCTTAATTCCGAATTGCTTGCTAATGGAGTTCACTGTAAATCTGAAATGTTCTTGGATTAGTCAGTGGCATGCTTTTTTTCTCTTGGTCAGTCTTTTATTTTACTCCATAAATATTCAGCCTTAATTACAGCTATTTGGGTTTGGGCTATTGGGTTTTTTGTTGTTGTTGTTGATTTTGGTTTTTTTTTCCCAGTGAAATCTAAATTTAGCATTTAAATTTTTTATTGTATCCTTCTTGTAGAATTGACGGAGAGAAAGTTTTTTGCACTCAACTCTTTCTTCAACAGGCTTTTCATATCAGTAAAGCTATTCCCTTTTTGTGCCAGAAGTAGCAACATTTTACATTTACTTTACATTTTTGTTTGGATCTTACCTGCCACATATTAATAGACTCTGAATGACTGATTCTCTCAGCTATTGGGTACATGCTTTCAGTTCAGTGTTTTATTTCCAGTATGATCCTGCCAAGCTCAACAGCAGGCTCCTGCTATAGCTGTTCAGTGACTCTGGTCTAGATTGAGAAGGTTGTCTTTTATCGACATTCTGCATGACTGATTTGCCAGATCTGGTAAGCAAACTGGAGCTGATACATCTTAGAAGCTCTCCCTGATCTGTAATACACAAGGGTGTTTCTTAATTACAATAATGTGGAGATTAACACAAATAACAGAACAACCAGTAATCCTAAAATCTGAAAAATTCTAATCTATCCCAGCCACATATTCCTGCTGCTGTTTTGCACCAGTTCTGACATTTCTTGGATGCTTTTTTAAGCCATTTTAGCTCCTTAATGTGACACGACTGATTTTTTTTGTTGTTTTCCCTAAGATAGCGAGTTATCTTGGCTCTGGAAGGGTTTGAGAACCACCATAAAGGATGAGGTGGGATTCCATGGCCCAGGAGCAGGGTGGAGAAAGAGAAAGACCAAGTTGTGGGGGGAAGTTGCTGGATTATCTCAGCTGTCTGTGACACCACACTCGAGTTGTTTAAAAAGCACCCTGCCCACATGGTTTCTATCACACAAAATATACAGCTGGTAGCCTTCTAGTTACTGGCTTACAAGAAGGAGCTAAAATTATTGAGAAAAATTTAACTTTCAGGAATGCAACAAAATACAGCTTGGGGACTAGTTTTACTTAACAGGCTTGACCAATGTGCTAAGACAGGACACATTTTCATTTAGAGTGAATCAAAGAAAGGTTATACTGGCCACACTGTTGAGGTTCAAGCTAGTTGGACTAATCCTTCAGGTTTCCTTTAACACTTCAGTGTGGTGGCTCCGTCAACAGTATGGATAAGCCTGCTTTTTTAGAGAGTGTCTTTTACCTGCTTATCAGTTTCAGTTTGGAGCGCAATATATGTGTTACAGGAATGTACAGAAGGCACTGTAGTGTTTATGTAACTCCAGGAAGGATGCGGAAAGAATTATCTAGTATAGGTAGAAAGAGGAGCAGGATCTGCCATGTATGAATGGTTAGCTTATAGCTCCTTGGATAAAATGAGACCCTTTTTCACTTCCCACGAGTAACTGCATTTGCTCTACCAAGTAAGGACTTCGAAGTGTGTCAAATCACCATTTTAAGGAAAATTTAAGGAAATTTCACACAGAGACATCCTAATGAGTGAATGGGCACCGCTTTCCCAATGCTAAATGTTTCCATCATTACTTTCAAACAGCTCCAGCAATCTCTGGTTTGGCTCTCACTTGCCTGAGTATATTCCCATTGCCTTACCAGATATGGGAAGAGTCACTAGCCCCTCACGTGTCTGTGTGTGCCTGTCTACACCACACCTACCTCCACTCTTTCGCTGGCAGCATACCTTTCAGTTGATATGGGTTCCTGGGACTCCTGCTGTCAGCAGTTATGTCTGTGGCAGGCAGATTCAAGCTTGTCAGCCAGTAGCTAGGTGGCTGTATTTAGACCATTGTCAAGCCAAAATGACTAATGCCTGCTGAGAGCCAGAGTAGGTTGGCTCAGAGCCAGCTCCTCCTGTACTACGTAAATTCTTACAGGTGCCAGTACAGGCAAAGGGGGAAGAAGCCTACCTACCTCTGTCCTTTGCTGTCATCCAGCTCCAGCAAGTCCGTGCTTGCCCCCTCCCCATCTGAAAGGACAGGGAAGATTTCACAACTTGTCTAACAACAATTTTGGAAATCCCACAGGAGGTGACACACAGATAGGGAAGTGCCACAACAGTTTCCTTATAGATTTCTCCTTGGAAAGAGAGGGGGAATTCCCCACTCCTTACTTTCAGGTGAGGGCATGGCCCCCTTCATCTCCAGATTTTCCAGCTTTTTGAGGGTGAGGGATCCAGTATGTCCACTGTTGTCACTCTGTCCTTTCTCTGCTTTGCTTACTTGCAGCCTGGATGCAATGCGGCAGTTTTGAGACTCCTGAAGCCAGCAGAGGGTTTTTTTAAAGGAGATATCCATCCCACAGACTGTATGTGAGTGCAGGTAAACTTCGTGTCATTGGGGTGAGGAGAAGGTGAAGGGCGGAGAAGAGAGAATGGGTTTGTGACATGATTTCCTTGTGTTGCCTCTCTAGAAAGTTCTTTACAAAGCCTTGTTTGTTCATGAGCCCCTTTCCATAGGAACTGGTAGATAGATATTGATCAAAAATCCAGCTTTTAGAATTATAGGGCATTGGTGTAGTATAATACACAAGTGTCTCTCTGATTTCCTCCTCCTGCATCAACAAGAGAGAGCAGTGGCCTTCATGGGACAAGATGTCCTCCCAGTACACCAAATTTTGGCATTGAGGAAGTGCCTTGACACAAGGCTGCTATGTGCTAGCTGGAGAGAAGCTGTTTCACTGTTGGGAACATGTCTCCATGATACACAGCCCACAGCGGATCAGATTGTTTGATTGCACAGTCATCAGTAGCAATGCATGAGTCCACAGAACAGAAATTAAGTCAACATGGAAAATGTATGATATATTTCTGTGGGGGACTAACTAACAAGGACTTCAAAGAAGGGCCTTATCCTCAGCATAGGAGGCTTAATAGGTCTTTCTTAAGTTGCCCAAATGACCATACCTAAGCCTGAAGTTCCTTGTGCATTAGGGAAGGCATGATGTATATGACCGGAAGAATTAAAGGATTACAAAGAGCCTTCTGTGAAACAGAGGAACAGAAGAAGGGAAGGAAAAGCCCTCAATAACATTAACAAAAGTATGTTCAAACAGTACTATTCCCAGGCAAATCAGCTTTCCAAGAGAATTAATAATCAGATGTGAAAATCCTGAACCAGATATGACTATGGCTTTTAGCCATGTCCTTAGGGATTTTCAAAATAAAACAAAGGAAAGAGCAAAATCCTGAAATGAAATCTCAGTGTTACTCATATCACGTGCTAAAAAGCAGAGCAGAGCCTCTAAACATCTGAGCGCTGGCAAGCTGCTGAAGTATAAGAGCATCAACATTCAAGTTTATCATTGATGAGGTAAATTATCCATGACAGTAAATTATCCATGGCCCAGCAATGTGCCCTTGTTGCCAAAAAGGCCAATGGAATCCTGGGCTGCATAGGGAAGAGTGCGGCCAGTAGGTCGAGGGAGGTCATTCTCCCCCTCTACTCTGCACTGGTGAGGCCACAACTGGAATACTGTGTCCAGTTTTGGGCTCCCCAGTTCAAGAGGGACAGGGATCTGCTGGAGCAAGTCCAGCAAAGGGCAACTAAGATGATTAAGGGCTTGGAGCATCTCCCTTATGAGGAAAGGCTGAGAGAGCTGGGACTCTTTAGCCTGGAGAAGAGAAGGTTGAGGGGAGACCTTATTATGGCATACAAGTATCTAAAGGGTGGGTTGAAGGAGGATGGAGCCAGGCTTTTTTCAATGGTTCCCAGTAACAGGATGAGGGGTAATGGGCACAAGTTAGAACATAGGAAGTTCCGTTCAAATACATGGAAAAACTTCGTTATGGTGAGGGTGACAGAGCTGCCCAGGGAGGTTGTGGAGTCCCCTTCTCTGGAGATTTTCAAGACCCGCCTGGATGCAGTCCTGAGTAATGTGCTCTGGGCAATCCTGCTTTAGCAGGGGAGTTGGACTAGATGATCTCTAGAGGTCCCTTCCAACTCTAAAAATTCCGTGATTCCGTGAGGTGGCAAGTAGAAGACTAATATCCTGATCTGCAGTCTGATTCTCCTAAATTAGGTCATACGCTTTCTGTCTGTGTGCAAACCCAAGAGTTGGTAGGGAAGCACTTCTGACTTTCTTGTACTCTAACACCTGAACTTCCTGTCAACTATTAACATCCTGTTTCTGTTACTGTCAGAGCCGTGCAGGCACTTTACAGTCAGATCTGATTAGCACAGGCCAGGTGGCGTTATTTGATGGGTCATTATACGGTGAGTAAGCCTTTCTACTGAAATCAAGGCTCTTGACTAGTCCTAGGAGGGAGAGTTCCTGTTGTGTCAGCCTGATGCACGCACAATCTAGTCCTGCTTATGCTGCCTCTACGATCAATAGCAAAACTCCCCCAACTTCAGCAGAGATTCATGGAAGTATTTAGTTCTTGAAAAGTTCTCCTTTTGGTACTCTTGCTCTTGGGAGATGGTTGTCTTGGGTATATGGATGGCCTTGCCCTTTCACAGCGTTCCACCATCAAACATGAGAGTCCTGAGGTAGTTGTATTTGCAAAGAAATATTTAAATTATTTTCCCCAATAGTCTAGTGGCCAGAGCACTTACTTGCAAACAGATTCAGTGTTGGGAGAGGATTTGGTTCAAGTCCTTGTTGCCTCCCTCAGAGGTGAAGGTCCTGCGCTACAGAGGCTTCTGTGGAGGAGGGGAGGCACTTTGGTGTCTGGAGGCTGTGCAAACAGCAGTGCATCTCTCTGGGCTGAGCAGAGGAGAGCCGGGGAGGTCTGCAACCTGCTGCTTCAGTTGCTCCCCGTGCCTGAGAAATCCTGTGGTTTAGTCATTGGTCCAGAATTATTTCTGGACTTTAGTTATTCACTGTTAAATCCTTATTCCTTCTTCTATGTGCACTTAAGTCTCCAAGTGCTTAATTCCTTTTCCTGGACTTGCTTCTGGGTTATCAATCAGCTTCGTTTCCTAAAGTGGCTGAAGCAGACACCACAGACTGGAGTTTTACCAGAGGAGGACTAGCGTTTGCAAGTCTGAGCTCCAACTTGATCATATGAGGATATTTCTTTCATTTAAGCTGACAGTAAAATTAATAAAACTGGACCAGATTTGGAATATTGACTAGCTCATCCTCCTCAAACCTCTTAATATTGAACGATACAGAGCAGAAAACCAGAATTGATTTGTAAGGCAGAAACTGAGTTCAGTGAAAAGTTGATGTTTCCCCTCCTCCATCATCAATAACATTAGTAACTATTGTTTGATGATGCTTTTTTCCCCTTCTCAGACTTTAATTTCCTGGAGGATTTTATCTGACCGGTAAATTTAGAGGACTGTGAAATATGTTCTGTATCTTCAGTGGTTCTGCTGTAGTGGTTTTACAGTAAAATATGCCGTTTGTTATACGCTCTGTATGGAACAAGCCACTGGCTGCTCTGTTTAAATTTGTAAGTATTATATCTCTTTAAAATTACATTAACAGCAAACAGCATTACCACATGCAATTTAGCTGTTTAGTAGTTACCAAGAGGAGATAATATTTATGCCAGCTTTTTCATGGCAGGTCAATTATTTTGTTAGCACAGGCAACAGTATATTTGTATTGTGCAACTCTTCCTAGGAACTGAACTGTGCTGGAGGACAGGAAATCATGGGAAGCAGGATGGACTTGAATTAAAAGGAAGAGATTTGTTTTTCTTGTGTTTGGATGCCAGTGCCTGTTGAGCTAGAGTGTACAATCTGTGCTTCTCATTATGCAACTAAGTAAAAGGAAGACCTGCAAAAGATTAAAGTAAAAGTGAGTAGACTGTAGTTATTCTTATTTTGAGTTCAGTTTCTTTTTGCTTAATCAGTTTGGCATGGTGACATGTGGTCTCCACAGGTCAAACCTCTAGATTCTGGAACAATTTTGCAAGGTGCTGTTTTATGGAACTTCCTGAGCTGCACTTTGGCCAAACCTGTCCTAATCTAAATGTATAATGACCACCTAACTCAATAGAGAGTATTTAAAATTCAGCCACTTCTGTATGTTTTATAACTGGTGAGGTCAAGCTACTCTTATCATCTGCCTGCTACATAAAGACTTTATGACTCAGCCTGGGGGAGTTTCATAAATACTTTGCTCACGGTTATTTAAAAAGACACTGCCTTATGAAGATGTTTAATATGTGTCTCTTCCCCTTCCTTTTTTCCCTTCTACAATCAGCACATTATCTTAATTGCAGAATTGTACACTTAATGTGGATTAAGCTTGAATAAAAGAGAATGCAATAATTTCAGCTCAAGCGCTAGAGGCTGTTAAAACTGACCTGCAATAAGTTCAAGCTTTAAAAATTTGGACCAACAGTAGCAAAATTTGTATGGCAATTAATTAAGTGGCTTCTCCAAGTCCTCAATAAGGGCTCAGGCCTTCACCGTTGTCAGTGGAAACTGAACAGTTTTAGGCCTGTGCTGGATTATGTAACATATTGGAATGTTTGAGTAAAAAGCTCCAAACTAGCTGTATAATTGTTCTGCACTTGGGACTCCTTTTTTTATAACAGATTACAGCTGGCAAGAGAATTTGTGAGAACCACCTGTATGCCCTTGCAGCTGTTATTCCCTCTGTGCACTTCTTTCAAAACCAAGCAAATATTTTCTCTCACTCTCTTGAATGCATTACCTCCTTCCAAAATTTCACAGTCTTCCAGGATGCTTTCCAATCTCCTCTGACATGCTACAGCCTTCCCAGATTTCACACAGAATTCTCCTTTAGAGAAAAAACATTTTCTCTCAATTGCTTTTGACCTCTCAATTGCTTTTTTTTCTCTCAGTTGCTTTTGAGCTCCGTTTGATTTCTGTTGACCTCGCTAGAGATTGAATTAGGCCCTGTAAGAAACCCTGAAGATCACTGGCCATTAGTTAAACCAGGGATGTGCTTGAAGCTGGCCCTGCAGTGATTTTTTTTTTATTATTATTATTTTTTTGTGTGTGTGTGTTCCACCAATGGCCAGCATTCAAGCTACTGGAATTACACATGCAGTCATAAATTCACTCAAACCCTATTTATACCAGCTTGGAATATGCCTATGGGTTGTGTTTAGTATTTATATGCAATTGCCTTTGGGCTTCATCTGGGTTTGTATACAATATTAACAAATAGTGGTTTGTATACAGTGTAACTAGCAGACTGTAAGCAGCAGTCAGCTTTTCCTTTCACTTGGATCAGAAGTTCAGGTCTGGCAGATGTACTGTGGTATTTTAAACTTTAAGGAGTCAGAAGAGATTATTCTTCCCCAGTAGAAATGTCACTGTTAAAACCTATCTGTCTGGACTTCCAGTCCCAAAACATATTTTGGGCTGATGTGACGTGCTGCATTTTAAAATCGCTCTCTTCTTAAAACAGTATTGAAATTGCGTGTGAAATGAGATATGTAGGAGAGCAAGGAGAAAATAATATGTATGGCTGAGAAAGGCAGCCCTGGACTGTGTAGTCCTCACTTTATACTTAGTATACAGACATAGCTTTACCTGTACAATTCACTTGTGTCTTTTAATGCAGATTTGGAAGTCCTAAGCTATTTCAGTATCTGATTGAAATCGTCATTATATTCGCCTTGGCAATGAGCTTGTGTATGGTTTTGCATACAGTGCATAAATTACACTTATCTGGAAGAAAGATTACCTAAGTTTTATTAGTTCCAAAGCATAATAAAAAGATACACAGTGCAGGTTGTGCAGTTCCCATGGACTACTTCTTCCTCATTAGCCATATTTGTTTTAAAAGTAGATATAAAATAATACTTAGACATATGAGAAAATAATCAGAAAATACTTCTTGATAGATAGGCCTTTGTACTTTTATTCCCCAGAGTTAAAGGTTCTTCCTAAATACATGTGTGTATTACTGTAAATCTTCCAGGACTAGAGCATGATACCCATTGCACGGGTAAAGGAGTGAAGGCATGGGGAGATTTATACACTCAGAGTTTGAATCAAGAGATTTTTATCCTACTGTCAGAAAGATGTGGAATTTGTTGTGGTTAGAGAGAATAAGCCATAATGAACTAAAAAAAAAGCAAACCTAGTGGCCAAAAAAAGATGATACACGTTCTGTTATGGGCTCTGAAAAATAAGTCTAAATTAGCCATACAGTTAAAAGCTGGAGGGTGATTACAAGGTAAAGCAGTATGATATATATAATATTTTTTTGGCAGAGTCCAGAATGAAACAAAGGGTTCCTGGTGTCTTGGAAAGGGCTCTGTTCATGAGTCTGAGCTACAATGCTTCACTCAAACTATTTACAAATATTTTTTACAAATTATATGATGCAAGATTCCAGAATCACAGGGCAGGAGATAGTTTCCTTGTTTGGAGGTCAGAGTCCTAAGCCTCATTTCAGCAGCACTTCACCCAAAGGCTGAATTTCTCTTCTTTCCTATTTTCTTTTCCTATCCCAAGTACTTCTGTGGCTAACTGGAGCATCCGTTGTGCCTTACAGCTTCAGTGGGCCCTACTATTTCACACTCCTCACTCTCTGCTCCTAAAACAAAAGCTGTCCTCCTTTATTTGCATTTAGACTCCAGAGAAAATAGCTCTGACCAGTATGTACATGGGTTGTATTCATAAAAGTCAAGGTGAGAATAGAATATGGGCCGCTCTTTTGACTTTGCATATTAGAAGATATCAAGCATTCCCGGTGTGTTCTGTACTAAGTTAAAGTCCTCAAAGCTGTGTCTCCCTGGCAGAAAGTTAAAGACATTTAAAGTCTCGCCAGTGCTTGAGACCTTTACAACTGCAACACACAAATTAGGTGAGATATTCTTATTTAGCTCCCAAGGACGAGTGACTCTGCAGTCTGTTGAGGGGAAAAACAAAACAAAACAAACAAACAAACAAACAAACAAAAAAAAAAACAAAAAAAAAAAACAACAAAAACCAAACAAACAAACCAACCATCCCTTAATAACATCCCTTAATTATCAATCTAACCTGGACTCCCATCATGACAGTCAGTCTGGCCCTAAAGACAAACAAGCTAGCCAAGAAGATCATCTGCATCAACCGATGAGATGCTTATTGTGTCTGGCTTCTCAGGCTTTAGAGAAACCCAGGAATCACTGTCCCTGCGTGCAAAACCTTATATAATCTCTAAGCTTTCTTCTAGACCCCTGCTTCCCCTCTAGAGAAGTGATTGTCCCCCTGTACTCTGCACCGGTGAGGCTGCACCTCAAATACTGTTTTCGGTTTTGGGCCCCTCACTACAAGAAAGACATTGAGAAGGGCAGTGAAGCTGGTGAGGGGTCTAGAGCACGAGTCTTACATGGAGCAGCTGAGGGAACTGGGGTTGTTTATCCTGGAGAAAAGGAGGCTGAGGGGAGACCTTATCGTTCTCTACAACTACTTGAAAGGAGGTTGTAGCGAGGTGGGGGTCTTAAGTGATAGGACAAGAGGAAACAGCGTCAAGTTGTGCCAGGGGAGGTTTAGATTGGATATTAGGAAAAATTTCTTCACCAAAAGGGTTATCAGGCATTGGAACAGGCTGCCCAGGGAAGTGGTTGAGTCACCATCCCTAGAGGTATTTAAAAGATGGGTAGATGTGGTGCTGTGGGACATGGTTTAGTGGTGATTTTGGCCGTGTTAGGTTAATGGTTGGTCTCGATGATCTTAAAGGTCCCTTCCAACCTCAACGATTCTGTGACTCTATGCTTCAGCTATCCACTCCAGAAAGGAGTTAACTGCTTTTTACAGTGAGTTGATGAATTACAGCAACAGATGTATGCATATCGGTTGTTGAAAGTGTATACAAACTCAGTGTACAACAGGATGCTGAATGCTGTAAAACAGTTTGTGCATAAAGCTTGAGATGGTTTAGACAGCGCTGCCCTCTGGACCAGTAATGAATCCCCTGTAAGGTCTAAGATTTCTCTCATTGCAGCCACCTTCTTTCTCTCTCTTTTTTTTTTTTTTTTTTTTTTTTTTTTAGTGAATGGAAACTTAGAAAGAGGAATCATTTGGCATAACTGCAAATTTTAAAACAATTTAGTTGTAAATGCCATTGTACACCTGGACCTTTGTAATTAATGTCCATGTAATTAATGTCCACAGAGAGGAAAACTATAGCAAACTTATAGTGAACAAGCAGGTTGATCGTATGCTCTATTAACACAGCTCAGCCAGTCACTAGCTTTTTCTCTGCAACAACAGTAATGAGAAAATTTACAGCAGCCAGAAACTCTTGTATGAAAATGGTTATTACATTACCAAATGTGCTGGGCTGAGAATTCTGGAACTGAAATTATTACCGTTAAGAAAGGCACCATCTACTTTACATACAATTATACAACTATGGTACATGCCAAATACACATAGGGGATAGCTACATGGTACGTTGCAGAGCTGTGGACTACAAGAATGTAGCTTGTGCCCTGGACTACTGTGCTGTTATTCTGTCTTGTCTGTGAAAAGTTTCTGTTGGCTGCCAGTTTTACAGACACTCTGACAAGTATTTTCTCCTCTTCCTACAAAACCATAATTCTTACTGCTTTTCCCTTCTTCCCGCTTTTCCAAAACAAAAAGGCCTGTGATTGCCTAAGATAGTAATTTAGACATGGTACATTTAGTCACAGGACAGTGATGGATTTACCATTGATCACATAATTATTGAGTAACTGTGCGAGATTAGATAAGAAGATCCCTCTACTTGAAAAGGCAAATCCCTATTTCGTGGCTGAAAAAGGCTTGAGGTACTGAACTGTAGTTTCAGCTTTTTTTAAACAGAAAGAAATTGCTATGTAATAATTGTAAAGCTTTCATGGCTTATTTCATTTTACTTTTTATAGCTGGCCTTGTTGGGAACCAGCAGGGAAACCTGGGGAAGTGTTCACACAATGTCATTTAGGCACTTAATTTACAGCTCTAATTGCCCCCTAGCAGTTAGGAATCTGCCTCTGAAAGCCTTTCATTTGCACCTAAGTCAGCTGTTGAAAGTAGCTGTGAGCAACTTACCTGGTGAGAGCACATGGGAGTTTAAGGGGGACATAAAACCTAAAATAATCTCTGAAGTATTTGTCAAAACTATTTCTCAACAGATTGGGTATGTAGGATACATGCCAGAAGAGTCTAGCAAGCAGGTTTACTGTTTTTTATCTGGGGAGAGCTAAGAAAGTAGCTAGCAGCCTTACTCCTTTTCAGCATATATATATATAACTCAAATTCATCCTAGTGGTAATGTTAGAGATCATACCTATGCTACTTCGGTGTCAGGAGTTTATAGGACGTACCGGCTCCATCTCCAGATCTCTCTAGATTGCCTGGACAGTGGTGGCATACAGGCAGGTCAGGAAATAACCAAATGAGACTATTTCACTGAGCGTTACAAAATCTGTAAGCCTAAATCAAGTCTGTGTTGTAACATTTTGGGGAGAATGTTTCATGCTTACTTTTGTTTTCAGTGCTCTATCTGGGAACCAGACGTTGTTCAAATCCCAGAGAGGATACCTAAAATCTCACCCTGAAAGTTCAATCTGACTCAAATTCCAGTAATAATTAGTTTCTGCTGTAAGGAAGTTGATTTGGGGAAACTTTGGTTAGGGTGAAAATGTAACATAGTTATCAGTTTCAGTTTGAAGGACACAGAGGAGACTTGCAAATACTCTGCAGAGCTGGAAAGAATGGAGGCAGGGAAGTGCATACAATCTTGTATACACACTTTCAGTACCAAAACTGAACAGCATAGGCATGGTTTTAAATCACCCTCAACGTGTGATTTAGCTGGGGCTCTATCAAGTAAGAAATCTTCATGATGCAACCATAGCTCTTAGATTTAATTTTTAAAAGATACTCACTCTTATTTAATAATGTTATGTATAGAAAAGTTGATCTTCCCTGGAAATTGATTTCTCTGGAGCTAAGATTTCACTCCAGATGTTTGTACGTTCTGAAATGACAAACCTGTGATTGAATATGGCTAGTATTTTTATTTTTCCTGCAACATGTGTAAATGTTGTGACTAGAGTAGATTTACCAAGAGAAATAATGAGTCCACAGTATCCTCCCTGTGTCTTGCAAAGTGTCCTTCAATTCAGGATCCGTGGGAACAGTACAGTGCTGGGAACTCCTCCGCACTCCTGTGAGTTCATGCAGCTGCTGGCTGTCCTGTGTTAATGCTACCTGTAGGGTGCCTATCAGACCAGTATAGTAAAGCACCTTATTTTCAGTTTAAACTTCATGAAAGATGGGAGGGATTGGTGAAATTGTCTAAGATCTTCAGTCTAAGATCTTCAGTCTAAGATCTTCAGTCTAAGATCTTCAGTCTAAGATCTTCAGTCTAAGATCTTCAGTCTAAGATCTTCAGTCTAAGATCAAGGTAACTGAATTCAGAGGTTTCCTTTACAGTGACAACGTGTTCATCTGCTAGTACACTGGTAACTTTTCACTCTGTCCTGACTTAACCTGGGACCATTGTAACCAAATTAAAGGATGGCTTTATAGCTACATTGAAAGTACAGACTTTGAGATTTGATGCCACTTGTGCCTTCCTTCTAAAGCCATCTCCCTATCCCCTGTTGTCTGATTCTGCTGATACCACCGCTAAATGTCCCAGGATTCATCATGGTAAAGCCAGCCTTTACTACTGTCTCCTCTGAAAATTTAGTAATTATTTTTCCTATTTGCTACTAAGTTCATTCTTCTCCTTTCTCATCATTACGTTCATTACACACATTCACCTGTGTATGTATTATGTGTCTTGATTGTTGAAACCACTTATCTCTTTTCTGCTACTCAAAGTCTGCAGTAGAGTATCAGGAGGCCAGTTAGCAGTAGAATAAGGAAGGGCCTAATAGTTGTTTGCTTTTTTAACAGGATGTCCATTTATACTATGAAAAGCAACTAAAACAGAGCACAGAAATTCCAAGAGATTTGACAGCATCTAAGTAAAGGCCTAAACTACTTATCCCACTTACCTATCCAACTGGGTGCATCTTTCCAGGTCTTTTGTCTGTTTGGCACGCACATCTTATTTTAGTACAGTAGTTACAGTTTCTTCACTATCTGCATTTGAATTACCTGAGAAAGGGAGGAACTCAATTTATACCAAAGTCAGATTCCTCTCCTTTCCCAATGTGCTCGACTGAGACTGATGATCAAGACTTTCTTCTTTCCTCTCTTGTTACCAAGCTCAATAAGTCCTGGGTGGTGACCAGCTCACCTTACCTGAAAGAAGCCAGCCTTGTGCTCACTCCTATTCTGTTAGGTAAGGAGAAAAAATGTCCCAGCATCTACTTGAGGGCTTTATTTCCTTTCCACCTGCAGTCATGCCATGATGCTATTGTAATCCTAAATGGAAAGAGAAGTGTGACTGGCTGGACGTGATGATCATCGGAAAAGATAAGTTGCATTGTAATGCAGCCAGTGTGTTAACTCATGAAAGAACACAGTAAATTCTTCAGTGTTTGACATCCTTCAGTTGGGATTGGATGTCTGCCTAAAAACTCTACTAAGTTTAATTACACATAACTAGTTTTGACAATGTTCACTTATGCACCAGGAATAACTTCTGCACTGCAGAAAATTCCTGGTGAAACTTCTGAGGCCTTTTTTCATCAAAAGAAAGTCAAACTAGATGAATGTATCTTCTAGCCTTCAAATCTTTATGGCATGCAAAGATGCTGTAAATTATAAGTGAAGGGGTTTTGTGGAACTAATGTCCCACCAATGATCACTAGATCTGATCCACAAATTGCATTAAGCTAACAACACTGTGTGTACATCCCAAGCCCACGTGATACTGTAAGTGCATAGGTGTCTGGGTCAGAGTGTCCTCTCAGGCATCCCGGCACCACTCTGGATCTGCCTATGGAATATCTCACTGTAAACCTGAGCATGTTTTGGCCCGCTGTATGTACTGACAAGTACAGGCTGTAGAACTCAGAATTGTGTAAACAAGGATACTGTTAAGATTAAACCAAATCACTCTTTCCTGTAACAGGAATAGAACTAAAAAGGAATTAATTATGTTGGGAAGAAAGAGACATTTCATGAGTATTTCTATGAAAGAAGTGATAAGAGTTTGGCAATTGATAAGTGTGTAAGAAGCCTCTGATAAAGAACACACTAACCGTGTAAAGAAAGTTCCCCTTTTTTACCACTCAGAACTTTACTTCCACAGCCATGTCTGGAGGGATTATGCACACCTACAAACACAGCACGGTGGCCAGTGGATCTTATTCAGCAAAATAAAAAAAGACCAAATCTGCACAGTTACTTTATTTTGGTTAGAAGGGAACAAAAACCCAAAACTCTGTTAGTGAAGATGAACCTTTGTGCTCACAAGCAGAAGCAGGGCAGGCAGTAGTGATTCACAGAAGGAGACAGAACTCTTAAAGAGTGATGACTGGATTTGTCATTCTTTCACACGGCTGGGAGTTACAAAAGATATACCTATAACTGAGATTAAAATAACAACAGAAAGGTGATCCTACTTTGCCTTGCCGATATTATCAAGAGGAGCAGAATGAAGGAAGCTGAGCAAACGTGGCTTGTGGCATGGTTATCTATTTGCTTTATCCTATTTGGCTGCTCTTCCATCCTCACAATATCTGCTCCTCTAATACCTGAAGCCTATAGGGTAATTGCTTTGCTATGCACAAGCATCATCTCTGTCATTCTTGTCTTCAATAACGACATCCACAGCATGTTACTGAGGTCCAGACACAGGAGAAATACTTTTAGCGTGTGACTAACTCACCCATCTGTCAGTCGGGAGTTTATATTCTGACTCTTTGGCCTTTGCTGCTTTGCCGTTCTTGAGCAGTGGTTACATGTTGGGATGGGTGGGAGAAGTTGGGCTTTTCTTTATGCTCCCTGTTGGCTTGTGTTTCTGTTATTCCATGGTGACACAGAGCAAATTGGACCCAGGTGTAGCAAATTTGGCTGCTATGTTGGAAAACAGCTGTGGAAGAAAAAGTCAGGTACAGTGACAGGATCTGAGCAGAAGTATGACAACAGACAAGTTAGGGACAATGAAAAGTCTTGAACCGTGCTTCTTTGCAATTGGGAGAAACATCCTGGAAACCTACTGCACATGCAGTTGTTAGCTTACACTTTGCACAGAAAGCAACGTAGAGTCTGAATTAAGTCACTGTTACACAGCCTTTGTCTCAAAGCTGGAGTTAATGAATAAACACATTGCTCTCACAGCTGTCAGCACCATGAATGGAGAGGTGGAAGGAGAGCCAGGGACTGAGTGACAGCCCAGCTCAACAGAAAGGGCTGACGCTGAATCTGAAGGAGAAGGTTCAGGAGGGGGATGCACTGTTCAATAGAGGCTTAAGTACAAGCTGGGTGAAGAGTATTGATGGCTAGATACCGTCAGTGTCTTGCCCTAGGGGACACTTTTTTCTTGACTGTTGAAAATAGCATCAGTGCTGACTGCAGCTGAAGCTTCACTTCTTGTAAATGACTCCTATCATAACAGAATTAGTGTGACCACAGCTTCACAGTGGGTGAGGTTATGCTTGTCATTCAATAGGCTCCTATTGAGCATTCAGTAACTTCATGGCTCAGTTAACCAGGTTGTCTGAACACCTATAGTTCTATTAATTAGCTCTATTTCTTAGCAAGTTTTTTACAGCTGCAGCAGGGTATGTAAGTTAACCTACTTGGAAAGCAAATGTGTGTTTCAGTTTTCAAAAAGCGAGGAAGCCTCAGTCTTGCTGCTTGTACAGTCTCAGGAGCATTGCAGTGGAGCAGGGCTGGGTGGTGTCCCAGCAGGACCCTGCTGCACAGTTCCCACCCTGCTGCTCTCTGTGGGACAGAGACCCCCAGGGTCCTCGCGAGTGACACAGCCATGCTGCAAATGGTTTTATTTTAAAACTGTCTCTTCCCCACTAACTATAAATATTGCAGTTTCTTCAGAAAACATGGCTTTGCTCTGCTCCTGAGCACAGCTCAAATTCTTCTGTAGTCCTTTACCAGATTGACTGTTTACTTCACTTTCTAGCCACAGCCAGGAGTGAAAAGGTCAGAGGAAAGAGCTGGGCAAGAGGGGGAGGGAGTGGAAACACCACTCTTCGTGTACTATTTAGCAGGGAGGATTAAAATCACTGCACTGTTGTGTGTTTCCATTGCTTTAGGTGCAGAATGCAGCAAATTCCATATTTGACCTTGCTGGTACAGAGGATGAGAGAATTGACAGTTGGAATTACTGCAGAAATCTTCAGTAGACTCCTAGTATGCCCCTTAGATGTATGCAACAGAGTCCTTAATTCAGTGCACACAGGTAAGGAGACATTTTAGAGAGCCCTTTATTAGCTCTTACAGAGGGCAAATCAGAGTGACAATGTGAACACACATACTGTGGTTAGGATTTCTTAGTTGCTTTGGAGCAACCTACATATACCTGCTAGAAAGAGGATCTGCCTGGCCACTGCATATGGCTGTGTGCTGGGGAGAGAGAGAGAGAAGGAAAGGAAGGAAAGGGAAGAAGAATAAGGCAGGTGAAAAGATACGTAGTTTAAAAATACAAGCCAGCTTTGTTTCCTCCTTCCTTAAGAGACCTTTTATACAATTCTGATCTTCTTGTCCTTATTTATAGTTTTGATTATATTTTTTCTGAGCTATCCCTCATTTACATTTCATATTAAAGACAAGATTAAGTTCACGTAGGAGGATATGGATCATTTCTGTTAAACTTACTCTAAAGCAATAAAAGGGAGAGAGAAAGTAAGTAGGTTTGTTTCTGCCAGGAAGAAAATGAAACGTGCTTTTCATTCCGTGCTTCTCAGTGGGAAGCCCCTTACCATATATCTAAGTTTAGTTTTGTTTGCTTTTATCAGGGATAGTGGAGAACATTCTAAGCTACATTGTGCTTGTTCTACCACTAATGCCATCATGTCGGCACTCATTTATATAGCAAGGCAAGAGTCATTAGTTTGAGGCCTGAAGGGTTAAAAGATAATACAGTGTGTTGATGGGAAAAGAGGACTGGGAAAGGGATAACAATCTCTGCTGACAGCAAACCAGTTTGGCAGCCTTCACCCTACAAAGACTTCTTTCTTTTTTTTTTTTTTTTTCTTTCTAATTTAACTTCTTAAAGCTGTTCACGTTCAGGCAATCCTTTGCTCTGCTCTCTTATCTGCTGCATAGCACAGTATTCACTACTTCCCCTATTTATATACTTGCAGCTGCTGTGAGAAAATGCATCATTCGGCAACTAATTCCAGTTTTAGAATTAAGCAGAAATGTTGTCTGCTAATCTCAGCCAGGGATGTCTGACAAGGGAATGGGAGACTGTTAGGCAGGACCAATCCAAAGAACACTTTTAGGGAAGCAGCATAGTAAAGGGTCACATGATACTGCCTGTATGTTCTTTCTTTTTCCCTTTTTCACAATGTCCAGTGCACTGTGAATGATCCTTAGTCATGTTTGAGGAGGAAGCCTATTTATTCCAAAGAAACATCAATGATGTAAGAGCTGAGTTTGTAGAGTAAATGATATTAAACAAATTATTCAGTAAGGAACACTATATAACATGTACTTGATGTTTCCGAACAGTGGCTTTAGCTTTAAAAGGGATGTGAATTACAGTAGAGGGAGAGACCTTTTATCTTCCAAACTCTAAAGATGACTTCATTTACTGCTTACAGTTACTGTAAGCACCATAGATCTGTGCTGATAGAGTACATTTCTGTGAAAGACTCTGTGCCTTCTTTGAAGTGATTTGGTTCAGCTGGTTTTCTAAGTCAGCTTTTCATGGATTTCAGGAAATGCTTGGGGGAGGGGAGAATCACTTTTATCATAATGCAGGTGACATTTTGCCAAATTAGGCATCTCAAGTCATTCACAGTTACAGCTCTATGGAGCATTGATTTTGCATTTTATGAGCAGATAGGAAATTGGTGAAGGCACCATTGGGTTTCTACAACTGGCATTACAAAATAGTCCCACATATTTTAACTTTCTCTGAATGCAGTTTAGCCACTAGAAATTACAGCTGCAAATCTGTAGGCTTACGCTCCCTGGATCCTGTCATGGATCTAAGTCTCTGATTCTTTTAAAATATCAAGTCTGCTCTGTAAATCAGCAGGAATTTAAGACAAGAAACACCTTTTTTTGAAGTCTCAAGATGCCTGCACCTTTGCCATTTTGCATATGCCAATTTAAAGCAAGAACTAAGCTATCCTTCCCCCAACGCATCATAATGATACAGTGTTCACGGCCTTTTGAAGTGTGTGAATGGCACTTCTGGACAGTTTTATTTTTCCCCACTGACGTTCATGTGGTTTGGTTATGTCAGACAGCAACATCTTCTCGCTTAGAGCTTTGTCACTTTTAATAGAAATAAGGCAGGCAAGCCAGAGTTGGTGCAATTAACTCAGCCAAGTTCGCTTCACTCTTTCAAAAACTATGCATCGCTGTAGTTGTAACACACTGTTCCTGCTTTTATGGATTTAACAGAGAGCTAGATTCCTGGGCAGATTCATTGTGGGTACATTTTCTACTCGCTTGCATCATTCTATTTAGGTTTTTGGGGGCAGGAATCCTCTCTATGCTGGACTTGCATTAAAATAGGCTAGTTCAGTAGGGCAAAGAGCAGGACCTGGAGACCTGGCTGTTGTCTGCACTTATACAGTCAATTAGCAGTTAAAGTTTGGCAGCAGGATACGTACCAGAGCCTTTAAAACTAAAAACAGAGATGCAATTGTTTTTAAAAACTTTCACAATAAAGTTTATTATGTTAATATCATTAAAAATATTATAAAATAATAAAATATTCTGCTTGGCAGAAAAATTATGCCAGGGCTTTAAAACCCCAGGTTTGTGCAAACAGTTTTTGTAAACATAAGAAGTCAAGTGT
Organism: Vanellus vanellus; assembly: GCF_965231255.1. Taxonomy (NCBI): domain Eukaryota; kingdom Metazoa; phylum Chordata; class Aves; order Charadriiformes; family Charadriidae; genus Vanellus; species Vanellus vanellus. The sequence continues at coordinate 7,496,669 of NC_138919.1, forward strand.
TCAAGTTCCATCCCAAAATACAGTAAATTGCTACAAAAATAAGTTTGCTCACTGTCAAACATGTTTAAAAACCCAGGAAGCTGGATTTCTATACACACCTCTCACACGTCCCTATACAGTTAATGCTGTACTTATATCTGAAATGGGAAGGATTTCAGATAGTCCTTTAAAACAGGATTGAGTGGGATCTGGTTTAAGTTCTCTCTTCCAAAAGTCTTCACAATACTCTTCCGGCAGAGCTCCTGCAGGGGCTGCACACGGACTTTGCGCAGGGGAGTAACCAGTACCTTCCTCGGGGAGCTTAGGTAATGTTCCAGCAGCTTAAAAAGACAGTCAAAAGTCTCTTTGCTGCCATCCAGGCTGAAACGCCCAGTCTGAAAGTTTATCCGGATGCTGGTGGGCCCAGTCGCAGTCTTAACACTGATGGCAAAGAAGCAATTCTTTTGTGTGCTGTCCCTGATGAGGAAGGTGCCCTCGGGCTCAGACTTCAGCTTCTCATGGGCATCACTGACAGTCAGAGGTCCCCAGTAGAAGCCACAGGCATCCAGCAGGCTGCTTGCTCGAGTGATGCTACTAAAATCCGCTTGTGAGCGAAAAGTTCGGAAGTGCGTGTTGCTGTGTGCCTGCACAGTGCTGGGCCGGCCGGGGCCGTGGTAGCCTCGGGCCTGTGAACGATCCCGTGCTGGAGGGTCAAGTAGACATCTCGGGTCTGCTGCAACTGCATTATCTGCTGACACCTTGCTGTGCGCTACCATCCTACAGCCTAGGCCAGCGGATGCGGTCTTCCATAGCGTCAGAGGCTACGGCAGGGCAGCTTTCCAGCAGCTATTCTGAAATGCCAAAGAGAGACACAATGTTAGATCCCCAGAGAAAAGCAGCTGCAATCTCTGAATGACCAAGTCTTCCATTCACATGCCTCCCACCCATTATAAAATAATAAAATATTCATTTGCCAATTTACACCGGGCAAACAGCTCCTCGCTTTCTGACAAGATTAGCAGTCTCTCACTATGGCAAAGTCCAAAGCTCCAAAAATATTTAGCAAGGATCATTAGCAGCTACAGAGAATAATGCAGGTTCCTTGCTATGAGCTCACAGAAACGTATTGGGACCTAAAGTGACCCTCTCAATGAGAAGTTCTCTCATGCGCACTCCATCCCATTCTCAAGTTTTAGAGAACAAAGCAACAAGGTTTTACAACTGAGTTACCAGTTCCTCTGTACCTCCCTCTCTGCCTTCCCCAATCCCAACTGAGATGTCAGAACTCAGACAATATCATTATTTGGTGCATTGTGTGAAAAAGAAAGCAGGTGAAGGAAATGTAAACTCTGCAGCTGGGCATGTCTCCGGATAATTGGGGAAGAGGGTGAGGTGAATAGATGCCATTGTGCGACTGAAGTGTAACTTGGAAGGGCAGCCTGTAACACTGCCAATTTACACAGTAATCCTAAAACTACTTTCCTCTCTCCTGTTAACCTGAGGCTCAGCCATAAAAGGCAATTTCCCATTCTCCCAACTTTCCCTTGGGACAGCAATGCTACAACTTCACTAGCTTACACAAATCAACCTCTATGAACCCTTAAAGCATTACTCCTCAGTCTCTCTCTCTTTTTTGTATTACGTGCACTTTAAGTGGCCCAATCTAAATTGCTTCCTATTGATATATCTTTCAGCATGAGGGACTAAATTCATCCCTCGTGTTACTTCAAAGGAATTAGCAGTGCTGCACCAGGAATGAGTTTGGCCTGAAATGTCTGCCTCTGACAGTGTGGTTCGATACATCTCCGCTGGCTGCCTTGACCTTACTGGCAAGCATAGATTTTAGGATTTATCCCTACAGTCAGATATAGATCTGCAGCAGAAGCTTGTTGAGAAACCTTGAAGTATTCTCAGAAATGAATCCCTCGGCTATCTTACGGTTCAGGGTAACATGCTAATGAGGATTTCAAAGAAAGTACACAGCTGGATTCCTGTCTGTGCTAATTTAACAACTTGATGTTTGGTTTCATTTAGGGCATGTTACCTCCTGAAAGAGTGAGGAGGGTTGTAAAATCTTTATGCTGGCAAATAACAGGCTGAAAGTAGCACAGGGCTTTCTTTACACAGCAGAAGGAAACTGATGTCAGTTTTTCCAATTACTGGGCCAGGATTATCGCTCAGGATTTAAAGTTAACAAAAATTAAATTTCAGGGCACACTGGGGAGAAATAACCACTAAGCCCGAGATCTAAAAAACGCAGGGCTCCCTAGCGGAAGGCGTCCATCGCCAAGAGAGAGTTCGTGGTGCCTTTCCAAAAGGGGCACGGAGCAAACAGGGGGAACGCCACTCTTCAGAGCCTGAAAGCCAGAGCAGGCGCCCGGTACCGGGGTGCCTCGTCTCCGCCGGAGCAGAACGTTCGGCGGGGGACCGGGACCGGCCCCGGCTCGTCCCGCCGCCGCCGCCCGCCGCGCTGCGGCCCGGGGCCGCTCCGGTTCCGCCGCCTCGCGAGGGTGCGGGTCCTGGGAGGTGAGCGGTGCCGTGCTGAGACCACTGCGTCTTCGCTTTATTGTTTTTCCCGCTATTTTATACCAGGCACGAGAGCTCCGTCGTGAGCACGGACATTGAGCCAAAAAGGGAGGAAAAAACCCACATAAGTGGGAAAAAAAAAAAAAAAAAAAGGCAAAAACCCCCAAAGCCGCCACGCTCTTGCAAAACAGGCAGGCAGGGCTCCCTTGTCGCGCCTCGGAAATCTGACCTCTTCTAACTGCGGCGCAGGAGCGTTCCGATGCGGTTCGCGAGGACCCCGCGGGACAGAGACCCTCCCTTACCTTCGCCCGGGGCGCCGCGGGTGGGGGCCGTCCCCGGAGCGCGCAGCATACGCGCGGGCTGCGGAGAGAGAGGAGAGGGGCCGGCTGCGGCGGCTAGTCCTGGCCCCGGCGGCTAGTCCTGGCCCCGGCGGCCGGCTGAGCATCCTCCGGGCGGGGGCCCTGCCTGGCGCCGCAGCGAGCCGGGGCTCCCGCGGGGCGGGCGGGCGAGCGGCACCTCCAGCGCTCTGGCCCCGCTCATCGCCTCTGCTTTCTATTTAACGCGGCGGCGGCGCTTTTCTGCCCGCGAGCTCCTCCCCTGCCTTCTCCGAAAGCACGTGGCCGCCGCTTCACTTTCACTTTCCGAATGAGTCACGGTGAGGACGAGCCGAGCCGAGCCGAGCCGAGCCATACCGAGCGGTGCCCGGGCTCCCCGCCGAGCGCGCCCTGAGCCGGCGCTGCCCGAGCGCCGTGGGCAGCTCCCGGGGGGCGGAGAGGCGCTGCCCCCGCTGCGGAACGCCGGCGGTAGGCCTGCCCGCCCCGCTCCGCTCCGCTCGGCCGCTGGCGGTGATCTCCGGCCTCGGGTGACCCCGTTCCTTCTGCCCGACTAAATCTGGTTTTACTCTTTTTTTCTTTTTTTCTTTTTTTTTTTTTTTTCTTTTGACAGCCCCAGCGAGGCGGTGGTGCAGACGGTGCCCCTGGGTAGCGGCAGGCAGTGGGTGCAGGGTGAGGCTGCCCTGGCCCGGCAGGAGGTGCTGCCCGGGAAGGCCGTGCACAGGAGTGCGCTGAGGGCAAGGGGAGGCGAGGGGACACTAGAGGTAGGTGAGTAACAAGGCTCTGACCTGGTAGCTGGCTCAAAACGTGGGAAAAAAAGGCAAGAAAAGCAAGCAACCAACAAACGCGGGAAGTTTTAACATGAAGATAGCTGCTCTCATGTTAGCATGCACAGAACAGGTGAGAGGACTTAATGTACAACTTAAATGTCCAAGAAGGGGAGCAAATTTAGACCAATAATAATTTTAAAGTGAGAAAAACGTTCAGAGAAACCTGTGATCCTTCCACTGAGAGGACTGTGCAGACATTACACTGGGTTTTGCATTCTCAAAACAGAATTTCCCTGGGGTTTTCTACAGGGTAATCAGATTTAAAAGTAACTGTTCATATCCCCAGCTGTATTTATAACCTTGCCAGCAGCCAGCGCAGGAAGCTTGGGATTCTGTGCTGCTCACCCAGAGAGAGATTTGAAACTCAAGTACCAAACCAGTGTGCTCCCTTAAGCAGGCCCCAGTAAAGTGGGCTTTCTTCCAAAGAGGATGTATCTTAAAGTAGTAACCAACACCCGTTTAAAAGGCCAAGAAGTCCTTCTTCTGATTATACCTTGTCTTTTTGGAAGCCGAGTGCCCTAATATGTACCTTGTGCAGTAATTCATCTGCATAGGCCTGTGCAAAAATACAGAAAACTTGTGACAAATTCCACTGACTCTTGAATCTGGAATGCATACATGAATGTATTGCTTCCAGAGCATGTGTGGTTGGGGGCATGCAACATACAGGTTTTGCAGCCAGGGTGCTTCTTTACAGCAGGAGCAGAGAGAGGATGTTTTTCCCCTTGCAGTCAACATGATGTTTTGTGACAATGAAAAGGAAATGTTTCTGTCAGATGATTAAGGGGACAGGGCCTGGCAAGGACTTGTGAGTTGTCCTTTGGGATGAAGTTGAGGGAATGTATTTCCTGCTTTGAGACTGAGTATTCTTTTCAAAAACCAGTGTGGTCACAGACTGAATTAACCTGATGGCAATTTAGTGATGTGCAGCCAGTGTACAGTAGGTGAATCTGGAAATACCTGATGGTGCTTTAGCCACCAAAATTTACTGCTTATGTTCTGTCACGTAATGGTATAGTTGTCATGAATTTGGAGAAGCAGAGCTGATCATTAAGATCTGGCACAGAGATTCACTTTGTGCTCAGAATCCTCTTTCAAACAGTTTTTGAGCAACTGAGCTTAAGCTAAGGTTTGGCATAAGCAGCTGAGGGAGGAAAGCTCAGCTGCTTTTCTGTGTAAAACAAAAGCGTGAAGGAATGGTAGAACTGAAACTTACTTTAGAATTTAAACATGCAATCACGAGAAGTGTTTTGACGCTATTTGCTTTGGTGTAGTGTGCTCCATGCAGCGAGTAGATTCAATGGCTGTTTTGTTTAAGGCACTCCTCATGTTCAGACAGGTAGTACAACCAGGCCTTGCCCTTAACAGCTTAAAGTCTACTTAAGCAAGACAAAGTCTCTTTCCTCCCCGACACCCCACCAAAGAAAAGAGATTTGAAGTGCTTAACTCTGTCGCAAAAAGGTAAATCAGAGCCAAAAGTACAGCTCAGATCCTTGAACTCCTCACCTAGCCCCCAAGGCGCCCAGCCGAGCTACCTTCCTGCTGCTGCGCTGTTGGCTCCTGCCATCACTGTGGTTTTAAGGTATGAAGCACGGCATGGCTGTAATGCAGCACAGTGGTATGAGTGCTTCCCAGATGAGATGGAGGTTGGCTGCAGGTTGCTGTAGGCGTGCCAGGAAAGCTGTTCCACTCTCATGTAATTTTTAATTTTGTAAGATCACAGGCGAAAGAAAGATCCTCCAGGTGCACGTGCAGTCTGTCTGCCGTGTACTGAGTAGCGCAGCTGACAAAGTGTCTGTCCAAAAAGTCTTCCTCACTGAGCAGGAATGTGGTAATAATATTTAGTTGCAAAGCTTCAGAGCTTGGCAGGGCTCGAATGGGTAGGTGAACTCCCAGTCACTGAGGAAAGCGATGGAGTGAGCCTGCCAGCTCGGGACACCAGCAGCCAAGTGTGTCGGCCTGCTGCTTATGGAGTTTGATACCATCTCTATGCGAATCACGATGAGAGTGGTCCAAGGTGCTCCATAAGGTGCCTTAAAAAGGCTTGCCCAGGAGAAGGGGGCATCAATCACAGTATGTGAAGGAGACTTGTATAGTGAGTGAAGATCCTGTGATAGGAAGAGCTGGGGTTGTAGACTTGATGGTCCCACAATTTGAGCTTTCTTGGGATATCTTCAATTTTGCCCAATTAGGTTTCCTTTTGCAACCCCCCATTCCCATCCTTCTGTTTCCTTCCTTACCTCCTCTGACGCTTCTTAAAATCCCCATAGTCCAGACCTCAGAAAGAGCTCCATGCCATCAGGGTTGGATAAAATGAGGTTACTCTACCCAGTAGAGGGCAGTGCATAAATTTGGAGCCGGTGCAGAGCTGCTGGGCAGGGCACACGTAGAAAGGTCTCTAGAAACGACTGAAGTTAAAGGCACTGCTGCCAGTTCAGATAATTCTGATCTGTGCTCTGTCACTCAGCTTAATGAGCACTTTTTGCTTATTGCAAGGTGAATTAGACTTGGAGTCTGTTTGGTAAGTAAAGCCTTCCTTGTGAAATGTCTTTTTTTAATCCTCTTCACAAATTACCATTTGCCATGGAGAAACAAATTGCGTTCCATTTCTTCCCTGGTGATGGTCTCAGAAAAGAAAGGCAAAGTTTGAGGAGAAAGAAAATGATTGGGAGACATTATCCCATATCCCCTTCTCCCTTGTTTCTTAGGGCAGGAAAGTAAACGCTTTTGATCTGAAGGGGTCATATCAGTAAGTCTCCAAAGGCTAGGATAAAGAACAAACGCAGGGTTTGTTAAAAATAAAAGTCCTTACCCCTATTTTGTAAACATTGGCTTGCAAAATGACAGAAAATTCAGAGGAATCGTGAGGCGTTTGTGAAGCAGGAGCAGGGCTTACTGGCTAGAAATGGGGCAAAGGGTAGAGGGAATCTGTTCTGAAAGCACAGGGAATATGGATGCCAGGAATAGTCTGCCAGGAGGCAGCAAGGGAAAAAACTGAAAAAGGGAAAAAACGTTCTGAAGATGGTTTTGAAGGTAGGAGAGTACTGTACCTGTTGGGGACACGTGAGACATTTGCCTGTTTGCTAGTTTGTTTTTCAAAAGCCACACTCTTAGCCCTGCTAGCAGCAGTGTAATGCAGGCAGAGTTTCCTTTATTTATGCTCCAAGCTTTTCCTCACCCTGTGAAACCACCAAGGGGGAGGAGGTTGTGATACCATGTATGGTATTCCCCAGTATAAATTCCCGTATGGGGCACTCCACGCACACCCTGCTGAATTCACCCCCCCTGCAGGGGCAGTCCTCTGGGAGGAAAAAAAAAACAATCAAAAAACTTGAAAGGCTTAGAAAATCAGCAGGCACTCCTTTGTTCCTAATATTTGAGAATAGAAGCAAACACTGATTCTGTTATGAAGCTGGATCAACTGGCAGGCCAAGGTGTTTGCCGATTAGAATTTGGTATAGTAAGTGGGTGATCAGTGTGGGAATTAATATGGGAATGTTAAATCAGCTCAGTTGTGTTACTGTTATAAAGACGCTTGTAAATGAGTAACCAAAATATTTTTCCGAGTCTAATAAATTGCTATTTTCTTGTAAGAGTGGTTCAAGTAAATAGGGTCACATATTTTACTATTAGTGTTTTGAGGTTAGAGCCTCTCTTGTGCTGATATTGTAAATGGTAGCTCTTACATGAAAGCACTCATTATCTAAACTGACCAAATCAGCAACATCATCTTTAGAAAAGGGGAACCGAAGCACCAAGAGATTCAGTGATTTGCTTAACGTCACAGAGCAAGCTAGTCTGCAGAAGGGCTAGGAATGGAACATAATTCAGGTCTTCAGAGCCCCATACTAGAAACTTAACCACAATACCATCCTTCCTGTTTTAGTGGGTTTTGTTTTCTTCTCCGGAATCTGAATTTTCATTTAAACGAAACCCCTGAAATCGGAATTCTTTGATTTTGCAAGTAAATTAGACACCACGCTGTTTCTGCGTCTGCTTTCAGATGCAGTGAAACCAGCAGCACTGAGAGAAGTGTGAACCTCCGTCACCCACTTTAACTTGGTATTAAGGTCAGAGTTTGATGTATTTAAATGGGACATGCCCAAAAGATGTAACTATTGTGACTAGACCTTTCCTCACACATCTCCATTTCCATACTATCCATACTATCATTTTCTAAGTTAAGGGATAGTAATGTGGGCCTGATGAATACAACTCATCCTCTTATCCTTTTAGTCATTTACTTCCAGGTAAAACGGCTATAGAAATGACTCACTTTACACTGGTATTAATTATCATGCTAGCTATCACTGAAGAACGGTGTGTGTGTGGTATGGTTGTCACAGCATACACAGGTCATTATGCCAAGAACAAAATGCATTTTGAGATGTCACCAATTTGTTATCAAGCCTTGATAAGCATCATGCCTACAGCTAGACTAGGGCTAGCCACTTGATACAGAATTAGTAATTTGTGTCTGAACTGGAATTTGTGCTGTTCTACAGATAATCTACAAGTCAGATCCCATCCAGCTAGGATGGATGAGAGAAATTTTTGGGTTGGTCTTCTAAAAAGGATCGCTGTATTAGTTGTGAGAAAGTGCACATGTCTACTGGCGAGGATGATGTCCTGGTTTGAAGATGAGATGAAAAGCTGTGGTTTTTGGAATTTAAGCGAACTGTGCTTAACTGTACTAAAACTGAGTAAGAGTTGAGCCTCTCCCTCCCAGAAGTTCCTTTGAATAGTCCACATTGTCTGAAATATATCACTGTAAGAGATATAAACTGTTATACTTCAAATAAGTAATAAATTAAATGTCTGAGGCTATAAGCATAGTTTCTTTCTAAGCTGACTATTCTGGAATTGTTTATTTTAAATTATGTTAGTTCCTTCTTCTAGGGCAGTTAACACTGGTTTTCTTGAGCCCAGACTAAATGGATCCTGTCTGATGTTCAGTGGAAGTTCTTTTGTTGATATTAACTAAGTCAAATCAAGATTTGCATTAGTCTCATGAAGTCAAATGCTGAACAGTTAACCATACAAAAATGTGATCTGGGTTTTCTACATTTCAGTAGTTTAGACATCCTTCTTGGTAATTAGTCGAGTGAAAAAAAAAAAGGAAAGCTTCAAATTGTTGGTAAAAGCGTTGTGAAAGGGCACCCTGCTTTCTGGTGGTTTTTTCACATAAATGAGAAGTTTGTGTTGCTTGGCGGGGGAGTGTGTGTATGTGTGTGTGTGCGCATGTGTATGAATGTGCATACTCCACAATCGATGGAGGAACTTTGGATCCCTAAAAATAATGTTGGTGCTAATTGCAGAGGTAGCAGGCTGTCATTCATACGGGGGACTGCTGATATAAATACTGAACTGGACAGTTCAGAGCAGAACCATATGAAGGTAGTTTGGCTTCCAGATACACTTACTAGACTACAGAGGTTTCAGTGCTGGCTGGAGGAACATAGACCTTGAATTTCGGAGCCAGTTGCTAATTTTACTTCAGTCTGGCTACCACAATACTTGAGTGATCCTTTCCAAACTAAGCCAGTACAGACCTCTGCTCCCTTTCCACTGCCTCCTTCACTGCCCCGGCAGTGCTCTCCCTTGCTGTTGAAGCCACATTCTCTGTTTCTCCAGTTCCCTGTTCTCTTGTCTTTTCAGATCCCAGACCCAAGAAAATCAGCCATGGCACTGAACTGTGCTGTGGGTTTGGGAGCCAAGGTTACTGTTTGTACATGCTGTTAGAGTCCCTGCAATTATATATCCATGTAATATGGGAAGGGGATGCTGCCTGTAAAGAAAGCATGGGTCATAAGCTTTGGGGAAAATTTATTTTTGAGTGGGAACCTTGAGGACACCAAGCAAGACATCAATTTATAATCCAAAAAGGCCTCCAGTATCTCTTTATTACTATTTTAATGGCATCTTTATGCTCTGCTCGTATACCTTCCCATTCTTACAGGCATTTTCTACCACCTCTCTTTGTTTTCAGTGCCTCTTTAGATTGTGGCCTGCACGGTTTACGTGATTATGAATTTGCATTTGCTGCTGAAGGTGAACACTGTTGATTCCCTTTCTGGTGCTCCCATGATTCTGGCTGATCAAACCACATGCAAATGCTGAGCTTCTGCTGAAGTAATTTGAAGGTTGTGGAATCAGTTTCTGCTGCATTTCATTCACGAGCATAATCCACATACAAGGAGATTTTTATGGTTGGGGTGAGGTGGAGCAGATGACTCAAATGTTCCCTCACCTTTGGTTTTCAGTCCACATAAACTGATTAAAATTCATTCTTAACATGGTCAAATGATTCAGTTTTATTTCCTTGAATGTAGAGAGACTCAATAGTACAAATTAAAAGGAAAAAAGTGGTCTTGTCTTGAACAAAGACCGATACAGCGTTGTTTACAGGAGACAGAGGAATCAGAAGGTGATGGCATAGCAGCATCTTGCAGCTTCTCATCCAGATCCAGATGGACAATCATATTTCTTTCACAGCGCGCTCAGACACTTCCAGATGAATTGGTTGGATTTTTAGTACTTGAAGTCATCAACCCTGGATCTGAATAAATCATTATTAATACTCTGCCTTGAGAAAACATATTTTGTGGGCTTTCCTACTGCATGATATTCTGACCTCCATATTCCTACTGTGATTACTGTAATCTATCTTAATTTACAGATTATTTTTTACAGTTGCAGTCTAATCTCAAAATCATAAACCACCCAAACTCTTATGATGATGAAATATTAGGGTCCTGCAATATCTAATAACTCCTATAGCCACCAAATAGAAACTAGTGAATGTGCATCTTTTATTCTACTGTAATTTTATTATTGTCTTATGGCCTTGGCTAGTTATGTTAACACACATCTGCAAAGATCTAGGCAAGAAGTAGCTAATATGAATTTTAATTTCTCAGTTTTCAAAGCATTGAGAAACTAGCCAGATTTATGTTCCTCCCCTGTCCCTGGAGAAAGGATAGGTCCTGATAGGTGACTCAACAGTCTACTTCAGAATTAATTTCTCATTTGCCAAGAAAAGGAAAGGAAAAAAACCCACCACTATAATTGCTCTTGTGGAAAAAGAATTGGATTTTTTTTCTTCAAACATTCTTCCTCTCCAGATTTATTGCAAACCTTGGCCAATTTTACATGTGAACTCAACAAGCTGTGTTCAGAATAGATTAGCTTCACCATATTCCAACTCCAGCAGAATTTCTAGGAATCAAGAGAATAAGCTGGCAATTTCTGACACAACACAAAAGTCCTTTAAATGTAGAATTTTTGGCATCTCTTGTTAAAGTGGTATATTAGAGACATCATCCAAAGATATTAATGAAGCATCCTCTAAATTTAGAAAGATCTATATTAGTTAGATACAAACCTCATCACAGAGACTTTTGGATTCATTAAGAAGAAATATTACATTGTGTAAAATTAGTGTAGCTTAACATGCAGGCCTTGATGTCCCCTGTCAGTAAATTACGTAATTGAGGATATGGAAGTGGGAAGAGTGCCTAACTTAGAGGATTTCCTCCTGGACTTCTGCAAACATCTCACTGAATTGATCTTCTCAGGAGTCCGTAGTGACTCACTTTTTAAGGGCAGCTTTGTTCTCTGACACTGTGAGAAGTCCTATTATCAGTTATCTTAAACTGGAAAGAAATGCTATGCTGTATTTCAATTGCAAATCTATTTCAGTTCATAATAACGTCAAAATACTGGCAAAATGACTGATAATTAGTCTAGAGGAAGCGTTAGACTTAGTTGCATACACAAATTGAATTGAGCCTGCCAAGGTGACCTTCAAAAACGTACTGAACATATGAGTAGTGACATGTGATGACCTCAAACCACAAGTCATTCTAATACAAGTTTACTCACAGAAAAACTTTTTGCTAAGGTGGCTGGAGCTATTCTTACATGCAAACACTTTATATTTGTATGTCTCTTTAGTTTATTGCTCCAGCTGTCCTGTTCTGGCTCTGTCTTATACCATGACTTGGAGTATGGCTTGAGTAACCTCTCAGTTTCTGCAGCAGTACCAAAACTAGGTCCATGACTTTCTGGGTTTACTTCTAAACAGAATGATCTGTATATTCCCGATATTAGAGCCTCATTCAACACCAATTAATGGTGCCTTCAGGTGATTGCTGTTTTAGTATATATCAAAGTTGAGGTTCCATAATTAGATTTCTCTAATCACCAGTTTAAAAATTCAGAATAGCCAGGTGATAGCTTGTCAAGAAAAAGCAGATATAATTATTCAAATGTCAATTTGTTAGGGCTTTTTCCCTCAAGAGCTTTTGTAGGCAAACTGATGGAATTAAACACCTACTACATTAATACTAAGAAATACCAACAAACTGATGAATGTGAATTGAAATCCTGTGCTCTTTCTAATGATTTCCCATATAAATAGGTTTACATCCTCTCTCCCCGAGTCTATAAGGAAAGGTTAAAATACTGACAGGGAGTATGGATTTTCCAGTTAGTCAGGGAGAGCTCTGTCCCTTTCTAATGCTCCTACAGTGCTGTGACTTACACATGGCAAAGGTGGAGCACTTATAGACAAGGTTCTGCACATCCAGAGAGGTTTGCCTATCTTCAGAGGCCTGCCAGGGACCCAGAACTTCTGCTCCAGTATCTTCCCAAGTCCACACTTGCAGTATATGCTTTGGTCAGGAGGAAACCTTTTCTGAGTTTAGATTTCTTTGCTAAAGGAGTGGCAGGAGCTTCATGAGAGCCCATCAGATTTCCAGTTATAGTAGTATATAAACACAGTAACAATAGTACAATATCTGTGATCTTAGGGTGTTTCTCAATAATATTTTTCTGTGTTGAGCAAGGTGAACATTTTGTTCTGGAGTATGTGCTGGTTCTTTAAAAGGAATGTGATGGATATGCTGTGGCTACGGAAAGATGCAAATGTGACTTCACGTTAGACATGATGCTGCTAGTGGCAGTTGGGCAAAGATCTCCAAGTAAATGTTTTTAGCAACATGGAAAAGCAGACTTGCACCCAGAATAGAGCAGTGGGGCCCAGACCCTAGCTTTACTGCTAAAAATAGCTTATTTTTGAAGAGATGAAAACCAAAGATATTTGCATCTCACTTCTAGATACATTTGAGTTACAAACTTTGAATTACCTGAAAGGATACCACCTAACACCCTCCATTTTCCTCCCTTCATTCTGGCTTTTTATTCCTCACATATTTTATCCCTACTTTCTCAAGTGTTCCATTTTCCCCCTCACAGTCGTCGTCAGTTGGGCCGCAGACCGGGGAAGCCCAGAGCAAGGCTGTGCACTGTGCCGGTGCAGCAATCCTGAGGGATCCCTGCACTGGAGACTTCCAGGTGTCAGGGCTGGAAAAAGCAGTTTGCCTGGTTCAAGCACTGGAAAAAATACATGTCCTCACTTCTTGCTTGTTCATGGGCCATACTAAAAACAGCTCACCACTGATAAGTCTGCAATATATAGCAAGGTGATTCCAGCAGTAAGTTGCATAGCATCCTATACTTTTCCTCCTCTGTTTCTGTATGAAACCTAAAAAACCCTAGTCTGATACACACACACACAAAAGGATACATTTACTCTCAGTGGCTGCGTTTACCATCAAAGTTGGTAGTGTTTCCTGAAGTTGGTTTCTGATACCCCTGAAAGACTGTGGGTTTTTCTTTTTTTCTTTTTTTTTTTAAGGTTGATTTCAGGGAAACTGAAGAACATACGTGAAACTCTAAAATATCAACTGTGCAGATAAATTGTGGTATCAAGGGTGTAGTGCATGTGACCTGCCTTCAGTTCCCTGAATTCCAGTGAATTCCCAGTTTCCACTAGCGGGTGGCAGGCAGATCTGACTGTGGTTATTTTCTGTTCATTTTGTGCCAACATGTGGTTGTGGTGGTGGCAGAAGGGTAGGAGGGGTGTGATCTGGGGGGGAGAGGGAAACACTAGACTTGAGACTGGGGAGGTAAACCCATTGGTTTTTACGTTGTTGCGCTCACTGAGTTGTTTCAGATCACATATGAATCCTCTTCATGTGACAGACCCGCTGCATAAAATACCAAGAATGGTACAGCCTGCGAATCTTTGGCAAATAGATCATCTCTTGTGATTCATTCAGCACCCTTTCTCGGCTCCGCATATGATGATCTCTCAAATGTGTACTTGAAAAGCAGGGCTAAAGCTGAATCTGGATTTAAAAGGTGAGCCACAAGCAGAGTTTTGTGCAACATAAAAAAGAAAAAGTGATCCTGAGTGTCCAAAGCTGCCAATGTAGATTGCCAAAGCAATTGCTGCTGGATGGAACTGGATGTTTTTACTAGCTATTCAGAACCAGCTTGAAGAGACTTGCCTCTTTTAATTTCACTCATCCGCTGAGCATCACTGGCAACTTCCCAGAAGTCCTGTGACTGATCCTAATTTGCATAAACTTCTCTGTATACTGGTATAGGCAGAGATAAATGGGTCCAACTGAAGTATTTTCATGTCTTTATGTCTCTTCCCTTATCTCCTCCCAGCCCCCTTTTCAGGGCTGGGGAAATACGATGGCAGGAGAAGCCGATTTGGGAGGGTAGGTGTCGTGGCGTCTACTCTGCTGGGTTTACTACGCCAAGGGGCACGCCATGAATGGAGACAAGTCCTCATCGCTGGGGATTCAGAAGCCATTCCACTCTGATAACGGGATTTTGGTGCAGTCATGAGGCTGTGCAGAGACCCTATCACTGTTCCAGAGAATCATTACCCCATTTCCTCTTCTGTTCTCCTAATTGGCAGTTTATACTTCAGCACATACCACAGCTTTCCTCCCATCTTGCACACTGGCGTGCACGCTGTGCTGATGTTATGTGGTTTACAAAGCCAAGAACTGAAAAACTGGGCAATATCAGATTTACATTTGCACATGCAACCTGAAACCTACCCACTCACACATCTGTGCACTGAGTGACGCAGGGGTGCTGATGAAACGCATGGTCTTAACTCTTTCACAAAACTAGGACAGAATTTGCAGGAAAAGACAAAGAAGGACCTGTATACATTTTAAGGGCTGGAATTGCAAATAATTACATTTTTTTAACTTAGTTTTCTATAGATGATTCTCTATTTTACAAAGAAGAAAGGTATACAAAGAAACTTTGCTAGCATTCCGGAGTGTTTTTTTTTGATACAAACTTATTGTTGTTTTAATTATGTTAATTGCCAGAAAGATACCGTGCTGTATGTGGGAGAGCAGGACACTGTCTCTGGATGCTGAATGAAGAGATCACTGATTTGAGGCAGGATAGGCTGGCAGAACTGTGTTTTCCCCCACCTTTTCTGGATCTTTGAGCTCCCGCCTTACTTAAGACTAATGATGAGTCACCAGATTTGTCCAAATTTTGAAGGTAAGCGCTTTTGTGCTACTGTAGCTGCCTGTGCTTTTAAGGTATACAATGACAGCATGCTGGTTTCTAAACAGACGCAGTTCAGCAATGCAAAGCATGCATGCAGGTCAGGTATGACTCAAATCAGAGTGGATGGAGAAAAGGTACTGGAGGTAGAAGGGGCAGTATTTCTTCCATCTGAAGTGAATATATAGAAACCTCGTGAAAAACCGCCACTAAATATGTGTGGCCTTTTGGAAAGTGTCTCTGTGCAAATGCATCCACAACTTTTAGAGTGATAAAAATCATCTACTGAGCTGAGTCGAATGGCATAGTTGAAGTGGAGCTGTAAATAAAGTGGTGGGCGGTTTCCTGCTAAAACTCCCCTGCATGTCCAAGAACCCACTGTGACTCAGCCGTTGCAGTCACTGGGAACTCAGCACAGACGCCCTTTTCTAGTTGGGTATTTTTACTTCTCTTTTTGCACCGTAGTAAGAGGGGCTTTATTCATCCCTGGAGGTACTGAATTGACGATATGACCCATTATTTTTTGTTGTCTTAAGGTAATGATCTTACAGTAGACCAACGACTATTTGGACTTCTTGTTAAGCTGTTTGATTATCAATGACCCATGCCTGCAAAACAGTCTGTCTGCTTGGATCTTTGTTAGACCTACATGTGAAAGTTCTTGGGACTTACATTAACATACTTTAACTGGGCTCTTACCTGCACCTCTTGATGGCTTAAAAATTGAATTTTTGTTGCTTTCATTTCATGTGCAAGAAGATTCAGGAATGACTGTTTTTTTTTTATTTTATTTTAAAGAGTATGCATGTAAATATGCTGAATGGAAGGGAGACAATTACATATTTGCTTATAATACATTTTCTAATATAGCTACTGTTCCTTCAAAGAATTAGCATCTTTGGAAAGACGAAGTGAGCTGGAAGAAGCTATGCCCTTGTTAAAATAACAGCAGTAGCAATGTCGAGTAGCTTTTAGGTCAGCAGCATCTAGGTCTCACTTGCCCTAGAATATTTTATGTTTGAAGCTGTCAGATATCATCTTACTCCTCTGGACTTTTAGTTTTGGTACATCCTTTGTCATTAAGATAATGCTTTTCCTCATCCATTTTGAACCTGCACAGATAGTTGCCTCCTCTCCATGTGAAAAGTTTAAAAGCCCACGTGGCTTTAGATTTGGCGTTGGCAATTAATAAAGCAGATTTGGGAGACTTGCAGGTTCCCAGGAGCTGAGCTAGAATGGGCAGTTCTTTTCCCCTCTTTATCCCATGCAATATTTATTTTGTTGCTTCTTTCTTTCCTGTTTCATTTCTAGCCTGTCTCTTCTCTTCCAGTTCACAGTCCTTTTCCTTTTTTTTTTTATTTATTTTATTCCCTCTGTGCTAGTTCCAGCTAACTCCTTATTGGCTTCTTCCATAATACTGCTGGAAGTTTGTCCCTATCTGACCTTCCTCTGTGTGAACAAATCCCAGTGTCCCAGGTTTAAAATTTACTCCGCTCTGATTTCTTCTCCTTTCCAGCCTAATGTTTTCTAATATTTTTTTCTGTAATTTCTGTTTAATACCTCTTTTAGTTTCAAGATGCTCTCTGTCTTTTGCTTTCTTTCTCTCTCTGATATTAAGTATACTTCATACAGGTTGTTTTCTGAGAATTAAGTCTACCTTCTTCTCCAGAGTTTTCCGTTTAGCATCTGAAGGTTATCTGTGGTTCCTTGTTAATGAACTTCCCTTCTGGGAAGTTCAGCCTCCTTGTATTCTGACTCAGGTCATTAACATCAAAGTAGATTCTTTTTTTCTTGCAAATTCCCATAACTGCCCACCTTTCTTCTCTTTTCTCTTCCTCAGTTGTCTCCAGTACCACATACAGCAGTGCTATGTGATGCATTGCTTTATGAAAGCTGACACCCAGTTGCTTTCCCTCAGACAAGTCTTTTTCTGCTGCTACAGCTGTGAATGGTCAAGGCTTTGGTATGTTTTGAGATCCTCCCATATGAAAAGCAGGAGTTGAGGTTTTCACAAAGTGCACCCGAGGAGGGGTTACCCAAGGAGTTGGTGCCAGGAAGGAGCTCAGATTATTGCAGAGGCCAAAGGGAGGAGGGGGTGGCTGGCACTGGGGGACCCGACACTGGGCAGTGGACCCAAAGGCAGGGGCAGCGCTGGGAGTGCCAGGGGGTTATGAGAAAGCAGCTCTGGGGTGATTCCAGGCAGGCAGAAAGGGAAGATCCAGGAAGGATGTGTAGCCCAGGGTTGTTGGGTCAGGGAGGGGATGCTCTGGTGTGGAAGGCTGGATATTTTTATTTTGTGAGAAGAAAGGCAGTTCTATAGAGAAGGGGGAGGTTTTGAGATGAGTTTGGAGAAGAAGGAGGTGGAGAACACCAGGTCCAAAGGATGGGGGAACTGAGAGCAATGAGTGGAAGTGTTGCAGATGTGGCATGGATGAGGGGACTCAAAGGCAGGAGGGGATGGCGATCACCATCCTGGTGATCCCCAGAGCTGGTGCCATTAACTGGGATCCTGGTTTGAAGACTGAGGACACGCAGTGACCTGCTGCATCCCCCTTCCTCCCAATGGACTGCTGTAGCCCTCACAGCCCATCTTTTTCTTCTATCAGAAATATGGTGGTATATAGGATGTCAGCATGTAGTATATCTACTTCCAAACAGAAGGTTTATCAGACAATCTGATATCCACACTAAATGATAATTTTATTTTACCAGGTAACCAGAATTCTCCTCCTCCTCCTCCTCCCCCGTGTGCTCCTTTCTAAAGAATATCAGTACTTAAGGAAAATCACTGGGCTATGTGGGTGGTGACTCTCGTACCCCACAAACACAGGGCGGCTGCTGAGATCCTGCTTTCTGAGAAGAGCTCACCAGAATGACCGTCGAGGCCAGTGAGTAGGCTGCTGCAGAGTGCTGCACCTATCAGCATCCCTGCAAGGTGACTGCTGCTGCATCTGTAACAGGACAGCCCGTGCTCATGTTGGCAAGGGAAAGTGTTGCACCCTTATTGGTCATGGTGAGTAAGTTGCACCTTCTGCTACATCTGGCATGAATTTCATTTTAAGTTACTCTAGTGCATCATTATTTTCAATATTTCCTTCACCAGAAGCTGGAGCCACAGAGGTGAAAATAACTGCACTTACCAGAATCTGTAATTAAAATTGGCAGCTAGTTCTCACTAGAAATAAAAGAATCAGATTTTGATCAGCACTGAACAGTGCCATTCAAGTGCTCACACATGGAATAAAACTCTATTCATCAGAAGTAATAAAGAGAATTTAATTCCCAGGTATTTAAATGCACTTGCGTGCACTTTTCTTATGTGTGAGTGGAAATCAAGCACGGAAACAGTATTTGGGGGACAAATCCGATTAACCGTGAAAAAGAGGAATTTTATGAGAAGACTAGCCAGCCTATTTTAATTTCAAGATAAATTTGTGTCATTCTTTTGTCTTTACGTAGCACTGTGTGCAACTTAACACTAAGCATTAGCTTTAAATGTGCTTCTGTACACCACCACCTTGGATTACATCCATGTTTTCGGTCTCACCCTTATTGTGAGGTTGCCAGTGGCTCTTGTGGCCACCCAGATTTATGTCTACCGTTTAAAACTACAAAGTGGCCTCAAATAATTAGATAACTGTACTGTAAACTCCTGTACCACTCAGATGTCATGTCCTGCCTTGAAATACACAGCTTTGTGGTGGCTGGGAAAATTTTCCACCAGGAGTTTACCTCAATGTTGTCCCTGTTTTTTTCTTGTACATGTATTGAAGTAGTTTTCAGGGACAGGTTTAATAGGAACTTGGACTCATCTTTTCAAAAGAATTAGGAGCAAAAACTTTTTCACTTGCACACTGTGCATGTCAGGTATAACTGCAAGGGCTTTCTGCTGAAATAGAAAAGCCACACTGAGAAGTAAGGGAAACAAAGATAACCAGAACAACACTCAATTTGAATTGTGTCTGTTTATATTTGAATGTCTTCTTTGTAGGAAGTTCTGTTTTTATCTATGATACTATGCAAGTTCCTATAAAAGTCAGTTTAGTTTTAGTATTACTCAATTTCCAAAGAAATCATTTGGGTTTGTTTAGAAAACTTACTGCCAAGCCCCCTCTGCTGGACAGAAAAATCATGTTTTCATCCTGCATGCTGAAGACACCTAGTAAAAGCATTCCAGCTTATTACTGTTCAAATAATTAGAGTCTCAGAGTTCACAAGATCATTACTATCTTTCTGTTATTATCTATTGTTATTTGTCATGAGTTGAGCTTTAGAGAAGAGTTAGGATGATCGCTGCAAGTGTGTTCAAATCCCTCTATTTGAGTATTCAGTCAGTCTGTTGAAAATTTATCCTGTCATCCGATTATTTTATCATGCAAGTTATTTTCAGTAGTGTCCACCCTCTTCACCCCCCATTATATCTCGTATGTGTTATTTACATCTTTTGTCAGTGATCTCATTGCACACGTTTAGAGTGAACTCGCATAATATGTCTATACAGGAAATAATAAAAATCTGAATCCAAGAAGCACACGTGCTTTTCCAGGGCAATTCAAACTGCAAAGACCTGCTTTGCTTGTCCTTAAAGTGTGACAAGGGAAGTTCGCTAGGTGAAAGACAGTACTACGTGCTGTTTAAACCATGCTTGTCATTTGTGTATGGCAAAGCCTTTTGCAGGGACCAGCTTTATATTTACAGATCAGGAAGTAGGCCCAGCAAGGAAAGACAATCCATTAGTTTGAGCACTAAATATCGGACACGGATTTAAGCCCTGCTCTGAAACAGACTGCCTGGTGACTTTGCACTAATTAATTAAGCTAAAAGGCAAAAAAGATGAGTGCCACAACATTGAGCATTGCCCAAGAAAATTTTGAAGTTTCTGAGATAAAGTGCTGGACCCGTATTATGGTCCTCTGTGGTGCACATTGAGAGCTGAGTTTCTTTGAAAGGAGATCCAAAGCAGCCAGTATGCCATTCGAGCACACAGTAAGGAACTATTGCCTACAGACGTGCGTCTGAAGCTTTTCCCCCTCCTGAGCTCGTTCAAAAATTGGTCTTTGTAGAATGGCAGTCCTTTAAAAATGGAGCAAGCTGAGACAGTGTTGCTGGGGCAGCTGATGAGTACTTAGAAGACCTCTTCAGTATGTGGAAAAGTGAGATGTGTGTCCCTGCTCGGCAAGAGGGTAGTCAAACTTTGGTTCCTCCCTTTTCTGGAAGGTGTCCTAACTACTAAGTAGAGGTCTCTTCTCATTGAAAAGCGAGGAGAAGTATTTGTTAGATAAAAGAGACTTAGAACTTAACAGCTAGAGCACTCACTTATGAGTGGGAAACACTTGATTCTGGTGCCTCCTCTGAGTGCTGTTACATATTGTACATTAAGCAGTTATTAGGTAAGCTACATAAGTGGTATTTGAAACTGAGCCAGAATTCAGTGGCTCACCTCTCTCAAATCAATGCCCCAGTCTGTAGGCTTAAAGGCAAGTCCCATTTTTTCTATAGGTCAATGGCTCTTGAATACCTTTCTGTGAACTAAAGCAAGTTCATGGGAAGACCAGAGAATGTTTCCTTCTATAGCCTTCTGGTGAGGTCATCATTTCAAAATGAGCTTGACACGCATGTCCTTGAGTGCTTCTATGCCAGGAAGGGTTTTGAGCCTGAATTTCCCACATTTAAGCCTGAAACGCCCACATTCCCACAAATGATCTCACTGGTAGACTGTTGGATAAAACTGATGAGGTTGAAAAGATGATGCTACCCCTTTAAAGAAAATGTCTCTAATGAAGTCTCTGAAGGGATGAGAACTATTCCAAAGCCCTATTATTTCATTCAGTTTGAAAAAACACTGACAATTGTCCCATAAAAATCAAACTGTAACAAAAATGAGGGAAGGAAAAACTTACTGAATCGGTGGTTTATGTTAAAAAAATACTTTTTTGTGTAATTGTGTTTCAGATGAAAATGTGAACTAATTAAAGTTTCCTAGAATATAGTGTCAGTACAGCATGTATCCTGGTGAGGTTAAATGGGTATTCAGTCTTAGCTTTAGTAGCCAATAAAAGCTAAAATGAACAGGTTTGGACCAGAAATAAGTTTAAACATCCCTGACTTCTAAGGAAGTTAGAAAACCAAGCCTGCGTTTGGAATTTATGCCCAACCTCTTCACTCACAAGGCAGAGCCTTAAATACAAGTAGTCTCAGTTCTCATGTATGCAATATTTTGTGACTATGCTACATTTCCTATCTTCTGAAGCTGCCTTGCTTCCCAGGTTTAAGTCATCTGTTGCTTTATAACTGCAGTGCAATGAAGAGTTCCTTGTCCTTCTGAATGAGAAGGTTTTATTGCAGGGTCTGTGCACACTGAAGGAAGAAGAGAGGAAGGGGAGAAAAAAAAAAGGAAGCAGGAAGTACATCAGTCCCAAGCAGTGGGTAATCAGAGACAGCTCTGCAGCCTGGGGAGCACTCCTTCCTCCTGAGACATTTGGCCAAACTTAGATAAACCTCAGAGTTTTCTAGGTCCGCAATCTAGACATTTCATCCCACCTTCATAGGAATCTTGTGCTTCTATGATCAGAGCTAACCTGCTTCCACAGAGGCCAAACTGTCGCCGACCAAACTGTAGCACTTGGTAAAAGCTGGGAACAGGAGATAGAAGCTCCCTCCTACCCAAGTGGGACAGAGGACCAGGGCTGACCCAGGATACGACCTGCCACTTTCCAGAGGCCTTTGCACACATAGCCTGTTCATTTCTTACCTTCTGAAACATACAGTTTGCCCATCTATACAGAGCTGCAACACGAAGATACATCTTTAGAGCTATTAAGCTGAGATGCTGTATATTCAGACATTTACAGATAATACAAAAGTGTGAATGAAAACCAGTGAAATGAAAGGCATGATAGAAACTTGTTCTTCAGTATATGCCTGCATGAGAAACGGCTACCAAGAAAGATAAGAGTATTGCTCCTAAAGCATCTGTCTGTAACTTTCCTGATGAAGCAACAAAGCAACAGTACACTCTTTCCTACTCATGTACCAGGAAATGGTATCTTAATCTTAATGCAAGGTTACAGACCATAAACTTTAGTTTGAGATCATTGCAAAACGTGCAGGCTGCTTTGAACTCAAGAGCAGAAGCTGAAACTTTCCCCACAGTTTAGGAGTAAGAACTTCATGGCACTGCTGCTTTTATGACTTTACAAGTACTCTTTACAATAGTTAATAGTTTGCAACACTCCACATCTGTGTGACGAAGATTGCAGAAGTACTGGCAGGGAGAGCTCTTTTGTTCTAGAGCTGGGAAATGCAGCCTTTAGAAGGAAACGCATCTATCTATTTTACAGATCAGAGGATGAATGAAAAAGATTCTCTAATTACTTTCAGTTCTGTTTCCTTTGGTTGGAATTGCTGTTTTCTCCAGCCGATCATGTGTCCAGCCAGAATCCAGGGTAGTACAATAACATTTATAAGAAACAGAAGGGAAAGTAGCCATAAGCAAAAGGGACATTCACTGAATACTGCCAGCTTTGAGTAAAATGTGGCACTATTTAAATTAACACTCCCGTGACTGTGAACTTTAAGGATTTTCTTAGTAAGGACTGTTCCTCCCAGCCTTGATTTTGCAAGTCGCTTACAACCATTACTCGGGTTGATACCAAAGAAGGCTTAAAGTATGTAGCATGTCTCAGAAAGCACTATGTACCTTTCAGAAGGGGGCCCAAGTCAGAAGAATCAGTAGATTGATACCAAGCACTGCTGGTTTTATAGGTAGCATATACTGTAATTTAACTGGGCCAGCCAAAGTATTTTATGAACTCTATCCACATTATATATGCTGAATCTAACCTATGTACCGAAATGCTTAATTTTGCCAGGCAGAGTGGAGCAGTGGAACTAGGGAGTGATTGGGGCCAGCTCAGTTGCCTTTGAAAAATGTCTGCCCTAAGTGATGAATTCCTTCATCAATATGGTTAACCATTGATAACCAACCTGGATGGAGGAAAAAATGGGTCCTGGAGAATATTTTTGCCATCGCCCAGATTTTACCCAAGTATTTGATTTGGCAGAAATGAATGTAAAAGGGATTGCATCAAATGACAGCATGAATGCGATACTGACTGTGCTCCAGCCTCCTTAGCTCCACTGGTGACTGCTGGAGGCTCTTGTGGTCTGGGGTGGACCGAAACACCACTGAGTTCCCAGCAAAGGAAGAGACAGAGGTACCAGAATGCAAATAAATCAGTGGTCTCTGTCAAACAGTAGGTTCAACTATTCAATTCTCCCTCTGCCTTAAAATCTATGAAAACAATGAAAATATCTAACCCTTAGCTGTTAGGATTGTTTGTTAGCAATCACTGTATTAAATTTTAATAGAGTCTACATAATATATAGTCAGAGTAGAGAGATATGTGGGTAAGAAAAAGAAACTCCTTGTGCCTTTCACTTTCACCCTGCAGTTTCTCGTAAATGAGGCTGTAACCGGCAACTGAGCCCAAGTACTCCTGATGAGCTTTGCCTTGCAAATCCGAGGTCGTGTGCTGTCCTTTTCCGTTATAAAGTGTCTATTGCTTGATATTCTTATCAGCTCAAGTTGTAGCAGAGCTACAGATCTTCAAATGCTCCTGTACAAAATTTGAAATTATTTGAATATAAGTGCTTGATGTTTGGAATGTCAAAACTACGAAGCTGCAAGCAAAACCAGGCACACATTGTCATGCCTGCTCTGCACAGGCACTTTATGCTATGTGACATTTGCATGAATCTTAGACACCAGCTACACTGAACTGATGTCTCCTAGTTGGCTCTTAAAAGTATTGACAGTTTCTGTTTTGTATAAACAAGCACTGTTGGCTTCTGCGATGGAGTGCACTACTGCAAGTCTGGTTTTGTGGGCTCGTCAGGTTTTGAAAATAAGGCGTACTAGTTTTGCATTTATAATTTATTGCTGCTTTTCATGATAAACTGAAAGCTTGCTAAGTGTTTGGCTTCAATATTTTTGAATGCCTGAAGAGTCACTTTTTGGTTGTATTTGAATTCCAAGTACAAGTTTTGTTGTTTAGTTTGGAGGGCTGCCCGATACAGAGCTACATTTAGAAATAACAATAGTGTTACACAACTATGTACATTTTAGCCACTTACAAAAAGTCAGATTATATATATTTAATATCATTCATTAATAATTATTTACATTTATTCAGATAAATAAATGTTTGTATAGTTGCCTCACTGCAGTCTTCATCACAACCCCTAGAGTTCAGTAGAAAGGTACCTGTACATAAGAAGTTATTGTGAAAAGGACCCACTTCAAGGGAAAATATTAAAATTTCTTTGTATGTCCCTCCGGTTCATTTTGTTTTCCCGGTTAGTTCATAACACGAGGTCTACAGTCTTACTGGAATAGAACTGATGAAAATCTTTTAGCACCAGTAGATTATTTACCTTAACAGAAACACGAGGTAATTATGGATCAGTTGTTAGTGACAGTTGTTCAAGACTTCAAATGCCAGCAATAAAAGCCTGACCTTCATTCCGTCAAATTCATACTTGACCCTGCATTTTCTGGGCTTAGTGGAAAGAAATGACTCTTAATTAGAGAGTTTCAATATAGTGTTTAATATAAGGTGCTGTACAGACTACAAACTAGAAGCTATGATTAAAATCACTTAAATCAAGAGGTGGAGGCAGTTTGTGACATTTTAATTCCAAATTATGTTTTAAAATGTGACATTTCCCTATGAGTCGTAAAGGTCTTTCTAAGTTGCACTGATGAGATGTGTCCCAGTTGGCTCATGCAATCTTGTGTCTTTTGATGTTTTAATAAATTAAGGAAGCCTGAGAATAAGAAAACATATTACATTGAAAGTTCTGATTTAGGAAGAATTCTGTGATTTTACTTATCATTTTATATCTTCTCTTAGACCTGTTAAGAGGTAAATAGGCCTTGTATAGCCCATACACTAATGTGACTTTCATCCATAATTAACACTATTGTGGATGCCAACATTCATTCATTCATGCCAGTAGTTGAGGGAGTGAGCTGCTATTTGTAGATGGTATGTCAATAAATACATTCTAAGTCTGGACTTGTAACTACTCCAATTTTTGAACCTTGCTTTATAAAATGCATACCATAGTGTAAGAAATAGAAAAATCAAGCTTATTTAGGTCCCAGTTCATCTAACTACATAAAAACATATAAGTTCTATTATTGAGCAGCTTTAAACAAAAGTTTCACTGCTGTTGATTTCTTCTTTATATTATTCTTGCTTTTTTAGTCATCCAGCTGTTTGTTCTGAATTCACGCTCTGCTTCCCTGCTGCTGAGAAGCACAAGGCCAGCTGTTCCTTCAGTTATGATTTTAGCTTTTGCTTTCTGATGTACTGTTACCAACGCCTTCCTGCTCAGCACTTAGCAGCGTTCTCCCTGTTCACGGCCATTTCTGCTCTTCATCCCAGTATTACTGCCAGAAACAGGTGAGTCAAGAGACCAGTTGCTCACAAGCAGTTTCTGAAGAGGATGCCAGTGCTGATAGTGCCCTATGTCCAGCCCAGGATCCTTTTTATCTCGCATCCCTGGGCAACCACATGGGCAAAGCTTTAGTCACAGCTTCATAGAAAATAAATGCAGCCATTTTACATGGAGATTTTCTGATCTCAGAGTAAAATTTGATTAGTTAAGGACAGTCACCACATCTGTGCCTTCAGTGGTACTCCATGGGAATACAAGTAAAAAACCTTAGCTAAAGCATAGGGAATAGTGAGCAGTATTCACTTTTCATACAAATTTTGAGTGACTAGAGAACAGCTGACTGGTCTGCTTGGCCGTGGGACCTGCAGCTGCCACCAAACCTGCTATCAAATGTCTGTGTCCTGAAGACTCTGCGAAATACTCCTTCAGACAGCAATAGAGATGTGGACTTTCTCCTCTCTGGCTCCCTGTGAACCCTTGGAGGCTCACCTCAAACTTTCCACTTCAAATAGCTTGATGTCAATCTTAAACTTGCAAAAGTTTTTTTCTGAATGAATGCAGGCGTGTGCTGAGTGTGAGATTGGTAGAAAATTCCTGCGTCATTACATTAAACTCTGAACGCCTTTTAATCCCGTTCTAATATTTTATTAATTTCAAATTACCTTGATTTGTGGTGGTGTAGCTGTGATGTTTTCAGTATAAACAAGATAAGGCTCCTAGCGAGGGATGGTCTCTTTGACTGGACCTGAGAAAAATCTTGTCTGCTTGAAAATTTGACTGTTAGTAAAAGCCTCTCCCTACTAAGCACTAAGCAAATTCAGAAATTTATTTCACGAATCTTTGAATAGGCCTTGAATATTGCAGAACCCTGCTGATATATGCTCTGCAAGGGCTGTAACTTCTCAGCCTTACTGGCCTCTATGTATATTTCTAATATTTTACATCTCAGATGTTAAGCTTTTGAAAGTAAATGCCACTATTCTGGTTACTTTTCTTTAGGAAAATTATTCTGCTCTCATTCCACTGGATGAACTGGATGCTGACAGTGCTAAATAGAGCCAGCAGCTCTCAAGGGAGGACGTCGTGGTCTGTATTCCCCTACCCTAGTTATAGGGGCTCTGCAGTCCTGTTAAGGTTCTCCTAATCATCCAATTCTTTTATGAAGTGAAACAAAGTCAGAAAGGCTGATCAACTAAAGTCTCCCAGCAATTGGCTTCACTTCAGTCAGGACGAAGATCTAACGCTTTGGATGCCATTCGTATTTCCTGTTTAAAAAGAGTCCCTTTTTTCTTGGTGCAGGAGTTTGAATAAGCTCATCTGGAAGCCAGCTTTACAGACTATTTCCAGAGCAGCAAGCAATACTGGTAAAGTAAAGACTATAATTAATTCCTGTTTGATTTTTTTTCACCATGTCATAGTTCTATTCCATAGAATGCTGATTTATTTCAGTTGCATACCAGCGTATTTATAGCATGGAGAGGAATAAATAGGTGACACCCACTTCTGCAGAATGCAACTGGAGCTCTCTAAGCATTTCCTCTAAGTATTCTTTGTAAATGAAATGAGTCAGCTAAGCTGGAGAGCATCACACTGTTTTCATAGCCTGTTGGCTAACATCAGTAGGGATGTGTGGTGAGTGACAGGAACTGGTTAAGTTTGCGTGACAGTGAGAACAATGAAATAAAGTCTCGTGTTAAGGCTGGCTGTACAAGCTAAGGTTTCCACCCTCTCTGAGGAGGTGCCTGAGCCAGATGCTGTTTTTCCTCTGCCACACACGTGGTGCAGCTGTCAACTCCTGGCAGCTGCAGGAAGACTCTTACCGTAATACTCTACTGATTCCTCTAAGCATATGCTAACTTGCAACGTATAGCATCTGTATTAGGTTCTCAAGGAAAAAAAAAAGCATGAGAAGGTGCCTTGCTAATGCTTTACTTGACAGCATTTGCCTCAAAAGTTCCTTCATCTTATCTTACAGTAAATCCCATGCAGTTTTGACAGGACAACACTACAGGAGAGGCCAGACTCTTCTTGTTGTTAGTAGTGGTAGTATTATGATGTCTGTCACTCACATTTACCTGCCTTCTGCAAGTCACTTCTAAAATGTCACTTATTTGGAGCTACCTGCTAGCTAAAACTTTGGCAGGTTGCACCTGGAGTTTTCCTGTTTCAGCAGATGACTTGCCTGGCTCCAAGTCTTTTGAAATTGCTGGTCCAACATAATTTAGCATCTGTATGCCAGACTGATCGATCCCAAAGTGTAAATTACAAGCAGCTAAAGTTCATGTTAGGGATGCAAATATGACTGACTTCCAACCCATTAATTCTGACCCATTAATTTCAAATCATTAATTAAATTTGGTGGTTATGAGATAGCCTAAAAAAAACCCTGAAGGATGAGGATGGTTTTCCAGACTTCATCCAGCATGTCAGGATGTCCACATTGCATCTTTTATGCAGTATAAAAGAAACAGCAGGAAACAATTGAATTTTATATTCTTGTGTGCAGTATAAGAAAATAAACATGAACTAGGGTGGATACCTTACATGTGAAACTTGACAGTTCTTACATGTGAAACTTGACAGTTCTTACCTATGCTAAAAGTGCAGGGAAAGGAAGATAGTTTGTCTCAGATCCCTCTTCTCTCTTACAGAATAATGCATTTTTACAAAGTATTGTTTTCTTATCTCGCTTCTGTCATGCTGAGCTCCTGTATGCTGCTTCCTTTTACTGAAGGAGGGTATAAAAGACAGTCATATCACTTTTCTGTTTACACTGTGATTGTGGGCAGGCAATGTCTGCAAGAGAGGCTAACACAGAGCAGCACCTCCAAGCGGACTGCGGAACAGAGCAGGTAGAGAGCAGCCATTGGCCTGTCCCCAACACACTAATCCCCTGAGCTTCTGGGCTGCCACAGACAAGTTTTTCTATAGTATCTGGTTTATGGACATTTGTGGGCCATTCAGACATTACCATTATGATCCATGTATTTATCAGCTCCACACTTCATGACTTTTCTTCCATTCATCTGTGGAGCTTCAAGGTAGCCCTGTTTCTAAAGCGAGAAAATACCAAAAATAAAATAAAATAAAATAAAAATCTTAATCACTTGGATTCCAAATCTTAAAAATAATTACAAAAAACCAAAACTATTTTGAAATCTAGTTAGTATCTTCTCAGTACTAGGAAAAAGAAACAGAAATAAAACTAAAGACCCTTTTCTGTACACATTAACCAATGCACTGGGACAGAGATCTTTTTTAAAACTCTTCTGGGTAGGATGAAAGACTGTAAAATATCAGAATTACTACCCAAGGGGAAGAAGGATTTTTCTAATTGTGTAGTATCAGCCTTTTACCAAAATTAGAGAAGGGAGCAGAGAATTGCTTCCATTTTAAGTAGTACTGTCAGTGAGAGTGTGAAAAGATCCGAGCTGGACAGAAAATTTCAAGTTGCTGCTTCTTTGGAAATCTCTTTTCATGGAGCTCTAGGATCAAATCCTTTTCTAACTTCTCTTGACACCATACCAACAAAACAGTGCCAGAGTAATTGAGGGAGACCTGGCTCCTGCTAGGCTCTGGACTATCTTATCTATGTGTAGTCTGACCTTTTTTTACCCATACTGTGACAGCCTCTCACATGCGTGTCAGCGTGAGGAATAATGTCCTTGAAGACCGCTTTGAAGAAAGGTGCTTATGGTAGTAGCACGTAGAAGATTGATTCCTTCTTTTTCATCCATGCAAACCAAAACTCTGTCTCATCCAGCATGCTCTCAGAAAATGTGCACAAGTGTAATCCAGTGTAATTTACAGCCTGTCAGCCACCAAGTCATTGCCTTTTCCAACTGTGTGCTGAGCTTCCTCTGCTACCCTTAAATCAGAGGATGATCGCTGTGGGATCATCTCCAGAAAACAGTTTGTTGAGGCATCGGACATTTTTCCTGAAGCTACAGAACGTGTCTCCATGCTGAGCTCAGCCAGTTCTTTGATGAGACCTTTGCAGGTAGTTAAGCATAACTTTGCATTTTACTGAAAGATAAGGATTTTCTGGTTTAGGAAAACAAACCCATTTTCTTGGTGCATATCGCCAGTGCTTCTGCCCTTCTTCTCATAGCACAGTTTCTTCAAGGAAAGTGTTTTAAAGGAGACCTTTTAGTCTCTCCTGGAGATTACACTCTTGTAGGGGTCTCGCCTTCATCTGTAGAGTTAATGGCTTAATAAGCATTAGACCCTCCTATTATACAGTAACAAATAGGAATACAATACCTTTATCAATATTTGGCACAATTAATTTTTT
Organism: Vanellus vanellus; assembly: GCF_965231255.1. Classification (NCBI taxonomy): domain Eukaryota; kingdom Metazoa; phylum Chordata; class Aves; order Charadriiformes; family Charadriidae; genus Vanellus; species Vanellus vanellus. The sequence goes on from NC_138919.1 coordinate 7,526,485, forward strand.
TTATGTGAAACTAAATATTGATGCTGTCAAGTGACTGCAGCTTAGGGGCATAAATTACAAATATTCTTCTCCTGTGAGCCTCAAATTTTGCATTCATATACAGTAACCATCTAATGTCTTTCTATTCCTGTAAGCCATATGATTTGATTGCCAGATTACATGATTCTGTATTGTGCTTAGACGTCAGTGTTTTTATTATTACCAATATTAGCTTTTATTCTTACTGTAAATGGTAACAAAAAGTTAACTGATTCCTTACACTATAAAAGGAATAAAGTCCCATTTACAGAATGTCTCTAAACAGAAAATATCTTTGGAAAAAAGATATGCTGAATAAATAATTCATAATATGGTGGGTGAGTAGAAAAAAAAAGGTCTTTTGATGTATTTTGCTACTCAGAAAAAAACTGTATTTTTAAAATAAAGTAACTGGCTATTTTAATGGAGAACAAAATCTGCTTTAAAGAAGAATGGTTGCAGGGGAGTCAGCTCTCTGTGCATTTTGCACTTTTGTAGATAACAGAACTTGTGAAACTGAGGAATCCATCCCCTTGCTTTTCCTGATACTTTTCCTTTGTTCCATCCTGCTGTTTTTCCATTAGCTTATTTCTTGGCTTATGCTCTAAATGAAATGTCAACCCACCCACCAGAGGAAACCACGGCATTTCAAGGATTTCAGATTGTGGCAAAGCGAATTAGCCCGTCTGTAATATAAACAGACAGCAAATAAATTCTTAAAGGCCTTGGAATAAAAGCCTCCCCGCTTAAAGCTGCCTGTACTTTCAGTGCATTATGCTCCACATTTCCACAGAAGTATATACAATGGAACGATATCCCGAAAGCGTCCCAAAGAAAATCAGCATGTGCATTTTCCTTTTTTTTTTTCTCACGAAAACGGAGGATCTTCATTAACTAAACCATAAACATTAAGTGATCGTTTCTTGCTAAGTAGTGAAGAAATACCATGGAAAAATATCTGGGATGGCTCCAGCAGCCCGGGAGGAGGTGTCAGCCAGGCTTACACCCGCGTAGCCCCGGGCGGGGGCGAAAAGCAGAAACCGGTCTGCGGGGACACATTCCCCAGGGGCAACGAAACTATTCTCTGCTCAAGCCAAGCCATCGAATTAGATTTTACGCTAGCTTTTGCCCGTAAAGGAGCCGATCCTAAACTGAATTCAGGTGAAATGAGAACCAGCTGGTCTAAAGCTCAGGTGGGGCTCCTAACCGGGGGCGCTGGCCCAGCGCCGCGGGGGAGCGGCACACCTTGTCCAGCGGGTCACAAACGACCGCAGCTGCGCACGGCTGGCCTGGTGGGGCCGGGTAAACCGCCCGCAGTAACTCCTCTTGTTTGCCATTCGCTATCAAAGCGAGCACACCTGTGCAAAGTACTTTTTATTTTCCACGTGAACCATTTTTGTTTTTAACGCAGGCAGCTCGGCGGCAGGCGTGCCGGTGTGCCAGGCGGCGTGCGCAGTTCTGGAGAACAGGGCGGCTGCGCTCCTCCCTCAGGTGAGCGCTTCGTCGCTGAGGAGGTGGCAGGAGGGCCACGGACGCGGCAGAGCTGCTGCCAACAGGGCGGCGCGACTCGCGGCGCATAGGCAGCCGCGCTGCCGCTCCCTATCGTTATTTTGAAGTAAGGCAGCCGTCCCCCGCCGCCTCGGCGCCCCCAGGCCTGCCGCTGGCCTCTGCCGCCGCGCATCGCCTTTCCCCGGCCTCTCCCCGCCGCCGGCTGGCCGGCGCCACGGTTCCTGCTCCCGCCTCTCCCCCCAGGTGGCGTTGGCCCATTGCGGCGCCGCCAACGTCTGCCGCTGGCGCGGGGCGGGCCGGGCCGCGCGCCGCTTCCCGCCCTTTGCCTCCCTCAGCGGCTGCGCGCGGCGGGCACCGGCCCCCTCTCAGGCCGCCAGGCGCGGTGGCCTCCCGGCGCGACAGCATGGCCGGGGACGCGCCGGGACCGCCGGTGAAGGTGCTGGCCGCCCAGCTGCGGGGAGCGGTGCGGGGCGCCGGCGGGACGTGGCAGTTGTGCCGGGCGGAGGCGGGCCGGGCGCCGCTGTGCCTGCGGGCCGTGTGGATGCAAGGCACCGTGCTGGAGGCGCAGCGCGGCGGCGCCCGCGGCGGCTCGGCCCGCCTGCAGGACGGCAGCGGCCCCTTCACCGTGCTGGGGGTGGAGGAGGTGCCCAAAGGGCGGCCCTGCCTCCGCGCAGGTACCGGCCGGAGGGAGGGGGGGAGGGCGGGCGGGCGGGCGCTGAGCGGCCCCCGCGGGTTGTGTGCTCCCCCCGGGTGTGGCGGGCCGCTTTCCCTCCCCGTGTGTATCGCAGACTGCTTCAGGAGATGCCCTCCAGGGGCCCGCGGGAGGTGTCAGTCCCCGGGTGGGGCACACGCAGGGCAGGGCAAAGCGCACAGCTCCTGCGGCGCTGCCCGGCGGCCGCCGCCCTCGCTTGTACCGTTGGTCCGCACGTGCGGCTCTCCTGGGCGAACGATCGCGGGGCGGCTCGTGCCCGGTAACGTGGCGGTGCTCCCTGCGCAGGGGCGCTGGCTGCTGCCGTCATCTGCAAACGTGGCGGTGCTCCCAGCACAGGGGCGCAGGGTCCTGCCGTCGTCTGCAGGCAGCAGGCTCTAGCACAGGCCTGCAGGCCCCCTGGCTACGCATGGGCTGTTAAGAATGGTGCTTGTCAGTGTCTCTGGTGGGGGACATACCGAGCTTGCACAGCTGCAGGGAGGGCATGCTTTCACAGGCAGTGTTCACGGAAGAGGTATCCTGAAGAAGCTGCGCTGCTGTAGCAGTCACAGAAGGAGCAGCGTGTGCTGCAGCAGGGGAGTGCTTGTGGCTGTCGGTACAAAGAGTTGCGCTGTATTCCCATATGAGTTCCAGTAAGGATAGGGCCTGTTTTCAGTTCTCTGCAGTTACAGGAAATGTTTGATCAAACTGGGGTGCTGCTGAAAAGAGCTGTGAGTCTAGGAATAAGGATAGGGATTTTTCTTTTCTTTTTTCTTTCTTTTTTTTTTTTAATTCTCCCTTCATCAGTACTGTTGATTCAACGGGAGAAGTGCTGGACTGCAGCATTGCAGGAATTGTGGTACAAAATAGTCACATCGCTTAATTTTCAATCTTCTGAATTGTCCTCCCTTCACTTGTATGGAAGAAGGAGTTGTGTGCTGGTTTTCACTCTTACTGTATGTGAAAATCTGGTAAAATCTACTGTAAAAATGGCTGTATGGATAATGAAGACTTTTTCTGAAGTTTAGTTCTAAGCAATCATAATTCCTCAAGTTTTCTTGCAAGTATTGGCAGCTTTTAATTCAAACTGTTTTAACTACTTGGTTTTAAATATTTTGCTTTTTGAATTACAAAGGTTAATTACGTTTCATGCTTGCTTGTTTTTTTAGGAAACTATGTAATGGTGATGGGTGTGGTGCAGTCCTGCAGTCCTGAGCCTGTTCTTCGAGCAATAAAGATGACAGATCTTTCTGAAAACCCCATGCATAAGAATATGTGGACCCTTGAAGTGGAGGATTTGCACAGAGTCATCCCATAGATACTACTTCTGCCTAAAAAAAAATGGAAATGTACAATTTTTTTTTCTTTGGTGCAGAACACTGGGCCATTCTTTTTATTTGTGGTTGCAAAACAAGCACCAGTCACTCTTGGAGTAAACCAAAGAGAGAAGTCAGGCTCAGAGATAAGTGGAGGGATCAGTGCGTATCTGATAATAATCACAATATCTCTTTCACGGTCTCTTTTTATACCAACAGGTTTGAGAAACACTTATTTGATGCTTTCTGAGTAACGTGTCTATGCTATCAAGAATACTACAGGTTTCTGCATATGTTAGTTGCTGTTTCTAGGAACGTGCGTTTAGATAGTCATTCCTATAGCGGTGTATTCTTGGCAACAAGGGCTGCACAGAACTTGTGTTACCAGAGTGAATTCAGTCCATAGAATGAAGGCAAAATGTGTTTCGGTCTGTTTAGATTGTGGTTGGAAATAACATCTTTGCCTGTGTTTTCTCTTTCAGTAATAACTGTGTCAGTAAACTCTACTTGTAAGACCAATGTTTCTTTCTAACTGTAACCAGAGCCTTGTACTTAAATATCTCTCTGATTTCTGTGTTTCTGAAATATTGAAAATGGTACAGTAATAACCCCTGTGTTCAGTGAAGTGAAATTAACTGAAAAGATGCGATGCAGGATTCCTTGGAATAGGTTTTCCGGGTTCAAGATGCAAATACTTCTGCCACCTCATGAAACCAGCTTGCCATGCCTAAGTGCATTTTTCTCTAAAGGTTTCCTTTCTTGTTATGCTGGTTTTAGTTGTTTCAACCATTCTTAAATATATTCTATCTTTCCTACTCGTTTGAAAAAAAAACAAAAAAACAAAAAAAAAAAAAAAAAACAACAACCCCAAACTATGAAATCAGATCAAAAAAAATATTTTAAAAAGCAGAACTATTACTATTCTTTATTTCCCCTCTTGTCTAAAGAGAACTTGAGTCCTACAAAAAGCATTGCATTATCCATGTGGTATGGCTTTGTAGTTTGGGACTGTATTGTCCAGCAATACAGTTATGTTAATTAGGAATGCATGTAGGAAGGGAAGATACAATTTAAGACAAGTGCTGGTAACTAAATTTTAAAATTGTGGGATTATATTTTTAAAGCATATGGAAATTAAATACTGTCTTTTAAGTAGACCTTTAAGGGAGATCTTTGCAGATTAAGGACTGGATTTCAAAGTGCAATTCCAGCCTTGAATTTAGTATTCCAAACCAGACCACATCAGAGGCAGTTGTATAATGGAAGTCCTGTGCTCTGAGCCCCTGCTGATGAAATGCCAAAACACACATACAATACAGAATTTTGGCTGTCTGGGTTTATTTATTGTTTCCAATGCTGGGAAAAAAAATGCTTGTGGAATGCTGTAGCCTTTCAGAAATGATCCATGTGGTCAGCATATTGGCTGGCAGGTGTGTTTATCTGGTGATCGATACTTACCATCTGAATGCTTCTTGTGCCAGGAACCTGAAGCTCGTTCCAAATAAGTTCACCTTGCCATGCTTTCTACCTAGGCAGTAATGCCCTGGAAATAAAGAGCTAAAAGGTCTGCTGCATCCTTGCTAGTGTCAGTAAATTCATGGCAGAATTAAATACGGCTTGTAGCCCCTGTCATACATCGTTGGTGGGTGTACGATGTAGTGGCTATCAGTCAGGAGTGAAACTACTGTTAATCCATCTGGCAGTGATGCATGTTCACTGAATGCATCTGAAAAGTTGTGTTTATATAGGATTGGATTGTACTGAGGTGGAGCCAGATTGGATGTGTAGAGGATTTCTTTGCATCTCTCCCATCCAGAGGCTCATGAGTCAAAACATCTGGGGTTTCTTTGCTTGCTTGCTAACAGTCAGTTCCAAGCATAATAAGATGTAGATCTCCTCATTGCTTGATTTAGGGTGTTTCAGTATCTGTCTGGCTCTGTACTGTATGCTTGACCTCACTAAAAACCCAGACAAGTTCTGGTTTCAGCCCCCTAGCAAGGTTCACAGATTTGATCAGTACAAAGCTATAAATGTTGCTTGGCAGTTGATTGGAAGGAGAGCTGCTGCTGACCTGAAGTAGTGCTTTAGAAAGGCCTGCAATTACATTAGTAAAACAGTACCTTTAAAGGGTTTTAAAGCCAAGACTGGGTGCTTCTATGGAAGTTCGTATTAAAAGGTGCTTTCCTAGGAATTCAAAGCAAAAGCCACTCTTGGCAAAGTTGAACATTGAGCTTCAAATCAAAAGCTTTCTCATGATTGCTTTGACTGGGGAGTTTAGCTGTGCTTCACCTAATGAGTGGCTGATGCTGCATAAGGCTGTTGGTGGCTTCTGTTCCACCTCGGTTTAAGGGTTGGGTTGAAGTGCCTCACCTCTGGGTTTCGAGTTTGGCACTGTGGGGCTGTACTGGGTAGTGGGAATTCTTCCTTTTCCACATCTTAACTTGTGTTGCAAGTCCTACAGTAGAATGTGGGTTTGTCTGTGGTTTTTGTTGCTGTTGTACAGCAGAGGATGTAACTGAGATGTTACCGGGTGAGCCCTGTCTTGTGGAGGGGGAGGTTAAAGCTGGGATTTTGTTCTAAGAGGGCTTGGTATTTGGACCTTGAAGAGGGCAGGAGAGTGGCTGTAGATTGCAGGAATGCTTCTGTGTGCTCTGTGTTAGTGCTGTCGTAACTGGAACAAATCTGGATTTTGCTCAGCGCACATACCAGTATCTGGAGGACACGACTGGCAGAAACATGAGGCTCTGTGTATTTCAAAGTTTCTCAGCCTGTGATAGATCCTCAAAACCTCAACTTTGCCACTAAGTTTTGGGGCATGAGAGTTTGTGCGGTATGTATAAATGTCTGTGAACTTTGTAGATCTGGAGTTTCTGTATATGACCTATATAAAGGGCATGTTGAAGGTGAATTGTAAGTACTAAAAATACTCACACTTGGAAGAATGACTTAACCGCAGCTGGGGGTGGGTGGGTGTGTTCAAAGTGCTCTGATCAGCATGACTTACAGATGCAGAAGTTCCTGGTCTCCAGTGAGCCAGGAGGCAAGGTCAGAGCCATTTGTATTGTTTGATGTGTAGCTATGCAATTGATTTTTATGCATTTTCCATAGGACAACATAGTATGTGTACTACATTACCTTCATCTGAAGCATAAGCATTTCAGATGATTTCAGTCAAGGTGTTCTAAAATAAATGTGCAGTATTATCAGTAGTTCTATACTAAAAGTTTAGTCCTGATGAAGCCAGGGTAGCGCAGAGAAAAATGCCAGTTTTGAACTACTGAAACTGAAGGATTGACCTGAGAAATGATTTAGTCAAATCCTGCCAAGGGGATCCTTCCTAGAGGATCACATCTGTGAGGACTTACAAACATACTTTAGTTGGCTTGAGGGATGCTTTTTGGCTCTGAGCCATCACCTCATCTTGGCACGCACCCCTGCCAGAGTGGGTCAGCTTGCAGCAGGCAGGGAGGCTGCTATCCAGGCATCAGGGAATGCTGGAATGTGCTTCCCCACAGAATCCTCTGTCACCTTCCTATTTAATGACTTGTTTGCTAGTAAGAGCTGCCTTACAATGTAGCTGACATCTTGCTTCTGTTAAACAGGGTAGGTTGTGTTTATTTCCATTTTTTTTAGTTCCCAAGCTGAGATATTACCGTGCAGTGTGATTAAGACATATGTAAAAATCATTGAGGTGGTTTCCTTGGTTCATTATCGGTTTTACAAAGTTCATTTGAAGAACCTCTTGACCTGTGACAAAATACTGCACGTTTGTTGCTATTTTATGAGCAAGCATGAAAAAAAAGCTTGCCTTTCCACGAACACCAGTAGTCCGTCTGGCACATAGGCATAGCTGCCAATACAAAAATGGAGACATGGCTTTATTCATGAAAGCTATAAATCAATGCTAAACTGAAATTATGAACATGGTACTGAAAAATGAAGTGTGGTTCATGTTTTGTTTTTTTTTTTTCTCATCTGCCTCCCCCAGATGATTATTCTGTTCACGCTGTTCTGTAGAAATGGTGCTTTGTACAGAGTTTTTTACTGGTCTCATGCAATATTTATTGTTAATGTGGTCAGTTGAGTGTTTGGTGACAACCCTTAGAACAGCAGGGCAGGAGGGGTTGAGGTTTCTGTTGACCTAAGTGCTGGCACAGCCTGCTCCTCTCTGAGCCACACAAGTGTGCAGCAACTCGTGCCTGTGCCGACCCAGGGCCCAGCCGAACTTTATGGCCTCCTTCAGGTGGTTTGGAGGGCCTGTTCGTGCTCTTGCCTCTCTTGTGAGTATCTAGACACAAACCGGGCATTTGCATAACCTAGGAACATCTTGGAGACAATCTGTCAACATGCCGAGCACAATGGTTGTAGTTTAAAGTGTTTATTGGTGTTCAAATGGCTTCTTCATCCCCTGTGATATGTTATATGCAGCTTTTAGGGGACTCATTATCTGCATCCATCTCAGTGTTGCTGTCTACAGTTAGCATATAGTTAAAACTCTTTTCTGTATTTCTGTATCCTTACTGCACTGCAGTTCGCTGAAAAGTAAAGCAGCTTTTCTGAATCTTTTGCTCTACTTGCTGACACTTTTTTCTTGCAACTGTCACCTCAGTATTTTTTGAAAGGTGTTTGGTGTGTTTAGCGTGCATTAAGTGACTGGGAGAAGATTATGTATTCTTTTAACCAATAACTGGTATAAATATTAACTGTCTGAAATATTTCACGCTTCATTAAAAAACAACTCTTCTCTGTAAGTGAGCAGTTACAAAATTATTACACAGGGAGACTTCATTTCTACCATGTGTATGGGAATCCTAACAATTGCAGGAATTTTTCTTGACTAGTGTGAGAATCATGTTTTACTTCAAGTTTGTATACAGCTACAGTGTCAGTGTTCAGAAAGCGAGCATAGACTAAAGCAGCATACAGAAGATAATTGAGGCCAGGTGCTGTTTTTGTCTCTGTGAACTACAGCAGCTGTTTAAACTCAGCCAGTTCCAACTCTGTAGATCACTACACCTTTATTCTTATGAATAATCAGTAAAAACGTACTCCAGCACAAAAATAAGGCAGTCAAATGTTTATTAACATTATTTCATAGAATTTGTTATTTCAGAACACCATTATTTCAATGTTTGCACATTATGCAAAGGCATCCGAAAGATTTTGCAGCGTTACCTTTTACTAAGGAATAATTGCATTCCTGGTACTGTACGGAGAAGTGTAATGCATTTTTTTAACCAATAGACCTACAATATAGAAAGTAATTTAACAGATGAGACACTTTCACGCAACAGTATCTGTAACAACTTAAGACTACTTTATGGATAGGACAGGTATCAGTCACCTTTTCCCAATATGTAAACTGATCTCTAAATTTAGACACAAAGGGAGAATGTGAAACTGAACAGATACTGAGAAGGCTGTTTCTCAGTTAACAATGTACACATTAATAAGGGAAAAACCAACGATCATAAAAATGAGAAAATTACTGAATGTGCTTTCAATTATTTAACCATCTTATTTCTATCTTAGCCCTCTTGCGTGTTGGGGCACCTCCCTGGAAAAAGGTCACTTTCTCCGGAATTTACTGAACAGCTGAGTTTCAGTTCTGGAGAAAAAAAGTCAGCATCCCTGCACAGGTTCAAAGCTGATACGCTGCTTTCACAAAGTAGCCCACTTGCACTAATCTCATCTGGAAAAGACCTTTTGTGATCTTTTAAGTGTATTCACACTGTGGTTCAAGGCTTGTGAAGAGGCAGTTTTGTCACTGAACAGATTCTTTTTAAAGTAACTGATACTTTTAGTCGCATTTCTTCTGGCTGATTATAGTTTCTTGTCGCTGCACTGAAATCATTCCTCTTACCTTCAGGTGCTTCTAGGTGGAAAACTTTCCTTTTATACTATATATGCTTCATTATATTCATAGTCCTAACGCTAATTCGTTCCCATGTTTACTGCTCTCCCTACTACTTCTAGCTTGTCTACCTAAAATAGCTGTTTCATTTTGGGTGCTGAAAGGGTTCTTCCATCTTCAGGGCTGGTATCTGCCACTCAGAACTGGCTCAAGCTGAAATGAAGAAGAGATGAAATCCAGTTAAGTGGGTTAGTAAGTACTTAAAGGATAGAAAATAAAAAGTGCCATGTAATACAAGCTGTTACTATGCTGAATTACAAGAAATCTATGAAGGGAAAAATAGCATCAAATATATTTATGACATTATCAAAAAGCTGTGGGGAAAAGTATTCTAGCATTTTAGACACAGTTTTATCTTAGATTAAACAAATAAAGATAAGGTTATTTCTATCTTGTTTGATAAATTCACATTTAGGAGGAAAAGAGCAGTGTTGTTACTAAAGTTGATGGCTAATTTGGCTAATTCAACTGTTCAGTTGAAGTTCCTTGGCAAGAATGAATTTCTAGGAAGTAGTGCAGAGAGAGTTATTCCTGACTGAAATGGTCTCTCGTTCTCATGACCTTAGATGGCTAAAGGTTACAATGCGTGACTAGCCTGGCCATTACAAACTCTTTCACAATACCAAACCTAGTTCTCCCTTACTGTAGCTTGGTCTGTTACACTTCCTTCTCTCTAGTGTGTTTACGTATTTAAAGACTTAACTCATGTCTGTCCTCGGCCCTTCAGTTTTCTTCCCCACAGACACCCCTCTGGACTTGACTCAGCTGGTTCAGAACATAACTAGAACACGGTGTCCAAAACGGGATGCATAAAATAAGCTAAATAGAAAAGAATTATTTCTTGTCTTAAATATGTTTATTCATTGTACATCCCCAGTATACTTTGCTTGGGTTATAGCATGCTTTAATAGCATGTTATTGTTGTTAACTGAGCTTGTGATCTGCTGTAATTCCAATCCCTTTCCTCAGAAATGGGATAATGTAAACTAGCGGCACTAGCTGACTTCAATCTTTTGGTTACCGAGCCATTCCAAAACTGTTTTCAACTGAATATTCCGGCTTAGATTTAACAAAATTTGTCTCTATATTTCATATTCATATGTTGAGTTTCTATAAACTGTTGTAGCTAAACCTGCTTACTGCCTGCAGGATACTACCCAGAAATTTCATGGCCATCTGCTGCTGAACTGAATACATAAGGCATATAATGACACATAGCATTATTACTGCATGTGGGAATGTATGCATGTGATGCGCTTACATATACATTGACTGTTCTTTTCCTAGGTTTTTATTTTATGCCTAACGCAATCATCTACAAGGACTTGATAGCTATTCCCTTCCTTAGTGGGTGAGAATTCAGCAAATACTTGTAAATATTTTTTTTTAAGCATACTTACCAAATCACTCTTTTGAGGTGGTAGTGAGTTTACAAATGCAAATTAATAACATTTCATTGCGTATATTAAAAACACGTGCTGTTTTCTCGTTACTAAGCCTTGGCAAAGCATGGAGCTTAAAAGTTAGAAGTGTAAAACCAAGTGCTTCATCTCAAGCAAAACCATAATTGGCTCTTCTGCATGATTCCATCATTTACTTAAAGTAAATGTTTCCATTGCAGTATTGTAAAAATATATTTTAAGTTATTACTTGGGCAAGTGTATCAGTAATTAGTATGACAATTTTTGTGTGTTTCCTTTAATGTTCTCATTCAATGAAAAAGATAGAAGCACATAGCAAATTTCAGAGAAGCCTTTGTCCTTTTTTGGGTCTAAATTCAGGAATAACATAATGCAGATGAATAAAATAATAAGTTTTGGGGATGTTCTTGATCATCTCAAGACAACAATATGTGAATAATCAACATTACTCATGTGGTACAAGTTATTATTTATATATTGTTATATAGCAGTTTGGAGTCAATAAATATAGTTCAAAGAAGGTACTGTACACAATATCCAATGGAGCCAGTTTAATAAAAAACCTGTAGAAAAGATGTATAGTGCAAATTAGTGAATATACATAGTACAGAAAATGCTAAAATACACAGCTGCTATCATCCTTAAATGGTAAGGTGTTTCAGATTACTGCAGTTCTCTGGCACAGCCAGCCATTTGTTCCTTAGGTACTTATATTGCGCAATAGCCAAGTTGGACAGGAGTAAGATAGTGCCTACTGGAAATGGCAACTAGACAGCTGAACTGTGCAGTTACTGCAGTATCTCTGCAGTAATAATAATGCAGTAACTTTGAAGAAAATAAGAGGAGACTAAATTTTATTATTAACAAGTATTTTGGGGCTGTGGACTTATACAGATTTTTTCTGTACACAAGAATTCTTTCCTTAAAATTCCACAATTCCCAAGTAATAAAGGTATAGTTAGCACAACTTGAGTCCAGCCTCTTTTAGAGCAATAACTGTCCTAACCTAGTTTCTGCAGCAACGTGCAATGCAGCAGTGTGTGCATCTTCGCCAAAAATGTGAGCCTCCGTAACTAATTTGCACATAACAACAGAAATGGGCATGGATTGTAATGCCAAAAATTTCAAGCCAGCACTACTGCTCTTTTCAGGCTTTTCAGCTTTCTTTGCATTTTTAAACAGATTCCCGGAAGACAGCTATCCAGATGACAGCTGCATTAAAATACAAGTATTGATAACCTTGAAATTCTAGGTTAAGTTTAAAGAAGATAGATAAATTTCATTAAAAGAGACTGAAAAGTACGAAAATAGGTCACTGAGTATGTTCAGTGTGTCTATATAATATGTATTACTGTTAGTATGAATCCAAAAGCATCATTCAGACAAAAAATAGGTTGAAACAAAAATAGCATCTGAGAACTAGAGATAATCGCACCATATTCTATAAGTATCCTTCTGCCTCCTTCTACACAGCAAATAAAGAGGAAATAAGAAAGCCATAGAGTACGAACTGGATGGGTTATGGTGTGCTTTTGTGTGAACAGCAGAAAGGGTGAGATAGATAGGGAGCAAAAAGAATAATTCCAGGAATCTTTTTTGCTTATGCTCATACTTCTATTTTCTCATGTGCTCTTAAATAACAGGCATGTAACTACTGGAGTGATGCAGTCAGAATATTCAGGGTGAAAAGAAATGAAACTTACCACTGAGGAGGAATTTCCACAGGGACAAAATTTCGGTTGCACAAATGAACAAAAGCTGCTGCTAAACTGCAGGCAGCCTTCAGCCCCTGTGACTGACAGGTGTCATATGTACACATGCTGTAGAATGGTTCCGGGTCCACCTTGAACACAAAGGGCAGTGGTTAGAGGAGTGGGGTGCAAGCTTGTCTCTTCTGGAGACAGCAATCTGGCAATGCAGCTGCAGGTGAACTGCAAAGGAAGTTTGATTTGTGTCTCCCTCCCCCTGCCCTTGTTAGGACCATTCACAAACCTTTATTCTCTTCCTGATATTGAGGGGTTTATTTGTATTTCCAAATTCTAGACACCTGTATGCTGAAGAGTGGTGCCACTATTTCGTGGATGTCAAGGACCTTAATTTATATTTATGGTGATATAACCCCCTTTATTTTTTTTTTTGTCTGGATTGTTGTGCTGATTAGTTGCAGCTAACTTCAGACATAAACTTCTATATCCTTTCAATAATTATGTGTACTCCTTCAAAGTATGACGTTTGGGTATTCAGGTAGTCCTTTGTTGGCTGAAGATGTACTTACAACTTTGAAGCAGTTCCTAAGAAGCGAATGTGATTCTTCAAAAAACACTTTACAGACTTTTTGCTTAGCTGTAATTGGACATGGCTTCACTTTCTTCTGTGCAAGATTGCACTTGTTCACCTGTGAAAATAGAATTACATCAGTGTAGCATGAATTTTTCAGATTTCCAGTGTGAGATGGTTTGAAGGAAGATATGGGCAGCTCAGTACACTGCTGTAACAGTACTGTTTAACATTTATTGTTTGTTAATATTGGGAAGTACATTGCATTCTTCATAAAAAAAAAAAGTATGTCTTGTAAATATTACAGATACTGTTTCCTTTTTCTATTGATTTTGTTACTCACTGAAGAAATTTTGGTGTGTGGCAGCTGACACCGTAAGTAGTTGGCTTAAAGTCTTATCTTTGATTATATATGACAGATCAGAGTTGTGCTTTTACTAGATCTTTTTGTTGGAGGGAAAAAAATCTTCATATCCTTACTGGGTAATAGGTAATAAACAACAAGAAGCCTTTAAAAAAAAAAAAAATCCACAATAAAAAAATGAAACTGGAGGTCCCTACAATTACAGGCATTTTTGGACAGTAAAATGTGAATGGACTTTTGTTGTACGTGGTTCAGGGAAGGTCCCTTAGCACACCAATCAAAAGATGATGATAACAAATATTAACAGAACTAGTAATGAGCAGCATTTGCTGAAGTTTCTTAGGATTGGTTTTGATTTGAACGCTGTTTTTAGTACTCTGTATCAGATCAGCAACTTAATATTTTTTTTTAATCAGTAATTTCCTGGCAAATCTTTGAGTTTGGAAGTTCTTTAAGCAAGTATAAACTCAAAGTTATTTTAATTACTAGAAAAATTATCAGCCAGTTTTATCTCTCAGATAACCCTCATCCTGCAGGGGTCAGATATTTGCAGTCTCCTCATTAACCTCCTAATTTTGTACAGCAGCTGGTCTTATAACACTAGAACTTCACTGACTTTATGTGCAAGGTCAGTGTATGCCAAAGGCTCGTGTTAAGGCTCCTGGTAGTGAGTTGCCAGTCTGAGTTTATAGTTCAATGTGAGGTTACTCCAGCAATGCAGAGTGACTGACTGCTTTTATTTCAGGCTTCAATACCTGGCCAGATTTAACCAGATTGTGCTTTTGCTTTCTGTAGCTGTATAGTTGTGCTAAAACTTCTGCTCAGGAAGGATTTTTGCCAGCTCCCTTTTATCGGCACAGCTGAATACACTGCCTGTTTGAGTTGGGTATTTCCACTGTGTCATCTCTTCTTACCGCTTTAGCAAAGTTTCTAAGACTTTGCATGAACTCCTGGCTTGGCGCATTTGTATTTCTGGCCATTGCTTTAATGATGTATGACTGCAGTACATTATTGGCAGGTCAGTCTTTGTATTACTTTTTTCTGAATGTGATGTAACTCCAAACAGCACAGAATTCAGCTACAGTCATCTATAAATTTTTCTTGGTGGTACACAGCACTGCAAAGATGCCGTAGCCTACAAATAAAATGGACCAATCAATAGCGTAAGCACAACCATTATGCCATCAGCTGTTATGCTGGTTAAAGAAGGACATACATGACTTCCCAGCTTGTTTATGACAGTAAGTTTCTTATGTGTTGCTTTTAATTGATTATTATTTTTAGTTCAATGTCACTGCATAGTTTTGCATTAGATGGTTGTGTTTTTATGAATATATTTATATAATATATATTTATATAATATAGTTAATATTTGTAGCAATTAAGAAAATCATACCTACAGTCAGTCATGCCACGATCCTGCCCCATTATTAACATAAACACAGGCTGCAAACTCATTAGATATCTCTCTCCAACAGCAAGGAAAAGTACAAGATACTCAAAGCAATCCTCTTTTGGATTGGACTCCTCAGCAGAGTACTGACATAAAGCTGAAAGTAATAGGATTTCTGTGCCCAGAACTCAGACATCTTCTGGTGAGAGAAGGTAAAGGGAAGAGTCACAAAATCTTAGTAGTAATAAGATGCTGATTTTAGGTTGGTTTGTTGGTGTTTTTTTTTTTTTTAATAGATTCTAAAAATTAGGTTTGAAGGGATTTAGAGGATCCTGTCAACATGGCTTGCGAGCACAATAAGGCTATGTTTTTATTGGTCAGTTGCATTCACAAATGGCTATGTACACCTGCATGTTTTCATATTTAGATTATTTTCAGCTGATGATAAATTACATGAATTAAGGTTAAGTCTCTTTGAAGCCAAGAGGTATAACTTTACTGGTATAAAAGAGTTACAACATTTATTTATGATAGCTATAGGAAGTCCTTTTATGCAAGTTAATAACAGAATCAGTAGCAGCTAACCCTCCAAAAAAGTCCCAGCACTTAGTGGTATGGGGATGGAGAGCAACTTTACTAGTTACTGGTTTCTAAAGTTTTGTTTCTTGGTAAGGCGAAAAGCAGGAAGCGCAAACAACATACCCAGCTACAAACAGCTCTAAAGAAAACTTCGAGGGAAAATTTCTTAGTCCAAACTGTGGCCTGACTGATGAACGTACGGATTTGTCCCAGACCAACTACCACCTGGCTCTGCATTCTAGAAAGAGGTGTTCTAAGTAGGAAAACATCAAAGATCCTTGGTTCCGACATCAGTTTCTTCTAATAGCAAAAGCAGCCTCCATGTTTTACTTTACCATGTTAGGCCAAAAATGCTCAACGTGCATCTACAAGGAATTCGTCTATGTTAAACACAGAAAGAACAAATTACGTACAGTACGCTGCTGTTTTCACTGTCTAGCTTTAGTTCATCTAAGCCAAAACAGCGTGTCACCTGTTGCCCTTTGTGCTCCAGCCCCATTGGTAATCTGCATAGAAAGAAGCCCTTCGGTTTGTTACCTGCCAGCTCTGCGTGAACTCTTGCACATTGTCAGTGAAGGAACGATTAGGAAGAATCCATTCATTTCCAGCTTCATTATCATTGGTACCAAAAAGCCCAGCTGAAATACCTGGAATGAAATTGAAATGGAGTAAAATAGTAGTTGTCATGAGTAGGCACAGGACAATTTTCGAAGCTGTATCTGGGCTCTGATTACTCTGTACAGCAGAGCTCAGCTGTAATGCAGAAGAGTGAAAGCATGCTCAAGCATCCATTATGGGTTTTTCTCAGACTGCATTGCCATCTCATTTGTTAGCTATTCATTTGCTTCTCCTGACCAGATCCAGGCATTGTATCCATTCTCTGCTAGTCTCAGGGGTCTGAGTTTTAGATTAGTGTGGAAACATAGACAGGAATGTATTCCAAGTGTACCAAACCCCTAGAAGCTTTTAGGCCTCCCTGTTTTGTGCTGTTGCAGATCTGACAAGATAAACCTGCTATAGAGCTGTGATGCTCAAACAGGGTTTGGGGTTGGGCCGATTGCATCACATCTACCCCCTATTTCTATCTGCTTTCTTGCACCAAAACAATAGTAACCTAGGTAAACACTTTCTGTTCTTACTGGAATGATACATCTCGTGCTTCATTGGGCAATAACTGGGAATGCCTGGGGCCATTTGCAGGGTGTGTATAAAGGAAGAGGGGAAAAGCAAGTGAAAGACAACCCACATGCTGGTACTACAGATGATGATAATGCAGACAAAAGCTGTGTGAATGATACTCACCATGCTGCCAGCCAGCCAGAGTGACAGTACAGAGGTCATATTGAAAGTCACAAGAGACAGAAACTCCTTTCTGATTAGACAATTCTATTTTGTTGGTTTCTCTCCTTGAATTAGTGGTATTCTTTTCAAGAGGCTGATCCAGTAACTGGCAGTTCTCTTCCATAAAGGAAAAGTTATACATCTTGGCTATCTGTTTTAAAATGAAAATGCAATTTCAAATCTGTCACAATGAAAGTTCAATGACAGGCAAGCTCAGTCTGGGTTTGCAAGTGCGATGGGGTCAACTTTGCTCAGCCCAGAGTTAGGGAATAAGAATGGGGTTTTATTAAACTTCTGAAAGAGCAGGAAAGTACAAAGCCTCCCAGGGACAATGAGGCTATGGGCCCAGTTTGCTCTCCAGACTGCTCTAACTGCCGTTCTCTGAGACCACGTAAGAGGAAAGCTGAAAAGTTCATCGAGCCTCTCTTATTTTAAGTACCCAGTGAGCAAAGAGGTAGCCCTTGAATTAAAACTGGTTTTGAGTTGTTTTCTGACTAAAAAATGGTTACTTTCTAGCACTTACACCTGAAAGCTGTTCTGATCTATGTTTTGAGCATTAATATTTTGAAGACTTTTTTTTTGGTGTTTTTTTATTGTTTGTTTTGGTTGGAGATGATAATTTCTGGTCTGGAAAGGAAGAATGTTTGATTTTCCCATCCTACCTTCAGTCTTGGATAGATACTGATCATGGTCTGGTTCATCTCCACATACAGGGATCTTGAGTTACTAGTTTCCTTGTTGAGTATTACAGTGAAAGTATTGTGAACAAAATCCTTGGCAAGAAGTACACTGCACTTTGATTCCAAATCATAAAGTTTTCCATCAAAAGTCATAAGATGCTTGGTCCCCACTAACATAGCATGATCTGGAGAACAGTATTTCAGAAGAAACATCAGTGAGTTTTCCACAGAGCAGTTAAGTGCTGTGCTACTACTTGGATACTGCAACACAAACAGCTTCTGGCTGGCATACTCTTAAAATAATTTCTCAAGCTATTTTTACATTTTAATTACTTACAAGTTGCTCTGCAACAAAAATTTCTCAAGAAAGGAAACAATCTAATAATTTCCTTTTCATTATAGATCCACCTGAGTATCCTAGAACTTTGAGAAACAAGAATTAGTGTTAAAAGCTCATCTTGATTTATAGTCATGCTACTTGATAGTCATATTTGTAAGGACCCCCTCCACACACACACATTATACATTCCTGTGCAGAAAACAGCAAGAATATTAACTGTCTCAAAAAAAAAAATACGCTGCTAAAGCAAAGCATCAGAGCTGCAGCCCAGGAAACCCTGCTGATGTATCACTCAGACTATTTGGTCACTAGGACCTATTTCGGTGCCCTCCGTTGTGTCTGCCTACCGGGAGGAAGCCATTAAAAATGGCTCTTTCTGGAAAAGCCATTATCTATATGGGACAGTTGGGATGTTAATGCAGTCTTTTAGCATTTAAGCAATGCTTTCTCAAGTAATACCGTCTCTGAAGTTTTGGTAGGGCTGAGCTCTTTTGCCTTAGAGTCAACAGAAGTGACGTCACCAGTTTCAAAGTATGGACAAAGCCTCCATGGTAAGACCCAGGGCCAACAGGTATGACTGGCATTGAACCATAGTATCAACTCACAAGAGCATATAGATAAGACAGATGAATGCCACCTGCTGATTTCTTGTCTCAACAGTAGGAAGCATAAAGAGTTGCAAAATTTGCATGAATATTAAGTAGAGTGTTTACTGCATGTCCGCTTTAGCCAAAGTGCTGTTATTAGACATAAATTATTGTTTTACAAGACTATAATATATAAATTTTATAGGACAGTATTAATTAGAGACCACCTATGTGTAAACTAGTATTCCAAATACAATTTTTAAAATTTAGAAGTGGAAATAGTCTCAGTTACAGAACAAAGCAGCACTTTGAAAGGGCTTACGTTCAAAGGGACTCTCCATCATCCTCCGCTTGAATCTATAATATTCTGCAACCACGTTGATATTGTAGAGGTCTTGGAGAGGCCTCATTAGCTTTTCTTCAATGAGGTAATTAGTAATATTTGCCAGATGCAGGGAGCGGTCTGCTTTAGGAAATATGGGCAGTTTTACTGCCACTGAACAGTTCCTGTAGAACACAAACAAAACAGCATGTGCCCTTATCTGCCAAGCTGATGAAATGCAGTTGCTTTATTATTAGAAATGTGGAAGTGAAATATTCATAAGAACTGTAGTCTGGTTAGAATGGCAAAACAAAGATATACAATGGCTAAGACCTGCAATGCAACCTTCCCATATAAGGCCAGTTACCATAGTTATTGCTGTTCTGTTTGCTGCTGAGTAGCTTCTTTTGAAATGCAGCCTGTCCCAGTAGCTGGCAAAAATGAACACTACGGTTTTATACCACGTACCCAAAGCAAAAAATGGTTAGGTGATTGTCTGCAACCCTCAGCATACAAGCTGATCTGAAGACTAAATTGTGCACGTATCCATTTAAAGCACTACACAGCAACAGGGATCTGGCAAAAAACCAGCAATTACCTGGCTGAAAAACTGTAAAGGTTGAGTAAGGGCTTCCGGATCTTGCTCACAGCTCTAGAAAACACAGCCTCTGCCCACCGGAGCATCTGCTGCATAGTCTATTGGAGGGCCAGAAAAGGAGATCACAAAACTCACTTCAGGATGGCTTCAGGTCAGGGTCAGTACTTGATAATGAGTTTTAAATCAACAGTGAAACAGCACTTTAGTTTCTCTTGCAGTTGTCATTTCCCTGACAGCATCTTGTCATTTAAAGGTTAATGTCTACAGGACAGACACTAGTCACTACAGCAACAAATAATGGACAGAAATACATCCTTCCTAAAATAACGTTACTTAAAGTATAAACCATACACTGAGTTAATATGTGCTTCGGTAGCTTGCAAAGGATTGACATCTTTGTTAGTCAAATTGGTGGCACGATATATCCTTTATGCTCTTCATTTAAACTAGAAGAGCCCAAACCTATTTGTACCTTATTTGTTGGAATCACAATCCCTCCTCTCTATGGAAGAAAAACAAAAGCTACATGAATGACAAGATTACTGCTGCTGTGATTTCAACACACACTAGTAAACCAACCTCTCCTCTAGCTGGAAATGTACTGCTTTCAAAGCAGGACAAGTGTTTCAAGAACAGTAAATTAGCTGTGCACAAGATTGTTATGTGGAAAGATAACCAAACTAGTTCCATAAACAAAAATATTTAACTATTTGTATGTATCCAAAGTTCAAAGCTAAGACTTTAGTTTGTAGGCTTTGTCTTTCAAAGCGTTAAAAATGCGAGAATTGCATTATACCAACCATATCTAAGCCTGCTTTCACAACTTCTAGTGCCATCTGGATTGGTTCCATTAGCCACACATCTTTTATAATCTTGGGTAAAAAAGCCTGGATTTTCTTCATGTACTCTTCTGTCTTCTCTTGCCAAACTTCATCCAGTGGCTTCAAGGTTACATCATAGTAGGCGTCCTTCAAAGTTGCTAATGGCTCTGAAGCAAACAGGTGACATGAAACAAACCTTAACGAGTATGTTACAGAGCGGCTGTTTGTTTTCCAGCATAAGAGAAGGCGAACACAGGAAGCAGGAGAAGGCAGCTTTGTTTTCATGGCAGTTAGGCACATTTCATAGCTGTGTGCATGGACAGTGTTATGAAAAACTGAAAGAGGCGTTTAGCTGTAACCCTGGCCCACTCATACGCCTCATAAATACATTGCTGCTTTCCAAAAGGGATGTAAGGAATGCTTTGCGATATGCCACCATCAGAGCTGTACAGCTCAACCTGCAGCTGCTCAAGGAATAACAGGACAGTTTGGTCACAACTAATTTCAAACACGGTATGTCAACTAAATCCCACTTTTGAGTGGAAAGAGTCTAGAGGTAAGTGCCCCAAAGTGAGGTTTTAATCTTGTGAGAACTGAAGGGTCTCTCAGCTAATTACAGCTGACCGCATTTCTCAATGGCTTCAATATGGGCCATAGTCTAGCTGAACAGCGAATTAGAGGTTACTGGATAGACTTGGAAAAAACAGATGAAGTGAAACCCGATTAGTACAAGCATTCAAAACTCAAGGATAGATATGAACAGGTCTTTGGGAGGAAATGCTTGCCAGGGAACTGTTAGCAGAAATGCTTCAGCTTAGGAATTAGTGCTCTGTTCTCATCCGATTGAACCCATCTCCTGCGTCAAAGAGAATGCCTCTTCAATGATTTCATTAGAAAGAGCGTCACACTGAGGTTACTTAGAGCTCATTGCATCAAGGCGCTCACTCTGTAAACTAAGAGTCAAGGTCAGCACTTTTTGCTAGATCAAAATAGAAACATTTATGCTGTTCAACATCTTTTATACTTGTTTGTTTTCCTCTGCACTGACATTGTCCTTACTCTCCTTGCTTTGCATGGTTCTGCTTACTTTGCAATTCATTCTGCATTTGCTGGACAACGTCTTGAATTTTATCCAGGTAAAGCGGGAGCTTGCTTCTTAGTATCTGCCTGATTCCACTTTGCTTCCACACCTCGGCGACAGCTCTACTCACACTGTGGAGGACTCCTGCTACTTTTTGCAGGGCGACTGAAGGCCAGACAGTTGCTTCAGACAGAAAATCAACTTGCTGCACCTACAGCGGTTCCCAAAAAAGAAGAAATATCAAAATACATAGCGATCACAAGCAAAGCTTTGACCGCATTCCAAGGCAATTCTGAACTCCTCAGTGATGGTGCAGAGGATCTTTACTGTGAAACAGGGTTTTCGTCTATGTACGAATTGCAGGTTAGCACAGGATTAACCATTTAAATGTTTAAGCAAAACAAAACAACTGCATGCAATATAATGATTTTTAATTAACACTGTATGAACATTTCATGGTACTTTCACAGATGATGTACAGATACTTACTGATTTTCTCAATCTCCACATATATGCATCAAACTTCTTCAACTTCTCCATCAGTTTGGCTTTCAGAAGGCTCCCAATTTCATTAAGTTTGTACTGTCAGAAGATGAACAAAAACCTTGAATTTATGATTTAGAATTGTGCTGGGTCCAAATCACTCAAAGTTTGTAGCAGTTTAAATGCCAGCAAAGATCCACAGTGGCCTCCCATTTCTCAGGGGAAATGACTTCTGTGTTATTCAGTGGTTAGAAATGGGAACAGAGAGTCTGAAGGATGAAAAACCAAAAAGCCTCCTCCAAGCAGAGAGTATGTGAAACCCTATTAGAAGTAACAACACATTCAGGAATTCTAATCTTAGTTTTGTAACCAACATGCGGAGCAGCCCTGGCACATTATTGCAGCTCTCGCTTTATTTACTTACCCTCTTCAGGCGATACACCCTTTAGGAGAGAGTCCCTTATTTTCAATGCTTTATAGGTATGGCTGAACTTTTTAATTCTCACCATGGTATCTTTTATTATGAGTTTAAAAATTGCATTATTCCCCTTTTTGCCTGGCTACTCACCAAAACTCACACCTGAAGCCTACCTGGAAGATGCTCCATCAAACTGACAAGATGATTGGTCAATAATCTGGAAAAATCACACTGCAATTATCTGCCGCTGAAAGGTCTCACCTCAGCTTTAAGAACTGGATCCCCGCATCCATGAGCCAGAAAACTCAAGCTTCCATTAACAGCTGCTAGAGTCATTTGTCCCATGTTTTCTTGCCTTTCACCATTAACGTTGAGATAGGTATTAACCGTAGCCATCTGTTGCCCATCAGTACAAGCACTGACTTCCATTCCTTCTTCCAAATCACCTTAGAGAATGAAAAGAGAGCGCTTTGTTTACAGGAACAATGGTGACAGACATCATTGTTTCAAAGTCGGCTTTTAAATTACTTAGGTGTCTGAGTGTGTTCGGTGTTTGTGAAAAAAAAAAAAAAAAAAAAAACCAAAACAAAAACCACAAGAGGAGATAAACAGAAGAAAACTAGATCAGCGTCAGCGTGTTTGACTTTTCTCTTCTGCATGGCCTGTGAATGATTTACAAGTAGAGATCTTCTACTGCAAAGAAAGCACTGGTGTAATACAAATCTAAATAATTCTCAAAGTCACAGTGATTTACAGGCTATTTTCTACTTTAGTCTTCCGCTCTCCCTTGTTGCTGATATTTCAAAACTGCTTAGACCATAGATGACAGTGTGTCAGTTACTCATACACCCATCACACACATACGATGTTTCTGCCCAGGTACTGATGAACATAAGCAGAAATGGTTGGCAAAGTGCACACAGAATCTGGGTTGAGAAAGGTGAGCTGAATCATTTCTACAAACTTCTGTAATTCACAAACTAATGGTCTCAATCTCAAATACAGCAGTTCCAAGTAAGGCCATGAACCTGAGAGAAATTCCACTGCAGAAGTGTGGAATGGCAAATCCATAACTGAAACTAGGACTAGCATTGTCAGCAATATGAGTTTGAGACAACTGTCATTCCACCAAATCTACCTCATTTGCACACAAATCTAATGTAGTTGAAAGGTGGATGAGTTGCAACAGAAAGCACTTGAGAAAGCAGGTCTCGTTCCATCTAACTTAAGACTGAAATTAGGCACAGTCTGAGCCAACAGCCCTGTTTCTTCTCTGTTGTCAGTCAGAATTGACTGCTGCTGAATCATCTGCAGAGGGTGATTTCATACATCCTATTTCATACAGATGTTTCAGCATAGGGTAGAGTCAGCTTCTGCAGATGCCTTTCTCTTTCCCTTCATTGAAATTGGAATGTAATGATTATCTTAAATGAGGCACACAACTTGTGTGATGGCTAAATCAAGATGAAACAAACCCTATCTTTGATCACCATCATCTATTACAATTCTTCCCTGGCTAGTAATCATACAAACGTCTCCCAGACTGGCACTTGTATAGTAAGTTTTAAGTGACAGCTTTTCATTATCATCTGAAAGACCGTAGCTTGAATCACCATGAAACTGAGCTGGCTTGGCACTAGAGACACAGCCTTTCTTCCTGCCTC
This sequence comes from Vanellus vanellus, assembly GCF_965231255.1. Taxonomy (NCBI): domain Eukaryota; kingdom Metazoa; phylum Chordata; class Aves; order Charadriiformes; family Charadriidae; genus Vanellus; species Vanellus vanellus. The sequence goes on from NC_138919.1 coordinate 7,550,299, forward strand.
TTCACACCAATGACAGCTGTGAATCACAGAATCGTAAAATACCTCAAGTCAGAAGGGACCCATAAGGATCATCAAGTCCAACTCCCTGCTCCTTGCATGACTACCTAAAAGTAAATTATATGACTAAAAGAGCATCATCCGTGAAGGTACGTACCTTTCAAATACCCCACGTAGTACTGAAAACACTCCTTTCCTTTAGAAGCAGCTACTTTTACTTTCTCTTTCTGATCAATAATCCCTTCCACCAGGATTTGGCTCTGAACAGATGAGGAAGTAGCAGTTCCTGTCAGGCCTAGCCAAATATCTTCAAAGGCTCTTAACTGCAGCCATAAAGGAAAAACATTTATTGAAAGCCACCACACAGAATTAATGAATGTTCAGAGATGATGCTGAAGTATCAGTGCTTCCCACAGAAGGGTAAATGGTGAGGGAAATGTTTTCCAATGCTTGTGCACTATACAGGAGTTAGTTACACTTTTACGAGGGGCACAAGCGATAGGATGATTGGCCCAAGAGCTGAGTGACTGGACAGCACAAGGCTCGTGGACAAAATTTTAACAGTAGCAATGAAAGAAACTAACAGTCAATTCCCTGTGAGGCTACTAATTTATTCATTTATTTGAAAACAAAGAAGAGAGAAAGCCCAAGGAGAGCAGCTGATACTTCTTTCATCTCCCTTCTTTCCTAAGGGAGAGGGGAAAATAATTCAGTATTTGTCTTAGCCTGTTACTTATTAAATCATCATAATTTTGTTTAGGGGTGGCCCATTGTCTCAGTTAATTATGACTGACTACCCACATTCCTTCTAATGAAGAGTTTGGATGGTGCTGACCACATCATTACTTTTCTGCCTCACTCTGTTGCCACAATCAGCTTCTCCACCTTATTTGTTTCACAGAAAATAAAGAGCAAATGCAAAATAGAGGAGGAGAGAAAAAGGAAGATATTTGCCTCAGGATGAGCATCGTATTAGCTGTTCCATGCCTTTCTTAAGGCCAGTTCTTTTTTCTGGCAAATGATGCTTTGTATGAGTCTCACATTTTGTTTCCCTTTTTTTTGTGTGTGTTGATGCAAAAAACCATGCCACATCAAACACAGCAGTCATGCCGAAGCAGGTGAGCTATAACAACACACACCCTCTTCAAACCTTTATATACTGCAGTTGATATATGCTTACTATATTTGTCACTGAGCTCTACAGATAAGTAGTGTTGGTGCCTTCCTTTCTCTCTTCATCATACTGCATGTACATTGTGTAACTGCTCCTTTAAAAACAGAACTAAAAAAACAGGAGTATTTTATGTTGCCGGTACTTGCCTGCTGTTTTAAAGTCACTGGCTGCACCTGATCAGTTTGGAAGATAGATGGCAGTAGGCCTTTAAAAACCAAACCCCAAATCCGAGTGCCACTAAAATAAAACAAAAACTCACTTCAATTTCTAAAGAGTAGTTCTTCATATCAGCTGTACTCTGATTTTTTAAGGATACTCCGATCAACCCCTCATTTCTCCCATGATCACCAAAGTGGAATTGGCCCTTTGATTGCAAAATGATGTCATCTTTGTTAAGCTGGTGTTTTCCAGAGAAAACAATTTCCTATGTATGAACAAAAAAGGTGTTAAAGCTTAATTCTTCCAAATAAATGGGCTCTGCATAGAGTAGGAAGAGGTTATACAATGTTAGAGCATTCTCATGAAATTACACGATGAAGTGATGAACAAAACTTGTCGTTTCAGAAACCAGCACATGCTCCTTCTCACAGCACTGTCTTCATTACACCTTCAGTTTCTGTGGTATAACAAAGCATGTTCAGTGATTACAGCCTAAGGCAAGATGAACAGCTGGAATATAACTATATTTTATTATAACAAGTCCTTTTTTTTTGTCCTTATGCTTCTCAACTACTCTACCTAGGTATTTTGATGCATGCCTTTGAAGAAAAGGATCCAAAAGAATAGAGGCACCTGATTTTGAAGTGACGTGCATATACATTTTTTGCATTATAAACAGGCTCTAAAACATCTTGAAAAAAGTTTTCACTGGCATCAAAATTTGGCTGCTGTTTCCCATTGGTAACAGGGTGTGACCTGCTCTGACAGTAAACAAGGAAACCAACTGAGATGTGTTTTAGCCACTGGGAACTGGAAAGAGACCACACTTATTACAAGTTCAAAGTTTTGTGTTTGTTGTGAATATCTGTAGACAACTTCGGGGTCCAGTGTGCACCTAAGGAAGATCATGGATAGGTCTTCAGTTTATGTATGTAATATAAAAATAGATGACATCTATAAGGTTACACTAAGGTTCAAAAAATCCATCACTACCAGCAGTGCAGCCATAAAAACCAGTAAACTTTTACCTGCAAGGGAAGTAAAACACTTTTATTCCTCTCTAGTTTCCTTTTTGATCACTTATGAGCCTGTTTTTATATTCTCCAGGAACATGAAATTAAAAGATCTCTGAGAGACAAATAGGAAAGAAAGAAGATGGAGGAAGTGGGAACGTTTACAACTGAACAGGACCTATAGAATATACTACAGTGGCAAACACAACCTTTCTGCCTCAACCCATCAAAAGGCACTATATATGGTTCGTTAAGTTACAGAAGTATGGCAGTTCTTGTGAAAAGTTGTGGCTGAGGAAAACTGAATCTCCAAACCAGTAATTACATTTAAAGTGAAGTAGGTTCAATATGTTTATGTAAGACTTACATTTGAAAGGTCACAGAACTCAAAGCTCGTATAATAGTCTAGGCAAGATAAGTAGTTTGTTTCTATTTTACCCAGAATCTTCTGTTTGGTGCACGAGGTCATGAAAATGTTTTCCAGAACAGCTTCTAATTGAAATTTATCAGGATACAAGAATTGATTTCTCTGCAATGAACCAAGAAAACAAAGTTAAAACGTGACAACAGAATCTTAGACACTCCTCCGTGTCCACTCATCCCAGCTCTCAACTCATCCTGTCCCTGTGCCGGCTTTTTTATTCTAGTAGCTTCAGGGTTTTAATATAACATTTCCAAAATGTAACATTTCTACTTGACAATGTTTTGGCTTATCAGCACAGTTACCTGTCCCCATCCTACAGAACTAACTCAACAGTTTTGCACAAGTGAGGCCTCTAGTTTGTGAGAACTCATTTTTTTCTTAATTATGCTACATTTAGTTTTCTTCCGCTGCAGAGAAATATGTAAAAGGTAAAATGAAATAATGGTATTTCACAGAAAGTGGTACTCTACAGAAGCTTTCTTAAAATCCACTCAAAATTACATAGAAAAACTAAAGAAATTCCCATCTATTATGAACAGCTTCCATAAAAAAGGTGAGTTAACAGATACAACTGCCTTCTCTTACCTCATACGTTAAATTGTGTTTGAATGTTTTGTCATCCCAGTTCAGATCTAGATATTCGTTAAACAATGCTGATCTTTGCTCTACAAACCCACATGCATTCATGTGTTCCATACTTAACACCCTCTGAAGCTGGAAGAGGTAAAAAAATTAAGACACACACATTACTAATTTTCTAAAAAATATGTTCAGTATATACTAGAGGAGTACGCTTCCTGGGCAAAAATACACCCCTGTGAGAACATCCGGATGGTCTAGAGCCATAAAAGACTGCTTCAATCTCTACAAAGAAACCTAAGGGGTAGACGAGTCTGTAATGAGGGAAAGCTGCATCCCAAATACAAACATATCTTGACAACATGAAACAGAATTCTTCAAAAGTTTTATTTTTCTTCCTCTAAGGCATGAAAAGAAATGGTTGACTTCAAGTAAAAGGTTTTCATACAATAACAAGTGCAGAACAAATTAATTCTGTGATACTCAAACCCAGAAATGTAGCTACACCCATCCATTCTTAGATGCAAAGACTCACACCTGACCCGAAGAGAGTGTCATACAGCCATCCCAGGCAGTGATGTTCATCTTTGATTTATCCTCCAGGGTCAGTCGGATGTCAGCCGGCTGCCCACCATTCCATATGAGCTGCAGCTGAAACCAGAAGAGAAGGATTTCTCCAGTGAAGCAAGACTAGAAACTAGCAGAGGAGCCTGCAGGATGATCTAGGAGAATATTCTCTACTCAGTGGAGAAAAAAAGAAACATGATTAAAATTGTAACAGAACAATGTTAAAACTCCATTGAAATCCACACGGTCTGGAAGCTCAGGGCCTTAGACAAACACACAGGGAAATTGCACTTTTACAACTGAGACAACAGAAGTCTTTCTATTACCTTCTCTAGAAGCTGCACTGGGTCACAGCAAGTGCATAGCAAGTAATGACACCAGTGGAATAGTGACACTACAAGAGAATTTATTCCTCTGAATATGACACCTGAGACATACTGACTACTTAGTGAAAACAACCTGAGAGCGCTCTGTGACACCACTGTAAGTACCAAAAAGACACCAGATGAACAAACAGAATACTGCACAGTTTGCGCAGCTTATTATTGAGCAGAAAGTCTTCAGCCTCAGCAACTGGAGTGTCCTGGCCTACACAGTGCTTTTCAGACAGAAAATATTCTTTGAAGTGAAAGGTATGCTAACAGTAAATATAATATTACAGCTTTGTATTTTGCAGCCCTTTTTCATGATCTCACCTGCTGGTTGTACTTTCTGCCTCTTCTTTCTGACAGAGAATGGACCTCCAGTTGCTTCAGCGGGTAATTAAATGGGTGGGCAAGAGTGGCTCTATACTTCGTACGGTCTCTTCCAAACTTCAGAGAAGATGACACTGATATCTGATCCATGTCAACAGATGTAAAGGGAACTTGTGAAATAAAACACGTCTCACATACTGACCTCAAACACACACCCAGTAAGACTTCCCTGTACCTTTTCCTCAGATGAATTACGTGTGTAATAAAGTTCTGTTTGAAGTAGTAAGGCAAATTAACATTCAAATGAGGATATTCTTGCTACTTGAATTTCCTACATGGCACAGCTGAAAGTAAAACTATTCTCTGTATTTCACTAAAATTATAAATCACACTTAAGGTTGATGAGGCTTAAGTTTGGTCTCATCTTTAGACACTGTGAGCTCCGCTGCCGAAGAGGGCTTAGACGCAGCTTGCAAAGTTGAAGCACAAGAAAAAACATCTCTGCAGAATCAGGAACTAAATTCTGTAATGTTGGTGAGAGCAAAATACTTTTATGGCAATTTAAATAGTGGTGGCATTTAAATAGCTGTGGTAATTTAAGTAGTAGTACAAGAATACATTCTATACAACTTCTAAAGTAAATTTTGGAATTTTAGCACTTCTTAAAGACATTCAAAAATTCTAATTCTTTTTGCTGGCACATTTATGTTTCTGCATAGTAACATATTTTACACATTGTCTTTTGTCTTTCCTTTATTCAGAAAATAACATAGTACTCAGCCAAGGTGCTGCATTTCAGACGCATATATAAGATAGCATAGTTAGTTGCAAGTCAGTCAGCCTCCCCATTTAACCACATTTGGAAATCAACTTAACCAAAATTCCCCTATTTCTGTCTTTTTTACTATTTATATTTTTTTAAAATAATGCTGACTTACTTTAATAAAATAAAAACTGATTAAAACTGTGCCAAAATTGTCATTCTCGCTAATAAAGAGAAGAATGAAAGAATGAAATACAAAGAGCTTCAACTGAATCAGTAATGCTGAAAATGCTAAGCACAGGTATGCATCACACTTCTGTGCAGGTGAACATAGCAATATCCATGCAACAGGGAGATTCTTCATCCTTTTCAGCCTCACACTAATGCTCACACACTTACTCATTTGTCTTAGATTTTGTTTCTTTCCTTCTAAGATGCTTTAAACATGACGTTTGTGCTATTCTTCCCATATACTCCCAAAAGCTGTCCTTAAGCCTTGGAGAGTGTTGGGAATGGCCTTTCTCCAGTGCTTTGAACCATATGCATTTCATTGTCTTTGGTTATGCAGCAAACTGTGGGTTTACCGCAAACAAAAAAATAGTATGTCCTGAAAATGCTCCTAACAAGAATCTCAGCTGCTCATCTTTCATAGAAACAGGCTTTTTACATCCAAGGAGGATAGTTTGCCTCCTACTGGCATATCCTGGCTTGGTTACTGCCCTTTTTTGAAGAAAGAAAAAGAAAAAAAGAAAAAGCAAGGGAAAGAGAAAGAGAAAGAGAGAGAAAGAGAGAGAAAGAGCTGGAGAGAGCGAGAGCGAGAAAGAGCGAGAGAGAAAGAGCGGGAGCGAGAGGGAGCGGGAGCGAGAGAGAGCGGGAGCGAGAGAGAGCGGGAGCGAGAGAGAGGGAGAGAGCGAGAGGGAGAGAGCGAGAGGGAGAGAGCGAGAAAGAGATAGTAAGTTAGAGAGAGGGAAAGAGACAGGGAGAGGGAGCGGGAGAGGGAGCGGGAGGGGGAAAGAGAGAGGGGGGGGAAGAGAGAGGGGGGGAAAGAGAGAGGGGGGAAAGAGAGAGGGGGGGAAAGAGAGAGGGGGGGAAAGAGAGAGGGGGGGAAAGAGAGAGGGGGGAAAGAGGGGGGGAAGAGGGGGGGGAAAGGGGGGGGAAGAGGGGGGGAAAAAGGGGGGGGAAAGAGGGGGGGAAGGGGGGGGAAGAGGGGGGGGAGGGGGGGGAGAGAGAGGGAGGGGGAGAGAGAGGGAGGGGGAGAGAGAGGGAGGGGGAGAGAGAGGGAGGGGGAGAGAGAGGGAGGGGGAGAGAGAGGGAGGGGGAGAGAGAGGGAGGGGGAGAGAGAGGGAGGGGAGAGAGAGGGAGGGGGAGAGAGAGGGAGGGGGGAGAGAGAGGGAGGGGGGAGAGAGAGGGAGGGGGGAGAGAGGGAGGGGGAGAGAGGGAGGGGGGAGAGGGGGGGGGAGAGGGGGGGAGAGAGGGGGGAGAGAGAGAGGGGAGAGAGAGAGGGGGGGGAGAGAGAGAGAGGGGGGAAAGAGGGGGGAAAGAGAGAGAGGGGGGGAAAGAGAGAGGGGGGGGAAAGAGAGAGAGGGGGGGAAAGAGAGAGAGGGGGGGAAAGAGAGAGAGGGGGGGAAAGAGAG